>NW_028125873.1:0-382751 GCF_965194825.1 Balaenoptera physalus
CCCCTACCCTAACCCTAACACGTACCCTAATCCTAACCCGTACCCTAAACTGAGCCCTAACCCTAACACTAACCCTAACCCTAACCCTAACCCATACCCTACGCCGTACCCGAAGCCCTCCCCGAACCCGTACCCTAAGCCGTACCCTAAGCCTACCCCTAAGCCTAACCCTAACCCTAGGCTACCCTTGACTGCTTCTGCCTCCAATAGATTTCCTAAGCACTAGTGTTTTAAGGAACAGCTTAAAAAGAGAATCCTAATGTGATTTCTTTATAATGGGTGTGTTCCTTATCTTATCCTAGTGTCTAAACTCTTCTCCATGGCTGGACCCCCAAATAATATTCCTTTACGTGCTAAGGGGTAACTAGAGAGTGGGATAGGTTTAATAACTACCCTAACCCTAACGCGTACCCTAACGCTAACCCCTACCCTAACCCTAACACGTACCCTAATCCTAACCCGTACCCTAAACCGAGCCCTAACCCTAACACTAACCCTAACCCTAACCCTAACCCATACCCTACGCCGTACCCGAAGCCCTCCCCGAACCCGTACCCTAAGCCGTACCCTAAGCCTAACCCTAAGCCTAACCCTAACCGTAGGCTACCCTTGACTGCTTCTGCCTCCAATAGATTTCCTAAGCAATAGTGTTTTAAGGAACAGCTTAAAAAGAGAATCCTAATGTGATTTCTTTATAATGTGTGTGTTCCTTATCTTATCCTAGTGTCTAAACTCTTCTCCATGGCTGGACCCCCAAATAATATTCCTTTACGTGCTAAGGGGTAACTAGAGAGTGGGATAGGTTTAATAACTACCCTAACCCTAACGCGTACCCTAACGCTAACCCCTACCCTAACCCTAACACGTACCCTAATCCTAACCCGTACCCTAAACCGAGCCCTAACCCTAACACTAACCCTAACCCTAACCCTAACCCATACCCTACGCCGTACCCGAAGCCCTCCCCGAACCCGTACCCTAAGCCGTACCCTAAGCCTAACCCTAAGCCTAACCCTAACCGTAGGCTACCCTTGACTGCTTCTGCCTCCAATAGATTTCCTAAGCAATAGTGTTTTAAGGAACAGCTTAAAAAGAGAATCCTAATGTGATTTCTTTATAATGTGTGTGTTCCTTATATTATCTTAGTGTCTAAACTCTTCTCCATGGCTGGACCCCCAAATAATATTCCTTTACGTGCTAAGGGGTATCTAGAGAGTGGGATAGGTTTAATAACTACCCTAACCCTAACGGGTACCCTAACCCTAACCCCTGCCCTAACCCTAACACGTACCCTAATCCTAACCCGTACCCTAAACTGAGCCCTAACCCTAACACTAACCCTAACCCTAACCCTAACCCTAACCCATACCCTACGCCGTACCCGAAGCCCTCCCCGAACCCGTACCCTAAGCCGTACCCTAAGCCTAACCCTAAGCCTAACCCTAACCCTAGGCTACCCTTGACTGCTTCTGCCTCCAATAGATTTCCTAAGCACTAGTGTTTTAAGGAACAGCTTAAAAAGAGAATCCTAATGTGATTTCTTTATAATGGGTGTGTTCCTTATCTTATCCTAGTGTCTAAACTCTTCTCCATGGCTGGACCCCCAAATAATATTCCTTTACGTGCTAAGGGGTAACTAGAGAGTGGGATAGGTTTAATAACTACCCTAACCCTAACGCGTACCCTAACGCTAACCCCTACCCTAACCCTAACACGTACCCTAATCCTAACCCGTACCCTAAACCGAGCCCTAACCCTAACACTAACCGTAACCCTAACTCTAACCCATACCCTACGCCGTACCCGAAGCCCTCCCCAAACCCGTACCCTAAGCCGTACCCTAAGCCTAACCCTAAGCCTAACCCTAACCCTAGGCTACCCTTGACTGCTTCTGCCTCCAATAGATTTCCTAAGCACTAGTGTTTTAAGGAACAGCTTAAAAAGAGAATCCTAATGTGATTTCTTTATAATGGGTGTGTTCCTTATCTTATCCTAGTGTCTAAACTCTTCTCCATGGCTGGACCCCCAAATAATATTCCTTTACGTGCTAAGGGGTAACTAGAGAGTTTGATAGGTTTAATAACTACCCTAACCCTAACGCGTACCCTAACGCTAACCCCTACCCTAACCCTAACACGTACCCTAATCCTAAACCGTACCCTAAACCGAGCCCTAACCCTAACACTAACCCTAACCCTAACTCTAACCCATACCCTACGCCGTACCCGAAGCCCTCCCCGAACCCGTACCCTAAGCCGTACCCTAAGCCTAACCCTAAGCCTAACCCTAACCGTAGGCTACCCTTGACTGCTTCTGCCTCCAATAGATTTCCTAAGCACTAGTGTTTTAAGGAACAGCTTAAAAAGAGAATCCTAATGTGATTTCTTTATAATGTGTGTGTTCCTTATATTATCTTATTGTCTAAACTCTTCTCCATGGCTGGACCCCCAAATAATATTCCTTTACGTGCTAAGGGGTATCTAGAGAGTGGGATAGGTTTAATAACTACCCTAACCGTAACGCGTACCCTAACCCTAACCCCTACCCTAACCCTAACATGTACCCTAATCCTAACACGTACCCTAAACCGAGCCCTAACCCTATCACTAACCCTAACCCTAACCCTAACCAATACCCTACGCCGTAACCGAAGCCCTCCCCGAACCCGTACCCTAAGCCGTACCCTAAGCCTAATCCTAAGCCTAACCCTAGGCTTCCCTTGACTGCTTCTGCCTCCAATAGATTTCCTAAGCACTAGTGTTTTAAGGAACAGCTTAAAAAGAGAATCCTAATGTGATTTCTTTATAATGGGTGTGTTCCTTATCTTATCCTAGTGTCTAAACTCTTCTCCATGGCGGGACCCCCAAATAATATTCCTTTACGTGCTAAGGGGTAACTAGAGAGTGAGATAGGTTTAATAACTACGCTAACCCTAACGCGTACCCTAACGCTAACCCCTACCCTAACCCTAACACGTACCCTAATCCTAACCCGTACCCTAAACCGAGCCCTAACCCTAACACTAACCCTAACCCTAACCCTAACCCATACCCTACGCCGTACCCGAAGCCCTCCCCGAACCCGTACCCTAAGCCGTACCCTAAGCCTAACCCTAAGCCTAACCCTAACCGTAGGCTACCCTTGACTGCTTCTGCCTCCAATAGATTTCCTAAGCAATAGTGTTTTAAGGAACAGCTTAAAAAGAGAATCCTAATGTGATTTCTTTATAATGTGTGTGTTCCTTATATTATCTTAGTGTCTAAACTCTTCTCCATGGCTGGACCCCCAAATAATATTCCTTTACGTGCTAAGGGGTATCTAGAGAGTGGGATAGGTTTAATAACTACCCTAACCCTAACGGGTACCCTAACCCTAACCCCTGCCCTAACCCTAACACGTACCCTAATCCTAACCCGTACCCTAAACTGAGCCCTAACCCTAACACTAACCCTAACCCTAACCCTAACCCATACCCTACGCCGTACCCGAAGCCCTCCCCGAACCCGTACCCTAAGCCGTACCCTAAGCCTAACCCTAAGCCTAACCCTAACCCTAGGCTACCCTTGACTGCTTCTGCCTCCAATAGATTTCCTAAGCACTAGTGTTTTAAGGAACAGCTTAAAAAGAGAATCCTAATGTGATTTCTTTATAATGGGTGTGTTCCTTATCTTATCCTAGTGTCTAAACTCTTCTCCATGGCTGGACCCCCAAATAATATTCCTTTACGTGCTAAGGGGTAACTAGAGAGTGGGATAGGTTTAATAACTACCCTAACCCTAACGCGTACCCTAACGCTAACCCCTACCCTAACCCTAACACGTACCCTAATCCTAACCCGTACCCTAAACCGAGCCCTAACCCTAACACTAACCGTAACCCTAACTCTAACCCATACCCTACGCCGTACCCGAAGCCCTCCCCAAACCCGTACCCTAAACCGTACCCTAAGCCTAACCCTAAGCCTAACCCTAAACCTAGGCTACCCTTGACTGCTTCTGCCTCCAATAGATTTCCTAAGCACTAGTGTTTTAAGGAACAGCTTAAAAAGAGAATCCTAATGAGATTTCTTTATAATGGGTGTGTCCCTTATCTAATCCTAGTGTCTAAACTCTTCTCCATGACTGGACCCCCAAATAATATTCCTTTATGCGCTAAGGGGTATCTAGAGAGTGGGATAGGTTTAATCACTACCCTAACCCTAACGCGTACCCTAACCCTAACCCCTACCCTAACCCTAACACGTACCCTAATCCTAACCCGTACCCTAAACCGAGCCCTAACCCTAACACTAACCGTAACCCTAACCCTAACCCATACCCTACGCCGTACCCGAAGCCCTCCCCGAACCCGTACCCTAAGCCGTACCCTAAGCCTAACCCTAAGCCTAACCCTAACCCTAGGCTACCCTTGACTGCTTCTGCCTCCAATAGATTTCCTAAGCACTAGTGTTTTAAGGAACAGCTTAAAAAGAGAATCCTAATGTGATTTCTTTATAATGGGTGTGTTCCTTATCTTATCCTAGTGTCTAAACTCTTCTCCATGGCTGGACTCCCAAATAACATTCCTTTACGTGCTAAGGGGTAACTAGAGAGTTTGATAGGTTTAATAACTACCCTAACCCTAACGCGTACCCTAACGCTAACCCCTACCCTAACCCTAACACGTACCCTAATCCTAAACCGTACCCTAAACCGAGCCCTAACCCTAACACTAACCCTAACCCTAACTCTAACCCATACCCTACGCCGTACCCGAAGCCCTCCCCGAACCCGTACCCTAAGCCGTACCCTAAGCCTAACCCTAAGCCTAACCCTAACCGTAGGCTACCCTTGACTGCTTCTGCCTCCAATAGATTTCCTAAGCACTAGTGTTTTAAGGAACAGCTTAAAAAGAGAATCCTAATGTGATTTCTTTATAATGTGTGTGTTCCTTATATTATCTTATTGTCTAAACTCTTCTCCATGGCTGGACCCCCAAATAATATTCCTTTACGTGCTAAGGGGTATCTAGAGAGTGGGATAGGTTTAATAACTACCCTAACCGTAACGCGTACCCTAACCCTAACCCCTACCCTAACCCTAACATGTACCCTAATCCTAACACGTACCCTAAACCGAGCCCTAACCCTATCACTAACCCTAACCCTAACCCTAACCAATATCCTACGCCGTAACCGAAGCCCTCCCCGAACCCGTACCCTAAGCCGTACCCTAAGCCTAATCCTAAGCCTAACCCTAGGCTTCCTTTGACTGCTTCTGCCTCCAATAGATTTCCTAAGCACTAGTGTTTAAAGGAACAGCTTAAAAAGAGAATCCTAATGTGATTTCTTTATAATGGGTGTGTTCCTTATCTTATCCTAGTGTCTAAACTCTTCTCCATGGCGGGACCCCCAAATAATATTCCTTTACGTGCTAAGGGGTAACTAGAGAGTGAGATAGGTTTAATAACTACGCTAACCCTAACGCGTACCTTAACGCTAACCCCTACCCTAACCCTAACACGTACCCTAATCCTAACCCGTACCCTAAACCGAGCCCTAACCCTAACACTAACCCTAACCCTAACCCTAACCCATACCCTACGCCGTACCCGAAGCCCTCCCCGAACCCGTACCCTAAGCCGTACCCTAAGCCTAACCCTAAGCCTAACCCTAACCCTAGGCTACCCTTGACTGCTTCTGCCTCCAATAGATTTCCTAAGCACTAGTGTTTTAAGGAACATCTTAAAAAGAGAATCCTTATGTGATTTCTTTATAATGTGTGTGTTCCTTGTATTATCTTAGTGTCTAAACTCTTCTCCATGGCTGGACCCCCAAATAATATTCCTTTACGTGCTAAGGGGTATCTAGAGAGTGGGATAGGTTTAATAACTACCCTAAACCTAACGGGTACCCTAACCCTAACCCCTGCCCTAACCCTAACACGTACCCTAATCCTAACCCGTACCCTAAACTGAGCCCTAACCCTAACACTAACCCTAACCCTAACCCTAACCCATACCCTACGCCGTACCCGAAGCCCTCCCCGAACCCGTACCCTAAGCCATACCCTAAGCCTAACCCTAAGCCTAACCCTAACCCTAGGCTACCCTTGACTGCTTCTGCCTCCAATAGATTTCCTAAGCACTAGTGTTTTAAGGAACAGCTTAAAAAGAGAATCCTAATGTGATTTCTTTATAATGGGTGTGTTCCTTATCTTATCCTAGTGTCTAAACTCTTCTCCATGGCTGGACCCCCAAATAATATTCCTTTACGTGCTAAGGGGTAACTAGAGAGTGGGATAGGTTTAATAACTACCCTAACCCTAACGCGTACCCTAACGCTAACCCCTACCCTAACCCTAACACGTACCCTAATCCTAACCCGTACCCTAAACCGAGCCCTAACCCTAACACTAACCCTAACCCTAACTCTAACCCATACCCTACGCCGTACCCGAAGCCCTCCCCAAACCCGTACCCTAAACCGTACCCTAAGCCTAACCCTAAGCCTAACCCTAACCCTAGGCTACCCTTGACTGCTTCTGCCTCCAATAGATTTCCTAAGCACTAGTGTTTTAAGGAACAGCTTAAAAAGAGAATCCTAATGTGATTTCTTTTTAATGGGTGTGTTCCTTATCTAATCCTAGTGTCTAAACTCTTCTCCATGGCTGGACCCCCAAATAATATTCCTTTATGTGCTAAGGGGTATCTAGAGAGTGGGATAGGTTTAATCACTACCCTAACCGTAACGCGTACCCTAACCCTAACCCCTACCCTAACCCTAACACGTACCCTAATCCTAACCCGTACCCTAAACCGAGCCCTAACCCTAACACTAACCCTAACCCTAACCCTAACCCATACCCTACGCCGTACCCGAAGCCCTCCCCGAACCCGTACCCTAAGCCGTACCCTAAGCCTAACCCTAAGCCTAACCCTAACCCTAGGCTACCCTTGACTGCTTCTGCCTCCAATAGATTTCCTAAGCACTAGTGTTTTAAGGAACAGCTTAAAAAGAGAATCCTAATGTGATTTCTTTATAATGTGTGTGTTCCTTATATTATCTTAGTGTCTAAACTCTTCTCCATGGCTGGACCCCCAAATAATATTCCTTTACGTGCTAAGGGGTATCTAGAGAGTGGGATAGGTTTAATAACTACCCTAACCCTAACGGGTACCCTAACCCTAACCCCTGCCCTAACCCTAACACGTACCCTAATCCTAACCCGTACCCTAAACCGAGCCCTAACCCTAACACTAACCCTAACCCTAACCCTAACCCATACCCTACGCCGTACCCGAAGCCCTCCCCGAACCCGTACCCTAAGCCGTACCCTAAGCCTAACCCTAAGCCTAACCCTAACACTAGGCTACCCTTGACTGCTTCTGCCTCCAATAGATTTCCTAAGCACTAGTGTTTTAAGGAACAGCTTAAGAAGAGAATCCTAATGTGATTTCTTTATAATGGGTGTGTTCCTTATCTTATCCTAGTTTCTAAACTCTTCTCCATGGCTGGACCCCCAAATAATATTCCTTTACGTGCTAAGGGGTAACTAGAGAGTGGGATAGGTTTAATAACTACCCTAATGCTAACGCGTACCCTAACGCTAACCCCTACCCTAACCCTAACACGTACCCTAATCCTAACCCGTACCCTAAACCGAGCCCTAACCCTAACACTAACCCTAACCCTAACCCTAACCCATACCCTATGCCGTACCCAAAGCCCTCCACGAACCCGTACCCTAAGCCGTACCCTAAGCCTAACACTAAGCCTAACCCTAACCCTAGGCTACCCTTGACTGCTTCTGCCTCCAATAGATTTCCTAAGCACTAGTGTTTTAAGGAACAGCTTAAAAAGAGAATCCTAATGTGATTTCTTTATAATGTGTGTGTTCCTTATATTATCTTAGTGTCTAAACTCTTCTCCATGGCTGGACCCCCAAATAATATTCCTTTACGTGCTAAGGGGTATCTAGAGAGTGAGATAGGTTTAATAACTACCCTAACCGTAACGCGTACCCTAACCCTAACCCATACCCTAACACTAACACGTACCCTAATCCTAACCCGTACCCTAAACCGAGCCCTAACCCTAACACTAACCCTAACCCTAACCCTAACCCATACCCTACGCCGTACCCGAAGCCCTCCCCGAACACGTACCCTAAGCCGTACCCTAAGCCTAACCCTAAGCCTAACCCTAACCCTAGGCTACCCTTGACTGCTTCTGCCTCCAATAGATTTCCTAAGCACTAGTGTTTTAAGGAACAGCTTAAAAAGAGAATCCTAATGTGATTTCTTTATAATGGTGTTTTCCTTATCTAATCCTAGTGTCTAAACACTTCTCCATGGCTGGACCCCCAAATAATATTCCTTTATGTGCTAAGAGGTATCTAGAGAGTGGGATAGCTTTAATCACTACCCTAACCCTAACGTGTACCCTAACCCTAACCCCTACCCTAACCCTAACACGTACCCTAATCCTAACCCGTACCCTAAACCGAGCCCTAACCCTAACACTAACCCTAACCCTAACCCTAACCCATACCCTACGCCGTACCCGAAGCCCTCCTCGAACCCGTACTCTAAGCCGTACCCTAAGCCTAACCCTAAGCCTAACCCTAACCCTAGGCTACCCTTGACTGCTTCTGCCTCCAATAGATTTCCTAAGCACTAGTGTTTTAAGGAACAGCTTAAAAAGAGAATCCTAATGTGATTTCTTTATAATGGGTGTGTTCCTTATATTATCCTAGTGTCTAAACTCTTCTCCATGGCTGGACCCCCAAATAATATTCCTTTACGTGCTAAGGGGTAACTAGAGAGTGGGATAGGTTTAATAACTACCCTATCCCTAACGCGTACCCTAACGCTAACCCCTACCCTAACCCTAACACGTACCGTAATCCTAACCCGTACCCTAAACCGAGCCCTAACCCTAACACTAACCCTAACCCTAACCCTAACCCATACCCTACGCCGTACCCGAAGCCCTCCCCGAACCCGTACCCTAAGCCGTAACCTAAGCCTAACCCTAAGCCTAACCCTTACCCTAGGCTACCCTTGACTGCTTCTGCCTCCAATTGATTTCGTAACCACTAGTGTTTTAAGGAACAGCTTAAAAAGAGAATCCTAATGTGATTTCTTTATAATGGGTGTGTTCCTTATCTAATCCTAGTGTCTAAACTCTTCTCCATGGCTGGACCCCCAAATAATATTCCTTTATGTGCTAAGGGGTATCTAGAGAGTGGGATAGGTTTAATCACTACCCTAACCCTAACTTGTACCCTAACCCTAACCCCTACCCTAACACTAACACGTACCCTAATCCTAACCCGTACCCTAAACCGAGCCCTAACCCTAACACTAACCCTAACCCTAACCCTAACCCATACCCTACGCCGTACCCGAAGCCCTCCCCGAACCCGTATCCTAAGCCGTACCCTAAGCCTAACCCTAAGCCTAACCCTCACCCTAGGCTACCCTTGACTGCTTCTGCCTCCAATAGATTTCCTAAGCACTAGTGTTTTAAGGAACAGCTTAAAAAGAGAATCGTAATGTGATTTCTTTATAATGGGTGTGTTCCTTATCTTATCCTAGTGTCTAAACTCTTCTCCATGGCGGGACCCCCAAATAATATTCCTTTACGTGCTAAGGGGTATCTAGAGAGTGGGATAGGTTTAATAACTACCCTAACCCTAACGGGTACCCTAACCCTAACCCCTGCCCTAACCCTAACACGTACCCTAATCCTAACCCGTACCCTAAACTGAGCCCTAACCCTAACACTAACCCTAACCCTAACCTTAACTCATACCCTACGCCGTACCCGAAGCCCTCCCCGAACCCGTACCCTAAGCCGTACCCTAAGCCTAACCCTAAGCCTAACCCTAACCCTAGGCTACCCTTGACTGCTTCTGCCTCCAATAGATTTCCTAAGCACTAGTGTTTTAAGGAACAGCTTAAAAAGAGAATCCTAATGTGATTTCTTTATAATGGGTGTGTTCCTTATCTAATCCTAGTGTCTAAACTCTTCTCCATGGCTGGACCCCCAAATAATATTCCTTTACGTGCTAAGGGGTAACTAGAGAGTGGGATAGGTTTAATAACTACCCTAACCCTAACGCGTACCCTAACGCTAACCCCTACCCTAACCCTAACACGTACCCTAATCCTAACCCGTACCCTAAACCGAGCCCTAACCCTAACACTAACCCTAACCCTAACCCTAACCCATACCCTACGCCGTACCCGAAGCCCTCCCCGAACCCGTACCCTAAGCCGTACCCTAAGCCTAACCCTAAGCCTAACCCTAACCCTAGGCTACCCTTGACTGCTTCTGCCTCCAATAGATTTCCTAAGCACTAGTGTTTTAAGGAACAGCTTAAAAAGAGAATCCTAATGTGATTTCTTTATAATGGGTGTGTTCCTTATCTTATCCTAGTGTCTAAACTTTTCTCCATGGCTGGACCCCCAAATAATATTCCTTTACGTGCTAAGGGGTAACTAGAGAGTGGGATAGGTTTAATAACTACCCTAACCCTAACGCGTACCCTAACGCTAACCCCTACCCTAACCCTAACACGTACCCTAATCCTAACCCGTACCCTAAACCGAGCCCTAACCCTAACACTAACCCTAACCCTAACCCTAACCCATACCCTACGCCGTACCCGAAGCCCTCCCCAAACCCGTACCCTAAACCGTACCCTAAGCCTAACCCTAAGCCTAACCCTAACCCTAGGCTACCCTTGACTGCTTCTGCCTCCAATAGATTTCCTAAGCACTAGTGTTTTAAGGAACAGCTTAAAAAGAGAATCCTAATGTGATTTCTTTTTAATGGGTGTGTTCCTTATCTAATCCTAGTGTCTAAACTCTTCTCCATGGCTGGACCCCCAAATAATATTCCTTTATGTGCTAAGGGGTATCTAGAGAGTGGGATAGGTTTAATCACTACCCTAACCCTAACGCATACACTTACCCTAACCCCTACCCTAACCCTAACACGTACCCTAATCCTAACCCGTACCCTAAACCGAGCCCTAACCCTAAAACTAACCCTAACCCTAACCCTAACCCATACCCTACGCCGTACCCGAAACCCTCCCCGAACCCGTACCCTAAGCCGTACCCTAAGCCTACCCCTAAGCCTAACCCTAACCCTAGGCTACCCTTGACTGCTTCTGCCTCCAATAGATTTCCTAAGCACTAGTGTTTTAAGGAACAGCTTAAAAAGAGAATCCTAATGTGATTTCTTTATAATGTGTGTGTTCCTTATATTATCTTAGTGTCTAAACTCTTCTCCATGGCTGGACCCCCAAATAATATTCCTTTACGTGCTAAGGGGTATCTAGAGAGTGGGATAGGTTTAATAACTACCCTAACCCTAACGGGTACCCTAACCCTAACCCCTGCCCTAACCCTAACACGTACCCTAATCCTAACCCGTACCCTAAACCGAGCCCTAACCCTAACACTAACCCTAACCCTAACCCTAACCCATACCCTACGCCGTACCCGAAGCCCTCCCCGAACCCGTACCCTAAGCCGTACCCTAAGCCTAACCCTAAGCCTAACCCTAACCCTAGGCTACCCTTGACTGCTTGTGCCTCCAATAGATTTCCTAAGCACTAGTGTTTTAAGGAACAGCTTAAGAAGAGAATCCTAATGTGATTTCTTTATAATGGGTGTGTTCCTTATCTTATCCTAGTTTCTAAACTCTTCTCCATGGCTGGACCCCCAAATAATATTCCTTTACGTGCTAAGGGGTAACTAGAGAGTGGGATAGGTTTAATAACTACCCTAACGCTAACGCGTACCCTAACGCTAACCCCTACCCTAACCCTAACACGTACCCTAATCCTAACCCGTACCCTAAACCGAGCCCTAACCCTAACACTAACCCTAACCCTAACCCTAACCCATACCCTATGCCGTACCCAAAGCCCTCCACGAACCCGTACCCTAAGCCGTACCCTAAGCCTAACCCTAAGCCTAACCCTAACCCTAGGCTACCCTTGACTGCTTCTGCCTCCAATAGATTTCCTAAGCACTAGTGTTTTAAGGAACAGCTTAAAAAGATTATCCTAATGTGATTTCTTTATAATGGGTGTGTTCCTTATCTAATCCTAGTGTCTAAACTCTTCTCCATGGCTGGACCCCCAAAATAATATTCCTTTATGTGCTAAGGGGTATCTAGAGAGTGGGATAGGTTTAATCACTACCCTAACCCTAACGTGTACCCTAACCCTAACCCCTACCCTAACCCTAACACGTACCCTAATCCTAACCCGTACCGTAAACCGAGCCCTAACCCTAACACTAACCCTAACCCTAACCTTAACCCATACCCTATGCCGTACCCGAAGCCCTCCCCGAACTCGTACCCTAAGCCGTACCCTAAGCCTAACCCTAAGCCTAACCCTAACCCTAGGCTACCCTTGACTGCTTCTGCCTCCAATAGATTTCCTAAGCACTAGTGTTTTAAGGAACAGCTTAAAAAGATTATCCTAATGTGATTTCTTTATAATGGGTGTGTTCCTTATCTTATCCTAGTGTCTAAACTCTTCTCCATGGCTGGACCCCCAAATAATATTCCTTTACGTGCTAAGGGGTATCTAGAGAGTGGGACAGGTTTAATAACTACCCTAACCGTAACGCGTACCCTAACCCTAACCCCTACCCTAACCCTAACACGTACCCTAATCCTAACCCGTACCCTAAACCGAGCCGAAACCCTAACACTAACCCTAACCCTAACCCTAACCCATACCCTACGCCGTACCCGAAACCCTCCCCGAACCCGTACCCTAAGCCGTACCCTAAGCCTAACCCTAAGCCTAACCCTAACCCTAGGCTACCCTTGACTGCTTCTGCCTCCAATAGATTTCCTAAGCACTAGTGTTTTAAGGAACAGCTTAAAAGGAGAATCCTAATGTGATTTCTTTATAATGGGTGTGTTCCTTATCTTATCCTAGTGTCTAAACTCGTCTCCATGGCTGGACCCCCAAATAATATTCCTTTACGTGCTAAGGGGTAACTAGAGAGTGGGATAGGTTTAATAACTACCCTATTCCTAACGCGTACCCTAACGCTAACCCCTACCCTAACCCTAACACGTACCCTAATCCTAACCCGTACCCTAAACCGAGCCCTAACCCTAACACTAACCCTAACCCTAACCCTAACCCATACCCTACGCCGTACCCGAAGCCCTCCCCGAACCCGTACCCTAAGCCGTAACCTAAGCCTAACCCTAAGCCTAACCCTTACCCTAGGCTACCCTTGACTGCTTCTGCCTCCAATAGATTTCCTAACCACTAGTGTTTTAAGGAACAGCTTAAAAAGAGAATCCTAATGTGATTTCTTTATAATGTGTGTGTTCCTTATATTATCTTAGTGTCTAAACTCTTCTCCATGGCTGGACCCCCAAATAATATTCCTTTACGTGCTAAGGTGTATCTAGAGAGTGGGATAGGTTTAATAACTACCCTAACCCTAACGTGTACCCTAACCCTAACCCCTACCCTAACCCTAACACGTACCCTAATCCTAACCCGTACCCTAAACCGAGCCCTAACCCTAACACTAACCCTAACCCTAACCCTAACCCATACCCTACGCCGTAACCGAAGCCCTCCCCGAACCCGTACCCTAAGCCGTACCCTAAGCCTAACCCTAACCCTAGGCTACCCTTCACTGCTTCTGCCTCCAATAGATTTCCTAAGCACTAGTGTTTTAAGGAACAGCTTAAAAAGAGAATCCTAATGTGATTTCTTTTTAATGGGTGTGTTCCTTATCTAATCCTAGTGTCTAAACTCTTCTCCATGGCTGGACCCCCAAATAATATTCCTTTACGTGCTAAGGGGTAACTAGAGAGTTTGATAGGTTTAATAACTACCCTAACCCTAAAGCGTACCCTAACGCTAACCCCTACCCTAACCCTAACACGTACCCTAATCCTAACCCGTACCCTAAACCGAGCCCTAACCCTAACACTAACCCTAACCCTAACCCTAACCCATACCCTATGCCGTACCCAAAGCCCTCCACGAACCCGTACCCTAAGCCGTACCCTAAGCCTAACACTAAGCCTAACCCTAACCCTAGGCTACCCTTGACTGCTTCTGCCTCCAATAGATTTCCTAAGCACTAGTGTTTTAAGGAACAGCTTAAAAAGAGAATCCTAATGTGATTTCTTTATATTGTGTGTGTTCCTTATATTATCTTAGTGTCTAAACTCTTCTCCATGGCTGGACCCCCAAATAATATTCCTTTACGTGCTAAGGGGTATCTAGAGAGTGAGATAGGTTTAATAACTACCCGAACCGTAACGCGTACCCTAACCCTAACCCATACCCTAACACTAACACGTACCCTAATCCTAACCCGTACCCTAAACCGAGCCCTAACCCTAACACTAACCCTAACCCTAACCCTAACCCATACCCTACGCCGTACCCGAAGCCCTCCCCGAACACGTACCCTAAGCCGTACCCTAAGCCTTACCCTAAGCCTAACCCTAACCCTAGGCTACCCTTGACTGCTTCTGCCTCCAATAGATTTCCTAAGCACTAGTGTTTTAAGGAACAGCTTAAAAAGAGAATCCTAATGTGATTTCTTTATAATGGTGTTTTCCTTATCTAATCCTAGTGTCTAAACACTTCTCCATGGCTGGACCCCCAAATAATATTCCTTTATGTGCTAAGAGGTATCTAGAGAGTGGGATAGCTTTAATCACTACCCTAACCCTAACGTGTACCCTAACCCTAACCCCTACCCTAACCCTAACACGTACCCTAATCCTAACCCGTACCCTAAACCGAGCCCTAACCCTAACACTAACCCTAACCCTAACCCTAACCCATACCCTACGCCGTACCCGAAGCCCTCCTCGAACCCGTACTCTAAGCCGTACCCTAAGCCTAACCCTAAGCCTAACCCTAACCCTAGGCTACCCTTGACTGCTTCTGCCTCCAATAGATTTCCTAAGCACTAGTGTTTTAAGGAACAGCTTAAAAAGAGAATCCTAATGTGATTTCTTTATAATGGGTGTGTTCCTTATATTATCCTAGTGTCTAAACTCTTCTCCATGGCTGGACCCCCAAATAATATTCCTTTACGTGCTAAGGGGTAACTAGAGAGTGGGATAGGTTTAATAACTACCCTATCCCTAACGCGTACCCTAACGCTAACCCCTACCCTAACCCTAACACGTACCGTAATCCTAACCCGTACCCTAAACCGAGCCCTAACCCTAACACTAACCCTAACCCTAACCCTAACCCATACCCTACGCCGTACCCGAAGCCCTCCCCGAACCCGTACCCTAAGCCGTAACCTAAGCCTAACCCTAAGCCTAACCCTTACCCTAGGCTACCCTTGACTGCTTCTGCCTCCAATTGATTTCGTAACCACTAGTGTTTTAAGGAACAGCTTAAAAAGAGAATCCTAATGTGATTTCTTTATAATGGGTGTGTTCCTTATCTAATCCTAGTGTCTAAACTCTTCTCCATGGCTGGACCCCCAAATAATATTCCTTTATGTGCTAAGGGGTATCTAGAGAGTGGGATAGGTTTAATCACTACCCTAACCCTAACTTGTACCCTAACCCTAACCCCTACCCTAACACTAACACGTACCCTAATCCTAACCCGTACCCTAAACCGAGCCCTAACCCTAACACTAACCCTAACCCTAACCCTAACCCATACCATACGCCGTACCCGAAGCCCTCCCCGAACCCGTATCCTAAGCCGTACCCTAAGCCTAACCCTAAGCCTAACCCTAACCCTAGGCTACCCTTGACTGCTTCTGCCTCCAATAGATTTCCTAAGCACTAGTGTTTTAAGGAACAGCTTAAAAAGAGAATCGTAATGTGATTTCTTTATAATGGGTGTGTTCCTTATCTTATCCTAGTGTCTAAACTCTTCTCCATGGCGGGACCCCCAAATAATATTCCTTTACGTGCTAAGGGGTATCTAGAGAGTGGGATAGGTTTAATAACTACCCTAACCCTAACGGGTACCCTAACCCTAACCCCTGCCCTAACCCTAACACGTACCCTAATCCTAACCCGTACCCTAAACTGAGCCCTAACCCTAACACTAACCCTAACCCTAACCCTAACCCATACCCTACGCCGTACCCGAAGCCCTCCCCGAACCCGTACCCTAAGCCGTACCCTAAGCCTACCCCTAAGCCTAACCCTAACCCTAGGCTACCCTTGACTGCTTCTGCCTCCAATAGATTTCCTAAGCACTAGTGTTTTAAGGAACAGCTTAAAAAGAGAATCCTAATGTGATTTCTTTATAATGTGTGTGTTCCTTATATTATCTTATTGTCTAAACTCTTCTCCATGGCTGGACCCCCAAATAATATTCCTTTACGTGCTAAGGGGTATCTAGAGAGTGGGATAGGTTTAATAACTACCCTAACCGTAACGCGTACCCTAACCCTAACCCCTACCCTAACCCTAACACGTACCCTAATCCTAAACCGTACCCTAAACCGAGCCCTAACCCTAACACTAACCCTAACCCTAACTCTAACCCATACCCTACGCCGTACCCGAAGCCCTCCCCGAACCCGTACCCTAAGCCGTACCCTAAGCCTAACCCTAAGCCTAACCCTAACCGTAGGCTACCCTTGACTGCTTCTGCCTCCAATAGATTTCCTAAGCACTAGTGTTTTAAGGAACAGCTTAAAAAGAGAATCCTAATGTGATTTCTTTATAATGTGTGTGTTCCTTATATTATCTTATTGTCTAAACTCTTCTCCATGGCTGGACCCCCAAATAATATTCCTTTACGTGCTAAGGGGTATCTAGAGAGTGGGATAGGTTTAATAACTACCCTAACCGTAACGCGTACCCTAACCCTAACCCCTACCCTAACCCTAACATGTACCCTAATCCTAACACGTACCCTAAACCGAGCCCTAACCCTAACACTAACCCTAACCCTAACCCTAACCAATACCCTACGCCGTAACCGAAGCCCTCCCCGAACCCGTACCCTAAGCCGTACCCTAAGCCTAATCCTAAGCCTAACACTAGGATACCCTTGACTGCTTCTGCCTCCAATAGATTTCCTAAGCACTAGTGTTTTAAGGAACAGCTTAAAAAGAGAATCCTAATGTGATTTCTTTATAATGGGTGTGTTCCTTATCTTATCCTAGTGTCTAAACTCTTCTCCATGGCTGGACCCCCAAATAATATTCCTTTACGTGCTAAGGGGTAACTAGAGAGTGGGATAGGTTTAATAACTACCCTAACCCTAACGCGTACCCTAACGCTAACCCCTACCCTAACCCTAACACGTACCCTAATCCTAACCCGTACCCTAAACCGAGCCCTAACCCTAACACTAACCCTAACCCTAACTCTAACCCATACCCTACGCCGTACCCGAAGCCCTCCCCAAACCCGTACCCTAAACCGTACCCTAAGCCTAACCCTAAGCCTAACCCTAACCCTAGGCTACCCTTGACTGCTTCTGCCTCCAATAGATTTCCTAAGCACTAGTGTTTTAAGGAACAGCTTAAAAAGAGAATCCTAATGTGATTTCTTTTTAATGGGTGTGTTCCTTATCTAATCCTAGTGTCTAAACTCTTCTCCATGGCTGGACCCCCAAATAATATTCCTTTATGTGCTAAGGGGTATCTAGAGAGTGGGATAGGTTTAATCACTACCCTAACCCTAACGCATACACTTACCCTAACCCCTACCCTAACCCTAACACGTACCCTAATCCTAACCCGTACCCTAAACCGAGCCCTAACCCTAACACTAACCCTAACCCTAACCCTAACCCATACCCTACGCCGTACCCGAAGCCCTCCCCGAACCCGTACCCTAAGCCGTACCCTAAGCCTACCCCTAAGCCTAACCCTAACCCTAGGCTACCCTTGACTGCTTCTGCCTCCAATAGATTTCCTAAGCACTAGTGTTTTAAGGAACAGCTTAAAAAGAGAATCCTAATGTGATTTCTTTATAATGTGTGTGTTCCTTATATTATCTTAGTGTCTAAACTCTTCTCCATGGCTGGACCCCCAAATAATATTCCTTTACGTGCTAAGGGGTATCTAGAGAGTGGGATAGGTTTAATAACTACCCTAACCCTAACGGGTACCCTAACCCTAACCCCTGCCCTAACCCTAACACGTACCCTAATCCTAACCCGTACCCTAAACCGAGCCCTAACCCTAACACTAACCCTAACCCTAACCCTAACCCATACCCTACGCCGTACCCGAAGCCCTCCCCGAACCCGTACCCTAAGCCGTACCCTAAGCCTAACCCTAAGCCTAACCCTAACCCTAGGCTACCCTTGACTGCTTCTGCCTCCAATAGATTTCCTAAGCACTAGTGTTTTAAGGAACAGCTTAAGAAGAGAATCCTAATGTGATTTCTTTATAATGGGTGTGTTCCTTATCTTATCCTAGTTTCTAAACTCTTCTCCATGGCTGGACCCCCAAATAATATTCCTTTACGTGCTAAGGGGTAACTAGAGAGTGGGATAGGTTTAATAACTACCCTAACGCTAACGCGTACCCTAACGCTAACCCCTACCCTAACCCTAACACGTACCCTAATCCTAACCCGTACCCTAAACCGAGCCCTAACCCTAACACTAACCCTAACCCTAACCCTAACCCATACCCTATGCCGTACCCAAAGCCCTCCACGAACCCGTACCCTAAGCCGTACCCTAAGCCTAACCCTAAGCCTAACCCTAACCCTAGGCTACCCTTGACTGCTTCTGCCTCCAATAGATTTCCTAAGCACTAGTGTTTTAAGGAACAGCTTAAAAAGATTATCCTAATGTGATTTCTTTATAATGGGTGTGTTCCTTATCTAATCCTAGTGTCTAAACTCTTCTCCATGGCTGGACCCCCAAAATAATATTCCTTTATGTGCTAAGGGGTATCTAGAGAGTGGGATAGGTTTAATCACTACCCTAACCCTAACGTGTACCCTAACCCTAACCCCTACCCTAACCCTAACACGTACCCTAATCCTAACCCGTACCGTAAACCGAGCCCTAACCCTAACACTAACCCTAACCCTAACCCTAACCCATACCCTACGCCGTACCCGAAGCCCTCCCCGAACCCGTACCCTAAGCCGTACCCTAAGCCTAACCCTAAGCCTAACCCTAACCCTAGGCTACCCTTGACTGCTTCTGCCTCCAATAGATTTCCTAATCACTAGTGTTTTAAGGAACAGCTTAAAAAGAGAATCCTAATGTGATTTCTTTATAATGGGTGTTTTCCTTATCTTATCCTAGTGTCTAAACTCTTCTCCATGGCTGGACCCCCAAATAATATTCCTTTACGTGCTAAGGGGTAACTACAGAGTGGGATAGGTTTAATAACTAACCTAACCCTAATGCGTACCCTAACGCTAACCCCTACCCTAACCCTAACACGTACCCTAATCCTAACCCGTACCCTAAACCGAGCCCTAACCCTAACACTAACCCTAACCCTAACCCTAACCCATACCCTACGCCGTACCCGAAGCCCTCCCCGAACTCGTACCCTAAGCCGTACCCAAAGCCTAACCCTAAGCCTAACTCTAACCCTAGGCTACCCTTGACTGCTTCTGCCTCCAATAGATTTCCTAAGCACTAGTGTTTTAAGGAACAGCTTAAAAGGAGAATCCTAATGTGATTTCTTTATAATGGGTGTGTTCCTTATCTTATCCTAGTGTCTAAACTCTTCTCCATGGCTGGACCCCCAAATAATATTCCTTTACGTGCTAAGGGGTAACTAGAAAGTGGGATAGGTTTAATAACTACCCTATCCCTAACGCGTACCCTAACGCTAACCCCTACCCTAACCCTAACACGTACCCTAATCCTAACCCGTACCCTAAACCGAGCCCTAACCCTAACACTAACCCTAACCCTAACCCTAACCCATACCCTACGCCGTACCCGAAGCCCTCCCCGAACCCGTACCCTAAGCCGTAACCTAAGCCTAACCCTAAGCCTAACCCTTACCCTAGGCTACCCTTGACTGCTTCTGCCTCCAATAGATTTCCTAACCACTAGTGTTTTAAGGAACTGCTTAAAAAGAGAATCCTAATGTGATTTCTTTATAATGTGTGTGTTCCTTATATTATCTTAGTGTCTAAACTCTTCTCCATGGCTGGACCCCCAAATAATATTCCTTTACGTGCTAAGGTGTATCTAGAGAGTGGGATAGGTTTAATAACTACCCTAACCCTAACGTGTACCCTAAACCTAACCCCTACCCTAACCCTAACACGTACCCTAATCCTAACCCGTACCCTAAACCGAGCCCTAACCCTAACACTAACCCTAACCCTAACCCTAACCCATACCCTACGCCGTACCCGAAGCCCTCCCCGAACCCGTACCCTAAGCCGTACCCTAAGCCTAACCCTAACCCTAGGCTACCCTTGACTGCTTCTGCCTCCAATAGATTTCCTAAGCACTAGTGTTTTAAGGAACAGCTTAAAAAGAGAATCCTAATGTGATTTCTTTATAATGGGTGTGTTCCTTATCTTATCCTAGTGTCTAAACTCTTCTCCATGGCTGGACCCCCAAATAATATTCCTTTATGTGCTAAGCGGTAACTACAGAGTGGGATAGGTTTAATAACTAACCTAACCCTAATGGGTACCCTAACGCTAACCCCTACCCTAACCCTAACACGTACCCTAATCCTAACCCGTACCCTAAACCGAGCCCTAACCCTAACACTAACCCTAACCCTAACCCTAACCCATACCCTACGCTGTACCCGAAGCCCTCCCCGAACTCGTACCCTAAGCCGTACCCAAAGCCTAACCCTAAGCCTAACTCTAACCCTAGGCTACCCTTGACTGCTTCTGCCTCCAATAGATTTCCTAAGCACTAGTGTTTTAAGGAACAGCTTAAAAAGAGAATCCTAATGTGACTTCTTTATAATGTGTGTGTTCCTTATCTAATTCTAGTGTCTAAACTCTTCTCCATGGCTGGACCCCCAAATAATATTCCTTTACGTGCTAAGGGGTATCTAGAGAGTGGGATAGGTTTAATCACTACCCTAACCCTAACGCGTACCCTAACCCTAACCCCTACCCTAACCCTAGCACGTACCCTAACCCTAACCCGTACCCTAAACAGAGCCCTAACCCTAACACTAACCCTAACCCTAACCCTAACCCATACCCTACGCCGTACCCGAAGCCCTCCCCGAACCCGTACCCTAAGCCGTACCCTAAGCCTACCCCTAAGCCTAACCCTAACCCTAGGCTACACTTGACTGCTTCTGCCTCCAATAGATTTCCTAAGTACTAGTGTTTTAAGGAACAGCTTAAAAAGAGCATCCTAATGTGATTTCTTTATAATGTGTGTGTTCCTTTTATTATCTTAGTGTCTAAACTCTTCTCCATGGCTGGACCCCCAAATAATATTCCTTTACGTGCTAAGGTGTATCTAGAGAGTGGGATAGGTTTAATAACTACCCTAACCCTAACGTGTACCCTAACCCTAACCCCTACCCTAACCCTAGCACGTACCCTAATCCTAACCCGTACCCTAAACCGAGCCCTAACCCTAACACTAACCCTAAACCTAACCCTAACCCATACCCTACGCCGTACCCGAAGCCCTCCCCGAATCCGTACCCTAAGCCGTACCCTAAGCCTACCCCTAAGCCTAACCCTAACCCTAGGCTACACTTGACTGCTTCTGCCTCCAATAGATTTCCTAAGTACTAGTGTTTTAAGGAACAGCTTAAAAAGAGAATCCTAATGTGATTTCTTTATAATGTGTGTGTTCCTTTTATTATCTTAGTGTCTAAACTCTTCTCCATGGCTGGACCCCCAAATAATATTCCTTTACGTGCTAAGGTGTATCTAGAGAGTGGGATAGGTTTAATAACTACCCTAACCCTAACGTGTACCCTAACCCTAACCCCTACCCTAACCCTAACACGTACCCTAATCCTAACCCGTACCCTAAACCGAGCCCTAACCCTAACACTAACCCTAACCCTAACCCTAACCCATACCCTACGCCGTACCCGAAGCCCTCCCCGAACCCGTACCCTAAGCCGTACCCTAAGCCTAACCCTAAGCCTAACCCTAACCCTAGGCTACCCTTGACTGCTTCTGCCTCCAATAGATTTCCTAATCACTAGTGTTTTAAGGAACAGCTTAAAAAGAGAATCCTAATGTGATTTCTTTATAATGGGTGTTTTCCTTATCTTATCCTAGTGTCTAAACTCTTCTCCATGGCTGGACCCCCAAATAATATTCCTTTACGTGCTAAGGGGTAACTACAGAGTGGGATAGGTTTAATAACTAACCTAACCCTAATGCGTACCCTAACGCTAACCCCTACCCTAACCCTAACACGTACCCTAATCCTAACCCGTACCCTAAACCGAGCCCTAACCCTAACACTAACCCTAACCCTAACCCTAACCCATACCCTACGCCGTACCCGAAGCCCTCCCCGAACTCGTACCCTTAGCCGTACCCAAACCCTAACCCTAAGCCTAACTCTAACCCTAGGCTACCCTTGACTGCTTCTGCCTCCAGTAGATTTCCTAAGCACTAGTGTTTTAAGGAACAGCTTAAAAAGAGAATCCTAATGTGATTTCTTTATAATGTGTGTGTTCCTTATCTAATCCTAGTGTCTAAACTCTTCTCCATGGCTGGACCCCCAAATGATATTCCTTTACGTGCTAAGGGGTATCTAGAGAGTGGGATAGGTTTAATCACTACCCTAACCCTAACGCGTACCCTAACCCTAACCCCTACCCTAACCCTAGCACGTACCCTAATCCTAACCCGTACCCTAAACCGAGCCCTAACCCTAACACTAACCCTAACCCTAACCCTAACCCATACCCTACGCCGTACCCGAAGCCCTCCCCGAACCCGTACCCTAAGCCGTACCCTAAGCCTACCCCTAAGCCTAACCCTAACCCTAGGCTACACTTGACTGCTTCTGCCTCCAATAGATTTCCTAAGTACTAGTGTTTTAAGGAACAGCTTAAAAAGAGAATCCTAATGTGATTTCTTTATAATGTGTGTGTTCCTTTTATTATCTTAGTGTCTAAACTCTTCTCCATGGCTGGACCCCCAAATAATATTCCTTTACGTGCTAAGGTGTATCTAGAGTGTGGGATAGGTTTAATAACTACCCTAACCCTAACGTGTACCCTAACCCTAACCCCTACCCTAACCCTAACACGTACCCTAATCCTAACCCGTACCCTAAACCGAGCCCTAACCCTAACACTAACCCTAACCCTAACCCTAACCCATACCCTACGCCGTACCCGAAGCCCTCCCCGAACCCGTACCCTAAGCCGTACCCTAAGCCTAACCCTAAGCCTAACCCTAACCCTAGGCTACCCTTGACTGCTTCTGCCTCCAATAGATTTCCTAAGCACTAGTGTTTTAAGGAACAGCTTAAAAAGAGAATCCTAATGTGATTTCTTTATAATGGGTGTGTTCCTTATCTTATCCTAGTGTCTAAACTCTTCTCCATGCCTGGACCCCCAAATAATATTCCTTTACGTGCTAAGGGGTAACTACAGAGTGGGATAGGTTTAATAACTAACCTAACCCTAATGCGTACCCTAACGCTAACCCCTACCCTAACCCTAACACGTACCCTAATCCTAACCCGTACCCTAAACCGAGCCCTAACCCTAACACTAACCCTAACCCTAACCCTAACCCATACCCTACGCCGTACCCGAAGCCCTCCCCGAACTCGTACCCTAAGCCGTACCCAAAGCCTAACCCTAAGCCTAACTCTAACCCTAGGCTACCCTTGACTGCTTCTGCCTCCAATAGATTTCCTAAGCACTAGTGTTTTAAGGAACAGCTTAAAAAGAGAATCCTAATGTGATTTCTTTATAATGTGTGTGTTCCTTATATTATCTTAGTGTCAAACCTCTTCTCCATGGCTGGACCCCAAAATAATATTCCTTTACGTGCTAAGGGGTATCTAGAGAGTGGGATAGGTTTAATCACTACCCTAACCGTAACGCGTACCCTAACCCTAACCCCTACCCTAACCCTAACACGTACCCTAATCCTAACCCGTACCCTAAACCGAGCCCTAACCCTAACACTAACCCTAACCCTAACCCTAACCCATACCCTATGCCGTACCCGAAGCCCTCCCCGAACCCGTACCCTAAGCCGTACCCTAAGCCTAACCCTAAGCCTAACCCTAACCCTAGGCTACCCTTGACTGCTTCTGCCTCCAATAGATTTCCTAAGCACTAGTGTTTTAAGGAACAGCTTAAAAAGATTATCCTAATGTGATTTCTTTATAATGGGTGTGTTCCTTATCTTATCCTAGTGTCTAAACTCTTCTCCATGGCTGGACCCCCAAATAATATTCCTTTACGTGCTAAGGGGTATCTAGAGAGAGGGACAGGTTTAATAACTACCCTAACCGTAACGCGTACCCTAACCCTAACCCCTACCCTAACCCTAACACGTACCCTAATCCTAACCCGTACCCTAAACCGAGCCCTAACCCTAACACTAACCCTAACCCTAACCCTAACCCATACCCTACGCCGTACCCGAAACCCTCCCCGAACCCGTACCCTAAGCCGTACCCTAAGCCTAACCCTAAGCCTAACCATAACCCTAGGCTACCCTTGACTGCTTCTGCCTCCAATAGATTTCCTAAGCACTAGGGTTTTAAGGAACAGCTTAAAAAGAGAATCCTAATGTGATTTCTTTATAATGGGTGTGTTCCTTATATTATCTTAGTGTCTAAACTCTTCTCCATGGCTGGACCCCCAAATAATATTCCTTTACGTGCTAAGGTGTATCTAGAGAGTGGGATAGGTTTAATAACTACCCTAACCCTAACGTGTACCCTAAACCTAACCCCTACCCTAACCCTAACACGTACCCTAATCCTAACCCGTACCCTAAACCGAGCCCTAACGCTAACACTAACCCTAACCCTAACCCTAACCCATACCCTACGCCGTACCCGAAGCCCTCCCCGAACCCGTACCCTAAGCCGTACCCTAAGCCTAACCCTAACCCTAGGCTACCCTTGACTGCTTCTGCCTCCAATAGATTTCCTAAGCACTAGTGTTTTAAGGAACAGCTTAAAAAGAGAATCCTAATGTGATTTCTTTATAATGGGTGTGTTCCTTATCTTATCCTAGTGTCTAAACTCTTCTCCATGGCTGGACCCCCAAATAATATTCCTTTATGTGCTAAGCGGTAACTACAGAGTGGGATAGGTTTAATAACTAACCTAACCCTAATGGGTACCCTAACGCTAACCCCTACCCTAACCCTAACACGTACCCTAATCCTAACCCGTACCCTAAACCGAGCCCTAACCCTAACACTAACCCTAACCCTAACCCTAACCCATACCCTACGCTGTACCCGAAGCCCTCCCCGAACTCGTACCCTAAGCCGTACCCAAAGCCTAACCCTAAGCCTAACTCTAACCCTAGGCTACCCTTGACTTCTTCTGCCTCCAATAGATTTCCTAAGCACTAGTGTTTTAAGGAACAGCTTAAAAAGAGAATCCTAATGTGACTTCTTTATAATGTGTGTGTTCCTTATCTAATCCTAGTGTCTAAACTCTTCTCCATGGCTGGACCCCCAAATAATATTCCTTTACGTGCTAAGGGGTATCTAGAGAGTGGGATAGGTTTAATCACTACCCTAACCCTAACGCGTACCCTAACCCTAACCCCTACCCTAACCCTAGCACGTACCCTAATCCTAACCCGTACCCTAAACCGAGCCCTAACCCTAACACTAACCCTAACCCTAACCCTAACCCATACCCTACGCCGTACCCGAAGCCCTCCCCGAACCCGTACCCTAAGCCGTACCCTAAGCCTACCCCTAAGCCTAACCCTAACCCTAGGCTACACTTGACTGCTTCTGCCTCCAATAGATTTCCTAAGTACTAGTGTTTTAAGGAACAGCTTAAAAAGAGAATCCTAATGTGATTTCTTTATAATGTGTGTGTTCCTTTTATTATCTTAGTGTCTAAACTCTTCTCCATGGCTGGACCCCCAAATAATATTCCTTTACGTGCTAAGGTGTATCTAGAGTGTGGGATAGGTTTAATAACTACCCTAACCCTAACGTGTACCCTAACCCTAACCCCTACCCTAACCCTAACACGTACCCTAATCCTAACCCGTACCCTAAACCGAGCCCTAACCCTAACACTAACCCTAACCCTAACCCTAACCCATACCCTACGCCGTACCCGAAGCCCTCCCCGAACCCGTACCCTAAGCCGTACCCTAAGCCTAACCCTAAGCCTAACCCTAACCCTAGGCTACCCTTGACTGCTTCTGCCTCCAATAGATTTCCTAAGCACTAGTGTTTTAAGGAACAGCTTAAAAAGAGAATCCTAATGTGATTTCTTTATAATGGGTGTGTTCCTTATCTTATCCTAGTGTCTAAACTCTTCTCCATGCCTGGACCCCCAAATAATATTCCTTTACGTGCTAAGGGGTAACTACAGAGTGGGATAGGTTTAATAACTAACCTAACCCTAATGCGTACCCTAACGCTAACCCCTACCCTAACCCTAACACGTACCCTAATCCTAACCCGTACCCTAAACCGAGCCCTAACCCTAACACTAACCCTAACCCTAACCCTAACCCATACCCTACGCCGTACCCGAAGCCCTCCCCGAACTCGTACCCTAAGCCGTACCCAAAGCCTAACCCTAAGCCTAACTCTAACCCTAGGCTACCCTTGACTGCTTCTGCCTCCAATAGATTTCCTAAGCACTAGTGTTTTAAGGAACAGCTTAAAAAGAGAATCCTAATGTGATTTCTTTATAATGTGTGTGTTCCTTATATTATCTTAGTGTCAAACCTCTTCTCCATGGCTGGACCCCAAAATAATATTCCTTTACGTGCTAAGGGGTATCTAGAGAGTGGGATAGGTTTAATCACTACCCTAACCGTAACGCGTACCCTAACCCTAACCCCTACCCTAACCCTAACACGTACCCTAATCCTAACCCGTACCCTAAACCGAGCCCTAACCCTAACACTAACCCTAACCCTAACCCTAACCCATACCCTATGCCGTACCCGAAGCCCTCCCCGAACCCGTACCCTAAGCCGTACCCTAAGCCTAACCCTAAGCCTAACCCTAACCCTAGGCTACCCTTGACTGCTTCTGCCTCCAATAGATTTCCTAAGCACTAGTGTTTTAAGGAACAGCTTAAAAAGATTATCCTAATGTGATTTCTTTATAATGGGTGTGTTCCTTATCTTATCCTAGTGTCTAAACTCTTCTCCATGGCTGGACCCCCAAATAATATTCCTTTACGTGCTAAGGGGTATCTAGAGAGAGGGACAGGTTTAATAACTACCCTAACCGTAACGCGTACCCTAACCCTAACCCCTACCCTAACCCTAACACGTACCCTAATCCTAACCCGTACCCTAAACCGAGCCCTAACCCTAACACTAACCCTAACCCTAACCCTAACCCATACCCTACGCCGTACCCGAAACCCTCCCCGAACCCGTACCCTAAGCCGTACCCTAAGCCTAACCCTAAGCCTAACCATAACCCTAGGCTACCCTTGACTGCTTCTGCCTCCAATAGATTTCCTAAGCACTAGGGTTTTAAGGAACAGCTTAAAAAGAGAATCCTAATGTGATTTCTTTATAATGGGTGTGTTCCTTATATTATCTTAGTGTCTAAACTCTTCTCCATGGCTGGACCCCCAAATAATATTCCTTTACGTGCTAAGGTGTATCTAGAGAGTGGGATAGGTTTAATAACTACCCTAACCCTAACGTGTACCCTAAACCTAACCCCTACCCTAACCCTAACACGTACCCTAATCCTAACCCGTACCCTAAACCGAGCCCTAACGCTAACACTAACCCTAACCCTAACCCTAACCCATACCCTACGCCGTACCCGAAGCCCTCCCCGAACCCGTACCCTAAGCCGTACCCTAAGCCTAACCCTAACCCTAGGCTACCCTTGACTGCTTCTGCCTCCAATAGATTTCCTAAGCACTAGTGTTTTAAGGAACAGCTTAAAAAGAGAATCCTAATGTGATTTCTTTATAATGGGTGTGTTCCTTATCTTATCCTAGTGTCTAAACTCTTCTCCATGGCTGGACCCCCAAATAATATTCCTTTATGTGCTAAGCGGTAACTACAGAGTGGGATAGGTTTAATAACTAACCTAACCCTAATGGGTA
The DNA here is from genome assembly GCF_965194825.1 of Balaenoptera physalus. NCBI lineage: Eukaryota > Metazoa > Chordata > Mammalia > Artiodactyla > Balaenopteridae > Balaenoptera > Balaenoptera physalus. The sequence continues at coordinate 28,203 of NW_028125873.1, forward strand.
CCCTAACGCTAACCCCTACCCTAACCCTAACACGTACCCTAATCCTAACCCGTACCCTAAACCGAGCCCTAACCCTAACACTAACCCTAACCCTAACCCTAACCCATACCCTACGCTGTACCCGAAGCCCTCCCCGAACTCGTACCCTAAGCCGTACCCAAAGCCTAACCCTAAGCCTAACTCTAACCCTAGGCTACCCTTGACTTCTTCTGCCTCCAATAGATTTCCTAAGCACTAGTGTTTTAAGGAACAGCTTAAAAAGAGAATCCTAATGTGACTTCTTTATAATGTGTGTGTTCCTTATCTAATCCTAGTGTCTAAACTCTTCTCCATGGCTGGACCCCCAAATAATATTCCTTTACGTGCTAAGGGGTATCTAGAGAGTGGGATAGGTTTAATCACTACCCTAACCCTAACGCGTACCCTAACCCTAACCCCTACCCTAACCCTAGCACGTACCCTAACCCTAACCCGTACCCTAAACAGAGCCCTAACCCTAACACTAACCCTAACCCTAACCCTAACCCATACCCTACGCCGTACCCGAAGCCCTCCCCGAACCCGTACCCTAAGCCGTACCCTAAGCCTACCCCTAAGCCTAACCCTAACCCTAGGCTACACTTGACTGCTTCTGCCTCCAATAGATTTCCTAAGTACTAGTGTTTTAAGGAACAGCTTAAAAAGAGCATCCTAATGTGATTTCTTTATAATGTGTGTGTTCCTTTTATTATCTTAGTGTCTAAACTCTTCTCCATGGCTGGACCCCCAAATAATATTCCTTTACGTGCTAAGGTGTATCTAGAGAGTGGGATAGGTTTAATAACTACCCTAACCCTAACGTGTACCCTAACCCTAACCCCTACCCTAACCCTAGCACGTACCCTAATCCTAACCCGTACCCTAAACCGAGCCCTAACCCTAACACTAACCCTAAACCTAACCCTAACCCATACCCTACGCCGTACCCGAAGCCCTCCCCGAATCCGTACCCTAAGCCGTACCCTAAGCCTACCCCTAAGCCTAACCCTAACCCTAGGCTACACTTGACTGCTTCTGCCTCCAATAGATTTCCTAAGTACTAGTGTTTTAAGGAACAGCTTAAAAAGAGAATCCTAATGTGATTTCTTTATAATGTGTGTGTTCCTTTTATTATCTTAGTGTCTAAACTCTTCTCCATGGCTGGACCCCCAAATAATATTCCTTTACGTGCTAAGGTGTATCTAGAGAGTGGGATAGGTTTAATAACTACCCTAACCCTAACGTGTACCCTAACCCTAACCCCTACCCTAACCCTAACACGTACCCTAATCCTAACCCGTACCCTAAACCGAGCCCTAACCCTAACACTAACCCTAACCCTAACCCTAACCCATACCCTACGCCGTACCCGAAGCCCTCCCCGAACCCGTACCCTAAGCCGTACCCTAAGCCTAACCCTAAGCCTAACCCTAACCCTAGGCTACCCTTGACTGCTTCTGCCTCCAATAGATTTCCTAAGCACTAGTGTTTTAAGGAACAGCTTAAAAAGAGAATCCTAATGTGATTTCTTTATAATGGGTGTTTTCCTTATCTTATCCTAGTGTCTAAACTCTTCTCCATGGCTGGACCCCCAAATAATATTCCTTTACGTGCTAAGGGGTAACTACAGAGTGGGATAGGTTTTATAACTAACCTAACCCTAATGCGTACCCTAACGCTAACCCCTACCCTAACCCTAACACGTACCCTAATCCTAACCCGTACCCTAAACCGAGCCCTAACCCTAACACTAACCCTAACCCTAACCCTAACCCATACCCTACGCCGTACCCGAAGCCCTCCCCGAACTCGTACCCTAAGCCGTACCCAAAGCCTAACCCTAAGCCTAACTCTAACCCTAGGCTACCCTTGACTGCTTCTGCCTCCAATAGATTTCCTAAGCACTAGTGTTTTAAGGAACAGCTTAAAAAGAGAATCCTAATGTGATTTCTTTATAATGTGTGTGTTCCTTATCTAATCCTAGTGTCTAAACTCTTCTCCATGGCTGGACCCCCAAATGATATTCCTTTACGTGCTAAGGGGTATCTAGAGAGTGGGATAGGTTTAATCACTACCCTAACCCTAACGCGTACCCTAACCCTAACCCCTACCCTAACCCTAGCACGTACCCTAATCCTAACCCGTACCCTAAACCGAGCCCTAACCCTAACACTAACCCTAACCCTAACCCTAACCCATACCCTACACCGTACCCGAAGCCCTCCCCGAACTCGTACCCTAAGCCGTACCCAAAGCCTAACCCTAAGCCTAACTCTAACCCTAGGCTACCCTTGACTGCTTCTGCCTCCAATAGATTTCCTAAGCACTAGTGTTTTAAGGAACAGCTTAAAAAGAGAATCCTAATGTGATTTCTTTATAATGTGTGTGTTCCTTATCTAATCCTAGTGTCTAAACTCTTCTCCATGGCTGGACCCCCAAATAATATTCCTTTACGTGCTAAGGGGTATCTAGAGAGTGGGATAGGTTTAATCACTACCCTAACCCTAACGCGTACCCTAACCCTAACCCCTACCCTAACCCTAGCACGTACCCTAATCCTAACCCGTACCCTAAACCGAGCCCTAACCCTAACACTAACCCTAACCCTAACCTTAACCCATACCCTACGCCATACCCGAAGCCCTCCCCGAACCCGTACCCTAAGCCGTACCCTAAGCCTAACCCTAAGCCTAACCCTAACCCTAGGCTACCCTTGACTGCTTCTGCCTCCAATAGATTTCCTAAGCACTAGTGTTTTAAGGAACAGCTTAAAAAGAGAATCCTAATGTGATTTCTTTATACTGTGTGTGTTCCTTATATTATCTTAGTGTCTAACCTTTTCTCCATGGCTGGACCCCCAAATAATATTCCTTTACGTGCTAAGGGGTATCTAGAGAGTGGGATAGGCTTAATAACTACCCTAACCCTAACGCGTACCCTAACCCTAACCCCTACCCTAACCCTAACACGTACCCTAATCCTAACCCGTACCCTAAACCGAGCCCTAACCCTAACACTAACCCTAACCCTAACCCTAACCCATACCCTACGCCGTACCCGAAACCCTCCCCGAACCCGTACCATAAGCCGTACCCTAAGCCTAACCCTAAGCCTAACCCTAACCCTAGGCTACCCTTGACTGCCTCTGCCTCCAATATATTTCCTAAGCACTAGTGTTTTAAGGAACAGCTTAAAAAGAGAATTCTAATGTGATTTCTTTATAATGGGTGTGTTCCTTATCTTATCCTAGTGTCTAAACTCTTCTCCATGGCTGGACCCACAAATAATATTTCTTTACGTGCTAAGGGGTATCTAGAGAGTGGGATAGGTTTAATAACTACCCTAACCCTAACGCGTACCCTAACCCTAACCCCTACCCTACCCCTAACACGTACCCTAATCCTAACCAGTATCCTAAACCGAGCCCTAACCCTAACACTAACCCTAACCCTAACCCTAACCCATACCCTACGCTGTACCCGAAGCCCTCCCCGAACCCGTACCCTAAGCCGTACCCTAATCCTAACCCTAAGCCTAACCCTAACCCTAGGCTACCCTTGACTGCTTCTGCCTCCAATAGATTTCCTAAGCACTAGTGTTTTAAGGAACAGCTTAAAAAGAGAATCCTAATGTGATTTCTTTATAATGTGTGTGTTCCTTATATTATCTTAGTGTCAAACCTCTTCTCCATGGCTGGACCCCAAAATAATATTCCTTTACGTGCTAAGGGGTATCTAGAGAGTGGGATAGGTTTAATCACTACCCTAACCGTAACGCGTACCCTAACCCTAAACCCTACCCTAACCCTAACACGTACCCTAATCCTAACCCGTACCCTAAACCGAGCCCTAACCCTAACACTAACCCTAACCCTAACCCTAACCCATACCCTATGCCGTACCCGAAGCCCTCCCCGAACCCGTACCCTAAGCCGTACCCTAAGCCTAACCCTAAGCCTAACCCTAACCCTAGGCTACCCTTGACTGCTTCTGCCTCCAATAGATTTCCTAAGCACTAGTGTTTTAAGGAACAGCTTAAAAAGATTATCCTAATGTGATTTCTTTATAATGGGTGTGTTCCTTATCTTATCCTAGTGTCTAAACTCTTCTCCATGGCTGGACCCCCAAATAATATTCCTTTACGTGCTAAGGGGTATCTAGAGAGAGGGACAGGTTTAATAACTACCCTAACCGTAACGCGTACCCTAACCCTAACCCCTACCCTAACCCTAACACGTACCCTAATCCTAACCCGTACCCTAAACCGAGCCCTAACCCTAACACTAACCCTAACCCTAACCCTAACCCATACCCTACGCCGTACCCGAAACCCTCCCCGAACCCGTACCCTAAGCCGTACCCTAAGCCTAACCCTAAGCCTAACCATAACCCTAGGCTACCCTTGACTGCTTCTGCCTCCAATAGATTTCCTAAGCACTAGGGTTTTAAGGAACAGCTTAAAAAGAGAATCCTAATGTGATTTCTTTATAATGGGTGTGTTCCTTATCTTATCCTAGTGTCTAAACTCTTCTCCATGGCTGGACCCCCAAATAATATTCCTTTACGTGCTAAGGGGTAACTAGAGAGTGGGATAGGTTTAATAACTACCCTAACCCTAACGCATACCCTAACGCTAACCCCTACCCTAACCCTAACACGTACCCTAATCCTAACCCGTACCCTAAACCGAGCCCTAACCCTAACACTAACCCTAACCCTAACCCTAACCCATACCCTACGCCGTACCCGAAGCCCTCCCCGAACCCGTACCCTAAGCCGTACCCTAAGCCTAACCCTAAGCCTAACCCTAACCGTAGGCTACCCTTGACTGCTTCTGCCTCCAATAGATTTCCTAAGCAATAGTGTTTTAAGGAACAGCTTAAAAAGAGAATCCTAATGTGATTTCTTTATAATGTGTGTGTTCCTTATATTATCTTAGTGTCTAAACTCTTCTCCATGGCTGGACCCCCAAATAATATTCCTTTACGTGCTAAGGGGTATCTAGAGAGTGGGATAGGTTTAATCACTACCCTAACCCTAACGGGTACCCTAACCCTAACCCCTGCCCTAACCCTAACACGTACCCTAATCCTAACCCGTACCCTAAACCGAGCCCTAACCCTAACACTAACCCTAACCCTAACCCTAACCCATACCCTACGCCGTACCCGAAGCCCTCCCCGAACCCGTACCCTAAGCCGTACCCTAAGCCTAACCCTAACCCTAGGCTACCCTTGACTGCTTCTGCCTCCAATAGATTTCCTAAGCACTAGTGTTTTAAGGAACAGCTTAAAAAGAGAATCCTAATGTGATTTCTTTATAATGGGTGTGTTCCTTATCTTATCCTAGTGTCTAAACTCTTCTCCATGGCTGGACCCCCAAATAATATTCCTTTATGTGCTAAGCGGTAACTACAGAGTGGGATAGGTTTAATAACTAACCTAACCCTAATGGGTACCCTAACGCTAACCCCTACCCTAACCCTAACACGTACCCTAATCCTAACCCGTACCCTAAACCGAGCCCTAACCCTAACACTAACCCTAACCCTAACCCTAACCCATACCCTACGCTGTACCCGAAGCCCTCCCCGAACTCGTACCCTAAGCCGTACCCAAAGCCTAACCCTAAGCCTAACTCTAACCCTAGGCTACCCTTGACTGCTTCTGCCTCCAATAGATTTCCTAAGCACTAGTGTTTTAAGGAACAGCTTAAAAAGAGAATCCTAATGTGACTTCTTTATAATGTGTGTGTTCCTTATCTAATCCTAGTGTCTAAACTCTTCTCCATGGCTGGACCCCCAAATAATATTCCTTTACGTGCTAAGGGGTATCTAGAGAGTGGGATAGGTTTAATCACTACCCTAACCCTAACGCGTACCCTAACCCTAACCCCTACCCTAACCCTAGCACGTACCCTAACCCTAACCCGTACCCTAAACAGAGCCCTAACCCTAACACTAACCCTAACCCTAACCCTAACCCATACCCTACGCCGTACCCGAAGCCCTCCCTGAACCCGTACCCTAAGCCGTACCCTAAGCCTACCCCTAAGCCTAACCCTAACCCTAGGCTACACTTGACTGCTTCTGCCTCCAATAGATTTCCTAAGTACTAGTGTTTTAAGGAACAGCTTAAAAAGAGCATCCTAATGTGATTTCTTTATAATGTGTGTGTTCCTTTTATTATCTTAGTGTCTAAACTCTTCTCCATGGCTGGACCCCCAAATAATATTCCTTTACGTGCTAAGGTGTATCTAGAGAGTGGGATAGGTTTAATAACTACCCTAACCCTAACGTGTACCCTAACCCTAACCCCTACCCTAACCCTAACACGTACCCTAATCCTAACCCGTACCCTAAACCGAGCCCTAACCCTAACACTAACCCTAACCCTAACCCTAACCCATACCCTACGCCGTACCCGAAGCCCTCCCCGAACCCGTACCCTAAGCCGTACCCTAAGCCTAACCCTAAGCCTAACCCTAACCCTAGGCTACCCTTGACTGCTTCTGCCTCCAATAGATTTCCTAAGCACTAGTGTTTTAAGGAACAGCTTAAAAAGAGAATCCTAATGAGATTTCTTTATAATGGGTGTGTCCCTTATCTAATCCTAGTGTCTAAACTCTTCTCCATGGCTGGACCCCCAAATAATATTCCTTTACGTGCTAAGGGGTATCTAGAGAGTGGGATAGGTTTAATCACTACCCTAACCCTAACGCGTACCCTAACCCTAACCCCTACCCTAACCCTAACACGTACCCTAATCCTAACCCGTACCCTAAACCGAGCCCTAACCCTAACACTAACCCTAACCCTAACCCTAACCCATACCCTACGCCGTACCCGAAGCCCTCCCCGAACCCGTACCCTAAGCCGTACCCTAAGCCTAACCCTAAGCCTAACCCTAACCGTAGGCTACCCTTGACTGCTTCTGCCTCCAATAGATTTCCTAAGCACTAGTGTTTTAAGGAACAGCTTAAAAAGAGAATCCTAATGTGATTTCTTTATAATGTGTGTGTTCCTTATCTAATCTTAGTGTCTAAACTCTTCTCCATGGCTGGACCCCCAAATAATATTCCTTTACGTGCTAAGGGGTATCTAGAGAGTGGGATAGGTTTAATCACTACCCTAACCCTAACGGGTACCCTAACCCTAACCCCTGCCCTAACCCTAACACGTACCCTAATCCTAACCCGTACCCTAAACCGAGCCCTAACCCTAACACTAACCCTAACCCTAACCCTAACCCATACCCTACGCCGTACCCGAAGCCCTCCCCGAACCCGTACCCTAAGCCGTACCCTAAGCCTAACCCTAAGCCTAACCCTAACCCTAGGCTACCCTTGACTGCTTCTGCCTCCAATAGATTTCCTAAGCACTAGTGTTTTAAGGAACAGCTTAAAAAGAGAATCCTAATGTGATTTCTTTATAATGTGTGTGTTCCTTATCTAATCCTAGTGTCTAAACTCTTCTCCATGGCTGGACCCCCAAATAATATTCCTTTACGTGCTAAGGGGTATCTAGAGAGTGGGATAGGTTTAATCACTACCCTAACCCTAACGCGTACCCTAACCCTAACCCCTACCCTAACCCTAACACGTACCCTAATCCTAACCCGTACCCTAAACCGAGCCCTAACCCTAACACTAACCCTAACCCTAACCCTAACCCATACCCTACGCCGTACCCGAAGCCCTCCCCGAACCCGTACCCTAAGCCGTACCCTAAGCCTAACCCTAAGCCTAACCCTAACCCTAGGCTACCCTTGACTGCTTCTGCCTCCAATAGATTTCCTAAGCACTAGTGTTTTAAGGAACAGCTTAAAAAGAGAATCCTAATGTGATTTCTTTATAATGGGTGTGTTCCTTATCTTATCCTAGTGTCTAAACTCTTCTCCATGGCTGGACCCCCAAATAATATTCCTTTACGTGCTAAGGGGTAACTACAGAGTGGGATAGGTTTAATAACTAACCTAGCCCTAATGCGTACCCTAACGCTAACCCCTACCCTAACCCTAACACGTACCCTAATCCTAACCCGTACCCTAAACCGAGCCCTAACCCTAACACTAACCCTAACCCTAACCCTAACCCATACCCTACGCCGTACCCGAAGCCCTCCCCGAACTCGTACCCTAAGCCGTACCCAAAGCCTAACCCTAAGCCTAACTCTAACCCTAGGCTACCCTTGACTGCTTCTGCCTCCAATAGATTTCCTAAGCACTAGTGTTTTAAGGAACAGCTTAAAAAGAGAATCCTAATGTGATTTCTTTATAATGTGTGTGTTCCTTATCTAATCCTAGTGTCTAAACTCTTCTCCATGGCTGGACCCCCAAATAATATTCCTTTACGTGCTAAGGGGTATCTAGAGAGTGGGATAGGTTTAATCACTACCCTAACCCTAACGCGTACCCTAACCCTAACCCCTACCCTAACCCTAACACGTACCCTAATCCTAACCCGTACCCTAAACCGAGCCCTAACCCTAACACTAACCCTAACCCTAACCCTAACCCATACCCTACGCCGTACCCGAAGCCCTCCCCGAACTCGTACCCTAAGCCGTACCCAAAGCCTAACCCTAAGCCTAACTCTAACCCTAGGCTACCCTTGACTGCTTCTGCCTCCAATAGATTTCGTAAGCACTAGTGTTTTAAGGAACAGCTTAAAAAGAGAATCCTAATGTGATTTCTTTATAATGGTTGTGTTCCTTATCTTATCCTAGTGTCTAAACTCTTCTCCATGGCTGGACCCCCAAATAATATTCCTTTACGTGCTAAGGGGTAACTAGAGAGTGGGATAGGTTTAATAACTACCCTAACCCTAACGCGTACCCTAACGCTAACCCCTACCCTAACCCTAACACGTACCCTAATCCTAACCCGTACCCTAAACCGAGCCCTAACCCTAACACTAACCGTAACCCTAACTCTAACCCATACCCTACGCCGTACCCGAAGCCCTCCCCAAACCCGTACCCTAAACCGTACCCTAAGCCTAACCCTAAGCCTAACCCTAAACCTAGGCTACCCTTGACTGCTTCTGCCTCCAATAGATTTCCTAAGCACTAGTGTTTTAAGGAACAGCTTAAAAAGAGAATCCTAATGAGATTTCTTTATAATGGGTGTGTCCCTTATCTAATCCTAGTGTCTAAACTCTTCTAAATGGCTGGACCCCCAAATAATATTCCTTTATGTGCTAAGGGGTATCTAGAGAGTGGGATAGGTTTAATCACTACCCTAACCCTAACGCGTACCCTAACCCTAACCCCTACCCTAACCCTAACACGTACCCTAATCCTAACCCGTACCCTAAACCGAGCCCTAACCCTAACACTAACCCTAACCCTAACCCTAACCCATACCCTACGCCGTACCCGAAGCCCTCCCCGAACCCGTACCCTAAGCCGTACCCTAAGCCTAACCCTAAGCCTAACCCTAACCGTAGGCTACCCTTGACTGCTTCTGCCTCCAATAGATTTCCTAAGCAATAGTGTTTTAAGGAACAGCTTAAAAAGAGAATCCTAATGTGATTTCTTTATAATGTGTGTGTTCCTTATATTATCTTAGTGTCTAAACTCTTCTCCATGGCTGGACCCCCAAATAATATTCCTTTACGTGCTAAGGGGTATCTAGAGAGTGGGATAGGTTTAATAACTACCCTAACCCTAACGGGTACCCTAACCCTAACCCCTGCCCTAACCCTAACACGTACCCTAATCCTAACCCGTACCCTAAACCGAGCCCTAACCCTAACACTAACCCTAACCCTAACCCTAACCCATACCCTACGCCGTACCCGAAGCCCTCCCCGAACCCGTACCCTAAGCCGTACCCTAAGCCTAACCCTAAGCCTAACCCTAACCCTAGGCTACCCTTGACTGCTTCTGCCTCCAATAGATTTCCTAAGCACTAGTGTTTTAAGGAACAGCTTAAAAAGAGAATCCTAATGTGATTTCTTTATAATGTGTGTGTTCCTTATCTAATCCTAGTGTCTAATCTCTTCTCCATGGCTGGACCCCCAAATAATATTCCTTTACGTGCTAAGGGGTATCTAGAGAGTGGGATAGGTTTAATCACTACCCTAACCCTAACGCGTACCCTAACCCTAACCCCTACCCTAACCCTAACACGTACCCTAATCCTAACCCGTACCCTAAACCGAGCCCTAACCCTAACACTAACCCTAACCCTAACCCTAACCCATACCCTACGCCGTACCCGAAGCCCTCCCCGAACCCGTACCCTAAGCCGTACCCTAAGCCTAACCCTAAGCCTAACCCTAAACCTAGGCTACCCTTGACTGCTTCTGCCTCCAATAGATTTCCTAAGCACTAGTGTTTTAAGGAACAGCTTAAAAAGAGAATCCTAATGTGATTTCTTTATAATGGGTGTGTTCCTTATCTTATCCTAGTGTCTAAACTCTTCTCCATGGCTGGACCCCCAAATAATATTCCTTTACGTGCTAAGGGGTAACTACAGAGTGGGATAGGTTTAATAACTAACCTAACCCTAATGCGTACCCTAACGCTAACCCCTACCCTAACCCTAACACGTACCCTAATCCTAACCCGTACCCTAAACCGAGCCCTAACCCTAACACTAACCCTAACCCTAACCCTAACCCATACCCTACGCCGTACCCGAAGCCCTCCCCGAACTCGTACCCTAAGCCGTACCCAAAGCCTAACCCTAAGCCTAACTCTAACCCTAGGCTACCCTTGACTGCTTCTGCCTCCAATAGATTTCCTAAGCACTAGTGTTTTAAGGAACAGCTTAAAAAGAGAATCCTAATGTGATTTCTTTATAATGGTTGTGTTCCTTATCTTATCCTAGTGTCTAAACTCTTCTCCATGGCTGGACCCCCAAATAATATTCCTTTACGTGCTAAGGGGTAACTAGAGAGTGGGATAGGTTTAATAACTACCCTAACCCTAACGCGTACCCTAACGCTAACCCCTACCCTAACCCTAACACGTACCCTAATCCTAACCCGTACCCTAAACCGAGCCCTAACCCTAACACTAACCGTAACCCTAACTCTAACCCATACCCTACGCCGTACCCGAAGCCCTCCCCAAACCCGAACCCTAAACCGTACCCTAAGCCTAACCCTAAGCCTAACCCTAAACCTAGGCTACCCTTGACTGCTTCTGCCTCCAATAGATTTCCTAAGCACTAGTGTTTTAAGGAACAGCTTAAAAAGAGAATCCTAATGAGATTTCTTTATAATGGGTGTGTCCCTTATCTAATCCTAGTGTCTAAACTCTTCTAAATGGCTGGACCCCCAAATAATATTCCTTTATGTGCTAAGGGGTATCTAGAGAGTGGGATAGGTTTAATCACTACCCTAACCCTAACGCGTACCCTAACCCTAACCCCTACCCTAACCCTAACACGTACCCTAATCCTAACCCGTACCCTAAACCGAGCCCTAACCCTAACACTAACCCTAACCCTAACCCTAACCCATACCCTACGCCGTACCTGAAGCCCTCCCCGAACCCATACCCTAAGCCGTACCCTAAGCCTAACCCTAAGCCTAACCCTAACCGTAGGCTACCCTTGACTGCTTCTGCCTCCAATAGATTTCCTAAGCAATAGTGTTTTAAGGAACAGCTTAAAAAGAGAATCCTAATGTGATTTCTTTATAATGTGTGTGTTCCTTATATTATCTTAGTGTCTAAACTCTTCTCCATGGCTGGACCCCCAAATAATATTCCTTTACGTGCTAAGGGGTATCTAGAGAGTGGGATAGGTTTAATAACTACCCTAACCCTAACGGGTACCCTAACCCTAACCCCTGCCCTAACCCTAACACGTACCCTAATCCTAACCCGTACCCTAAACTGAGCCCTAACCCTAACACTAACCCTAACCCTAACCCATACCCTACGCCGTACCCGAAGCCCTCCCCGAACCCGTACCCTAAGCCGTACCCTAAGCCTAACCCTAAGCCTAACCCTAACCCTAGGCTACCCTTGACTGCTTCTGCCTCCAATAGATTTCCTAAGCACTAGTGTTTTAAGGAACACCTTAAAAAGAGAATCCTAATGTGATTTCTTTATAATGTGTGTGTTCCTTATCTAATCCTAGTGTCTAATCTCTTCTCCATGGCTGGACCCCCAAATAATATTCCTTTACGTGCTAAGGGGTATCTAGAGAGTGGGATAGGTTTAATCACTACCCTAACCCTAACGCGTACCCTAACCCTAACCCCTACCCTAACCCTAACACGTACCCTAATCCTAACCCGTACCCTAAACCGAGCCCTAACCCTAACACTAACCCTAACCCTAACCCTAACCCATACCCTATGCCGTACCCGAAGCCCTCCCCGAACCCGTACCCTAAGCCGTACCCTAAGCCTAACCCTAAGCCTAACCCTAACCCTAGGCTACCCTTGACTGCTTCTGCCTCCAATAGATTTCCTAAGCACTAGTGTTTTAAGGAACAGCTTAAAAAGAGAATCCTAATGTGATTTCTTTATAATGGGTGTGTTCCTTATCTTATCCTAGTGTCTAAACTCTTCTCCATGGCTGGACCCCCAAATAATATTCCTTTACGTGCTAAGGGGTAACTACAGAGTGGGATAGGTTTAATAACTAACCTAACCCTAATGCGTACCCTAACGCTAACCCCTACCCTAACCCTAACACGTACCCTAATCCTAACCCGTACCCTAAACCGAGCCCTAACCCTAACACTAACCCTAACCCTAACCCTAACCCATACCCTACGCCGTACCCGAAGCCCTCCCCGAACTCGTACCCTAAGCCGTACCCAAAGCCTAACCCTAAGCCTAACTCTAACCCTAGGCTACCCTTGACTGCTTCTGCCTCCAATAGATTTCCTAAGCACTAGTGTTTTAAGGAACAGCTTAAAAAGAGAATCCTAATGTGATTTCTTTATAATGTGTGTGTTCCTTATCTAATCCTAGTGTCTAAACTCTTCTCCATGGCTGGACCCCCAAATAATATTCCTTTACGTGCTAAGGGGTATCTAGAGAGTGGGATAGGTTTAATCACTACCCTAACCCTAACGCGTACCCTAACCCTAACCCCTACCCTAACCCTAACACGTACCCTAATCCTAACCCGTACCCTAAACCGAGCCCTAACCCTAATACTAACCGTAACCCTAACTCTAACCCATACCCTACGCCGTACCCGAAGCCCTCCCCAAACCCGTACCCTAAACCGTACCCTAAGCCTAACCCTAAGCCTAACCCTAAACCTAGGCTACCCTTGACTGCTTCTGCCTCCAATAGATTTCCTAAGCACTAGTGTTTTAAGGAACAGCTTAAAAAGAGAATCCTAATGTGATTTCTTTATAATGTGTGTGTTCCTTATCTAATCCTAGTGTCTAAACTCTTCTCCATGGCTGGACCCCCAAATAATATTCCTTTACGTGCTAAGGGGTATCTAGAGAGTGGGATAGGTTTAATCACTACCCTAACCCTAACGCGTACCCTAACCCTAACCCCTACCCTAACCCTAACACGTACCCTAATCCTAACCCGTACCCTAAACCGAGCCCTAACCCTAACACTAACCCTAACCCTAACCCTAACCCATACCCTACGCCGTACCCGAAGCCCTCCCCGAACTCGTACCCTAAGCCGTACCCAAAGCCTAACCCTAAGCCTAACTCTAACCCTAGGCTACCCTTGACTGCTTCTGCCTCCAATAGATTTCGTAAGCACTAGTGTTTTAAGGAACAGCTTAAAAAGAGAATCCTAATGTGATTTCTTTATAATGGTTGTGTTCCTTATCTTATCCTAGTGTCTAAACTCTTCTCCATGGCTGGACCCCCAAATAATATTCCTTTACGTGCTAAGGGGTAACTAGAGAGTGGGATAGGTTTAATAACTACCCTAACCCTAACGCGTACCCTAACGCTAACCCCTACCCTAACCCTAACACGTACCCTAATCCTAACCCGTACCCTAAACCGAGCCCTAACCCTAACACTAACCGTAACCCTAACTCTAACCCATACCCTACGCCGTACCCGAAGCCCTCCCCAAACCCGTACCCTAAACCGTACCCTAAGCCTAACCCTAAGCCTAACCCTAAACCTAGGCTACCCTTGACTGCTTCTGCCTCCAATAGATTTCCTAAGCACTAGTGTTTTAAGGAACAGCTTAAAAAGAGAATCCTAATGAGATTTCTTTATAATGGGTGTGTCCCTTATCTAATCCTAGTGTCTAAACTCTTCTAAATGGCTGGACCCCCAAATAATATTCCTTTATGTGCTAAGGGGTATCTAGAGAGTGGGATAGGTTTAATCACTACCCTAACCCTAACGCGTACCCTAACCCTAACCCCTACCCTAACCCTAACACGTACCCTAATCCTAACCCGTACCCTAAACCGAGCCCTAACCCTAACACTAACCCTAACCCTAACCCTAACCCATACCCTACGCCGTACCCGAAGCCCTCCCCGAACCCGTACCCTAAGCCGTACCCTAAGCCTAACCCTAAGCCTAACCCTAACCGTAGGCTACCCTTGACTGCTTCTGCCTCCAATAGATTTCCTAAGCAATAGTGTTTTAAGGAACAGCTTAAAAAGAGAATCCTAATGTGATTTCTTTATAATGTGTGTGTTCCTTATATTATCTTAGTGTCTAAACTCTTCTCCATGGCTGGACCCCCAAATAATATTCCTTTACGTGCTAAGGGGTATCTAGAGAGTGGGATAGGTTTAATAACTACCCTAACCCTAACGGGTACCCTAACCCTAACCCCTGCCCTAACCCTAACACGTACCCTAATCCTAACCCGTACCCTAAACCGAGCCCTAACCCTAACACTAACCCTAACCCTAACCCTAACCCATACCCTACGCCGTACCCGAAGCCCTCCCCGAACCCGTACCCTAAGCCGTACCCTAAGCCTAACCCTAAGCCTAACCCTAACCCTAGGCTACCCTTGACTGCTTCTGCCTCCAATAGATTTCCTAAGCACTAGTGTTTTAAGGAACAGCTTAAAAAGAGAATCCTAATGTGATTTCTTTATAATGTGTGTGTTCCTTATCTAATCCTAGTGTCTAATCTCTTCTCCATGGCTGGACCCCAAATAATATTCCTTTACGTGCTAAGGGGTATCTAGAGAGTGGGATAGGTTTAATCACTACCCTAACCCTAACGCGTACCCTAACCCTAACCCCTACCCTAACCCTAACACGTACCCTAATCCTAACCCGTACCCTAAACCGAGCCCTAACCCTAACACTAACCCTAACCCTAACCCTAACCCATACCCTACGCCGTACCCGAAGCCCTCCCCGAACCCGTACCCTAAGCCGTACCCTAAGCCTAACCCTAAGCCTAACCCTAAACCTAGGCTACCCTTGACTGCTTCTGCCTCCAATAGATTTCCTAAGCACTAGTGTTTTAAGGAACAGCTTAAAAAGAGAATCCTAATGTGATTTCTTTATAATGGGTGTGTTCCTTATCTTATCCTAGTGTCTAAACTCTTCTCCATGGCTGGACCCCCAAATAATATTCCTTTACGTGCTAAGGGGTAACTACAGAGTGGGATAGGTTTAATAACTAACCTAACCCTAATGCGTACCCTAACGCTAACCCCTACCCTAACCCTAACACGTACCCTAATCCTAACCCGTACCCTAAACCGAGCCCTAACCCTAACACTAACCCTAACCCTAACCCTAACCCATACCCTACGCCGTACCCGAAGCCCTCCCCGAACTCGTACCCTAAGCCGTACCCAAAGCCTAACCCTAAGCCTAACTCTAACCCTAGGCTACCCTTGACTGCTTCTGCCTCCAATAGATTTCCTAAGCACTAGTGTTTTAAGGAACAGCTTAAAAAGAGAATCCTAATGTGATTTCTTTATAATGGTTGTGTTCCTTATCTTATCCTAGTGTCTAAACTCTTCTCCATGGCTGGACCCCCAAATAATATTCCTTTACGTGCTAAGGGGTAACTAGAGAGTGGGATAGGTTTAATAACTACCCTAACCCTAACGCGTACCCTAACGCTAACCCCTACCCTAACCCTAACACGTACCCTAATCCTAACCCGTACCCTAAACCGAGCCCTAACCCTAACACTAACCGTAACCCTAACTCTAACCCATACCCTACGCCGTACCCGAAGCCCTCCCCAAACCCGTACCCTAAACCGTACCCTAAGCCTAACCCTAAGCCTAACCCTAAACCTAGGCTACCCTTGACTGCTTCTGCCTCCAATAGATTTCCTAAGCACTAGTGTTTTAAGGAACAGCTTAAAAAGAGAATCCTAATGAGATTTCTTTATAATGGGTGTGTCCCTTATCTAATCCTAGTGTCTAAACTCTTCTAAATGGCTGGACCCCCAAATAATATTCCTTTATGTGCTAAGGGGTATCTAGAGAGTGGGATAGGTTTAATCACTACCCTAACCCTAACGCGTACCCTAACCCTAACCCCTACCCTAACCCTAACAGGTACCCTAATCCTAACCCGTACCCTAAACCGAGCCCTAACCCTAACACTAACCCTAACCCTAACCCTAACCCATACCCTACGCCGTACCCGAAGCCCTCCCCGAACCCATACCCTAAGCCGTACCCTAAGCCTAACCCTAAGCCTAACCCTAACCGTAGGCTACCCTTGACTGCTTCTGCCTCCAATAGATTTCCTAAGCAATAGTGTTTTAAGGAACAGCTTAAAAAGAGAATCCTAATGTGATTTCTTTATAATGTGTGTGTTCCTTATATTATCTTAGTGTCTAAACTCTTCTCCATGGCTGGACCCCCAAATAATATTCCTTTACGTGCTAAGGGGTATCTAGAGAGTGGGATAGGTTTAATAACTACCCTAACCCTAACGGGTACCCTAACCCTAACCCCTGCCCTAACCCTAACACGTACCCTAATCCTAACCCGTACCCTAAACTGAGCCCTAACCCTAACACTAACCCTAACCCTAACCCATACCCTACGCCGTACCCGAAGCCCTCCCCGAACCCGTACCCTAAGCCGTACCCTAAGCCTAACCCTAAGCCTAACCCTAACCCTAGGCTACCCTTGACTGCTTCTGCCTCCAATAGATTTCCTAAGCACTAGTGTTTTAAGGAACAGCTTAAAAAGAGAATCCTAATGTGATTTCTTTATAATGTGTGTGTTCCTTATCTAATCCTAGTGTCTAATCTCTTCTCCATGGCTGGACCCCCAAATAATATTCCTTTACGTGCTAAGGGGTATCTAGAGAGTGGGATAGGTTTAATCACTACCCTAACCCTAACGCGTACCCTAACCCTAACCCCTACCCTAACCCTAACACGTACCCTAATCCTAACCCGTACCCTAAACCGAGCCCTAACCCTAACACTAACCCTAACCCTAACCCTAACCCATACCCTATGCCGTACCCGAAGCCCTCCCCGAACCCGTACCCTAAGCCGTACCCTAAGCCTAACCCTAAGCCTAACCCTAACCCTAGGCTACCCTTGACTGCTTCTGCCTCCAATAGATTTCCTAAGCACTAGTGTTTTAAGGAACAGCTTAAAAAGAGAATCCTAATGTGATTTCTTTATAATGGGTGTGTTCCTTATCTTATCCTAGTGTCTAAACTCTTCTCCATGGCTGGACCCCCAAATAATATTCCTTTACGTGCTAAGGGGTAACTACAGAGTGGGATAGGTTTAATAACTAACCTAACCCTAATGCGTACCCTAACGCTAACCCCTACCCTAACCCTAACACGTACCCTAATCCTAACCCGTACCCTAAACCGAGCCCTAACCCTAACACTAACCCTAACCCTAACCCTAACCCATACCCTACGCCGTACCCGAAGCCCTCCCCGAACTCGTACCCTAAGCCGTACCCAAAGCCTAACCCTAAGCCTAACTCTAACCCTAGGCTACCCTTGACTGCTTCTGCCTCCAATAGATTTCCTAAGCACTAGTGTTTTAAGGAACAGCTTAAAAAGAGAATCCTAATGTGATTTCTTTATAATGTGTGTGTTCCTTATCTAATCCTAGTGTCTAAACTCTTCTCCATGGCTGGACCCCCAAATAATATTCCTTTACGTGCTAAGGGGTATCTAGAGAGTGGGATAGGTTTAATCACTACCCTAACCCTAACGCGTACCCTAACCCTAACCCCTACCCTAACCCTAACACGTACCCTAATCCTAACCCGTACCCTAAACCGAGCCCTAACCCTAATACTAACCGTAACCCTAACTCTAACCCATACCCTACGCCGTACCCGAAGCCCTCCCCAAACCCGTACCCTAAACCGTACCCTAAGCCTAACCCTAAGCCTAACCCTAAACCTAGGCTACCCTTGACTGCTTCTGCCTCCAATAGATTTCCTATGCACTAGTGTTTTAAGGAACAGCTTAAAAAGAGAATCCTAATGAGATTTCTTTATAATGGGTGTGTCCCTTATCTAATCCTAGTGTCTAAACTCTTCTAAATGGCTGGACCCCCAAATAATGTTCCTTTATGTGCTAAGGGCTATCTAGAGAGTGGGATAGGTTTAATCACTACCCTAACCCTAACGCGTACCCTAACCCTAACCCCTACCCTAACCCTAACACGTACCCTAATCCTAACCCGTACCCTAAACCGAGCCCTAACCCTAACACTAACCCTAACCCTAACCCTAACCCATACCCTACGCCGTACCCGAAGCCCTCCCCGAACCCGTACCCTAAGCCGTACCCTAAGCCTAACCCTAAGCCTAACCCTAACCGTAGGCTACCCTTGACTGCTTCTGCCTCCAATAGATTTCCTAAGCAATAGTGTTTTAAGGAACAGCTTAAAAAGAGAATCCTAATGTGATTTCTTTATAATGTGTGTGTTCCTTATATCATCTTAGTGTCTAAACTCTTCTCCATGGCTGGACCCCCAAATAATATTCCTTTACGTGCTAAGGGGTATCTAGAGAGTGGGATAGGTTTAATAACTACCCTAACCCTAACGGGTACCCTAACCCTAACCCCTGCCCTAACCCTAACACGTACCCTAATCCTAACCCGTACCCTAAACTGAGCCCTAACCCTAACACTAACCCTAACACTAACCCTAACCCATACCCTACGCCGTACCCGAAGCCCTCCCCGAACCCGTACCCTAAGCCGTACCCTAAGCCTAACCCTAAGCCTAACCCTAACCCTAGGCTACCCTTGACTGCTTCTGCCTCCAATAGATTTCCTAAGCACTAGTGTTTTAAGGAACAGCTTAAAAAGAGAATCCTAATGTGATTTCTTTATAATGTGTGTGTTCCTTATCTAATCCTAGTGTCTAAACTCTTCTCCATGGCTGGACCCCCAAATAATATTCCTTTACGTGCTAAGGGGTATCTAGAGAGTGGGATAGGTTTAATCACTACCCTAACCCTAACGCGTACCCTAACCCTAACCCCTACCCTAACCCTAACACGTACCCTAATCCTAACCCGTACCCTAAACCGAGCCCTAACCCTAACACTAACCCTAACCCTAACCCTAACCCATACCCTATGCCGTACCCGAAGCCCTCCCCGAACCCGTACCCTAAGCCGTACCCTAAGCCTAACCCTAAGCCTAACCCTAACCCTAGGCTACCCTTGACTGCTTCTGCCTCCAATAGATTTCCTAAGCACTAGTGTTTTAAGGAACAGCTTAAAAAGAGAATCCTAATGTGATTTCTTTATAATGGGTGTGTTCCTTATCTTATCCTAGTGTCTAAACTCTTCTCCATGGCTGGACCCCCAAATAATATTCCTTTACGTGCTAAGGGGTAACTACAGAGTGGGATAGGTTTAATAACTAACCTAACCCTAATGCGTACCCTAACGCTAACCCCTACCCTAAAACTAACACGTACCCTAATCCTAACCCGTACCCTAAACCGAGCCCTAACCCTAACACTAACCCTAACCCTAACCCTAACCCATACCCTACGCCGTACCCGAAGCCCTCCCCGAACTCGTACCCTAAGCCGTACCCA
Source organism: Balaenoptera physalus (assembly GCF_965194825.1). Classification (NCBI taxonomy): domain Eukaryota; kingdom Metazoa; phylum Chordata; class Mammalia; order Artiodactyla; family Balaenopteridae; genus Balaenoptera; species Balaenoptera physalus. The sequence continues at coordinate 48,172 of NW_028125873.1, forward strand.
AAGCCTAACCCTAAGCCTAACTCTAACCCTAGGCTACCCTTGACTGCTTCTGCCTCCAATAGATTTCCTAAGCACTAGTGTTTTAAGGAACAGCTTAAAAAGAGAATCCTAATGTGATTTCTTTATAATGTGTGTGTTCCTTATCTAATCCTAGTGTCTAAACTCTTCTCCATGGCTGGACCCCCAAATAATATTCCTTTATGTGCTAAGGGGTATCTAGAGAGTGGGATAGGTTTAATCACTACCCTAACCCTAACGTGTACCCTAACCCTAACCCCTACCCTAACCCTAACACGTACCCTAATCCTAACCCGTACCCTAAACCGAGCCCTAACCCTAACACTAACCGTAACCCTAACTCTAACCCATACCCTACGCCGTACCCGAAGCCCTCCCCAAACCCGTACCCTAAACCGTACCCTAAGCCTAACCCTAAGCCTAACCCTAAACCTAGGCTACCCTTGACTGCTTCTGCCTCCAATAGATTTCCTATGCACTAGTGTTTTAAGGAACAGCTTAAAAAGAGAATCCTAATGAGATTTCTTTATAATGGGTGTGTCCCTTATCTAATCCTAGTGTCTAAACTCTTCTAAATGGCTGGACCCCCAAATAATGTTCCTTTATGTGCTAAGGGGTATCTAGAGAGTGGGATAGGTTTAATCACTACCCTAACCCTAACGCGTACCCTAACCCTAACCCCTACCCTAACCCTAACACGTACCCTAATCCTAACCCGTACCCTAAACCGAGCCCTAACCCTAACACTAACCCTAACCCTAACCCTAACCCATACCCTACGCCGTACCCGAAGCCGTCCCCGAACCCGTACCCTAAGCCGTACCCTAAGCCTAACCCTAAGCCTAACCCTAACCGTAGGCTACCCTTGACTGCTTCTGCCTCCAATAGATTTCCTAAGCAATAGTGTTTTAAGGAACAGCTTAAAAAGAGAATCCTAATGTGATTTCTTTATAATGTGTGTGTTCCTTATATTATCTTAGTGTCTAAACTCTTCTCCATGGCTGGACCCCCAAATAATATTCCTTTACGTGCTAAGGGGTATCTAGAGAGTGGGATAGGTTTAATAACTACCCTAACCCTAACGGGTACCCTAACCCTAACCCCTGCCCTAACCCTAACACGTACCCTAATCCTAACCCGTACCCTAAACTGAGCCCTAACCCTAACACTAACCCTAACACTAACCCTAACCCATACCCTACGCCGTACCCGAAGCCCTCCCCGAACCCGTACCCTAAGCCGTACCCTAAGCCTAACCCTAAGCCTAACCCTAACCCTAGGCTACCCTTGACTGCTTCTGCCTCCAAAAGATTTCCTAAGCACTAGTGTTTTAAGGAACAGCTTAAAAAGAGAATCCTAATGTGATTTCTTTATAATGTGTGTGTTCCTTATCTAATCCTAGTGTCTAAACTCTTCTCCATGGCTGGACCCCCAAATAATATTCCTTTACGTGCTAAGGGGTATCTAGAGAGTGGGATAGGTTTAATCACTACCCTAACCCTAACGCGTACCCTAACCCTAACCCCTACCCTAACCCTAACACGTACCCTAATCCTAACCCGTACCCTAAACCGAGCCCTAACCCTAACACTAACCCTAACCCTAACCCTAACCCATACCCTATGCCGTACCCGAAGCCCTCCCCGAACCCGTACCCTAAGCCGTACCCTAAGCCTAACCCTAAGCCTAACCCTAACCCTAGGCTACCCTTGACTGCTTCTGCCTCCAATAGATTTCCTAAGCACTAGTGTTTTAAGGAACAGCTTAAAAAGAGAATCCTAATGTGATTTCTTTATAATGGGTGTGTTCCTTATCTTATCCTAGTGTCTAAACTCTTCTCCATGGCTGGACCCCCAAATAATATTCCTTTACGTGCTAAGGGGTAACTACAGAGTGGGATAGGTTTAATAACTAACCTAACCCTAATGCGTACCCTAACGCTAACCCCTACCCTAAAACTAACACGTACCCTAATCCTAACCCGTACCCTAAACCGAGCCCTAACCCTAACACTAACCCTAACCCTAACCCTAACCCATACCCTACGCCGTACCCGAAGCCCTCCCCGAACTCGTACCCTAAGCCGTACCCAAAGCCTAACCCTAAGCCTAACTCTAACCCTAGGCTACCCTTGACTGCTTCTGCCTCCAATAGATTTCCTAAGCACTAGTGTTTTAAGGAACAGCTTAAAAAGAGAATCCTAATGTGATTTCTTTATAATGTGTGTGTTCCTTATCTAATCCTAGTGTCTAAACTCTTCTCCATGGCTGGACCCCCAAATAATATTCCTTTATGTGCTAAGGGGTATCTAGAGAGTGGGATAGGTTTAATCACTACCCTAACCCTAACGTGTACCCTAACCCTAACCCCTACCCTAACCCTAACACGTACCCTAATCCTAACCCGTACCCTAAACCGAGCCCTAACCCTAACACTAACCGTAACCCTAACTCTAACCCATACCCTACGCCGTACCCGAAGCCCTCCCCAAACCCGTACCCTAAACCGTACCCTAAGCCTAACCCTAAGCCTAACCCTAAACCTAGGCTACCCTTGACTGCTTCTGCCTCCAATAGATTTCCTATGCACTAGTGTTTTAAGGAACAGCTTAAAAAGAGAATCCTAATGAGATTTCTTTATAATGGGTGTGTCCCTTATCTAATCCTAGTGTCTAAACTCTTCTAAATGGCTGGACCCCCAAATAATGTTCCTTTATGTGCTAAGGGGTATCTAGAGAGTGGGATAGGTTTAATCACTACCCTAACCCTAACGCGTACCCTAACCCTAACCCCTACCCTAACCCTAACACGTACCCTAATCCTAACCCGTACCCTAAACCGAGCCCTAACCCTAACACTAACCCTAACCCTAACCCTAACCCATACCCTACGCCGTACCCGAAGCCGTCCCCGAACCCGTACCCTAAGCCGTACCCTAAGCCTAACCCTAAGCCTAACCCTAACCGTAGGCTACCCTTGACTGCTTCTGCCTCCAATAGATTTCCTAAGCAATAGTGTTTTAAGGAACAGCTTAAAAAGAGAATCCTAATGTGATTTCTTTATAATGTGTGTGTTCCTTATATTATCTTAGTGTCTAAACTCTTCTCCATGGCTGGACCCCCAAATAATATTCCTTTACGTGCTAAGGGGTATCTAGAGAGTGGGATAGGTTTAATAACTACCCTAACCCTAACGGGTACCCTAACCCTAACCCCTGCCCTAACCCTAACACGTACCCTAATCCTAACCCGTACCCTAAACTGAGCCCTAACCCTAACACTAACCCTAACCCTAACCCTAACCCATACCCTACGCCGTACCCGAAGCCCTCCCCGAACCCGTACCCTAAGCCGTACCCTAAGCCTAACCCTAAGCCTAACCCTAACCCTAGGCTACCCTTGACTGCTTCTGCCTCCAATAGATTTCCTAACCACTAGTGTTTTAAGGAACAGCTTAAAAAGAGAATCCTAATGTGATTTCTTTATAATGTGTGTGTTCCTTATATTATCTTAGTGTCTAAACTCTTCTCCATGGCTGGACCCCCAAATAATATTCCTTTACGTGCTAAGGTGTATCTAGAGAGTGGGATAGGTTTAATAACTACCCTAACCCTAACGTGTACCCTAACCCTAACCCCTACCCTAACCCTAACACGTACCCTAATCCTAACCCGTACCCTAAACCGAGCCCTAACCCTAACACTAACCCTAACCCTAACCCTAACCCATACCCTACGCCGTAACCGAAGCCCTCCCCGAACCCGTACCCTAAGCCGTACCCTAAGCCTAACCCTAACCCTAGGCTACCCTTCACTGCTTCTGCCTCCAATAGATTTCCTAAGCACTAGTGTTTTAAGGAACAGCTTAAAAAGAGAATCCTAATGTGATTTCTTTTTAATGGGTGTGTTCCTTATCTAATCCTAGTGTCTAAACTCTTCTCCATGGCTGGACCCCCAAATAATATTCCTTTACGTGCTAAGGGGTAACTAGAGAGTTTGATAGGTTTAATAACTACCCTAACCCTAACGCGTACCCTAACGCTAACCCCTACCCTAACCCTAACACGTACCCTAATCCTAACCCGTACCCTAAACCGAGCCCTAACCCTAACACTAACCCTAACCCTAACCCTAACCCATACCCTATGCCGTACCCAAAGCCCTCCACGAACCCGTACCCTAAGCCGTACCCTAAGCCTAACACTAAGCCTAACCCTAACCCTAGGCTACCCTTGACTGCTTCTGCCTCCAATAGATTTCCTAAGCACTAGTGTTTTAAGGAACAGCTTAAAAAGAGAATCCTAATGTGATTTCTTTATAATGTGTGTGTTCCTTATATTATCTTAGTGTCTAAACTCTTCTCCATGGCTGGACCCCCAAATAATATTCCTTTACGTGCTAAGGGGTATCTAGAGAGTGAGATAGGTTTAATAACTACCCTAACCGTAACGCGTACCCTAACCCTAACCCATACCCTAACACTAACACGTACCCTAATCCTAACCCGTACCCTAAACCGAGCCCTAACCCTAACACTAACCCTAACCCTAACCCTAACCCATACCCTACGCCGTACCCGAAGCCCTCCCCGAACACGTACCCTAAGCCGTACCCTAAGCCTTACCCTAAGCCTAACCCTTACCCTAGGCTACCCTTGACTGCTTCTGCCTCCAATTGATTTCGTAACCACTAGTGTTTTAAGGAACAGCTTAAAAAGAGAATCCTAATGTGATTTCTTTATAATGGGTGTGTTCCTTATCTAATCCTAGTGTCTAAACTCTTCTCCATGGCTGGACCCCCAAATAATATTCCTTTATGTGCTAAGGGGTATCTAGAGAGTGGGATAGGTTTAATCACTACCCTAACCCTAACTTGTACCCTAACCCTAACCCCTACCCTAACACTAACACGTACCCTAATCCTAACCCGTACCCTAAACCGAGCCCTAACCCTAACACTAACCCTAACCCTAACCCTAACCCATACCCTACGCCGTACCCGAAGCCCTCCCCGAACCCGTATCCTAAGCCGTACCCTAAGCCTAACCCTAAGCCTAACCCTAACCCTAGGCTACCCTTGACTGCTTCTGCCTCCAATAGATTTCCTAAGCACTAGTGTTTTAAGGAACAGCTTAAAAAGAGAATCGTAATGTGATTTCTTTATAATGGGTGTGTTCCTTATCTTATCCTAGTGTCTAAACTCTTCTCCATGGCGGGACCCCCAAATAATATTCCTTTACGTGCTAAGGGGTATCTAGAGAGTGGGATAGGTTTAATAACTACCCTAACCGTAACGCGTACCCTAACCCTAACCCCTACCCTAACCCTAACATGTACCCTAATCCTAACACGTACCCTAAACCGAGCCCTAACCCTAACACTAACCCTAACCCTAACCCTAACCAATACCCTACGCCGTAACCGAAGCCCTCCCCGAACCCGTACCCTAAGCCGTACCCTAAGCCTAATCCTAAGCCTAACACTAGGATACCCTTGACTGCTTCTGCCTCCAATAGATTTCCTAAGCACTAGTGTTTTAAGGAACAGCTTAAAAAGAGAATCCTAATGTGATTTCTTTATAATGGGTGTGTTCCTTATCTTATCCTAGTGTCTAAACTCTTCTCCATGGCTGGACACCCAAATAATATTCCTTTACGTGCTAAGGGGTAACTAGAGAGTGGGATAGGTTTAATAACTACCCTAACCCTAACGCGTACCCTAACGTTAACCCCTACCCTAACCCTAACACGTACCCTAATCCTAACCCGTACCCTAAACCGAGCCCTAACCCTAACACTAACCCTAACCCTAACTCTAACCCATACCCTACGCCGTACCCGAAGCCCTCCCCAAACCCGTACCCTAAACCGTACCCTAAGCCTAACCCTAAGCCTAACCCTAACCCTAGGCTACCCTTGACTGCTTCTGCCTCCAATAGATTTCCTAAGCACTAGTGTTTTAAGGAACAGCTTAAAAAGAGAATCCTAATGTGATTTCTTTTTAATGGGTGTGTTCCTTATCTAATCCTAGTGTCTAAACTCTTCTCCATGGCTGGACCCCCAAATAATATTCCTTTATGTGCTAAGGGGTATCTAGAGAGTGGGATAGGTTTAATCACTACCCTAACCCTAACGCATACACTTACCCTAACCCCTACCCTAACCCTAACACGTACCCTAATCCTAACCCGTACCCTAAACCGAGCCCTAACCCTAACACTAACCCTAACCCTAACCCTAACCCATACCCTACGCCGTACCCGAAGCCCTCCCCGAACCCGTACCCTAAGCCGTACCCTAAGCCTACCCCTAAGCCTAACCCTAACCCTAGGCTACCCTTGACTGCTTCTGCCTCCAATAGATTTCCTAAGCACTAGTGTTTTAAGGAACAGCTTAAAAAGAGAATCCTAATGTGATTTCTTTATAATGTGTGTGTTCCTTATATTATCTTAGTGTCTAAACTCTTCTCCATGGCTGGACCCCCAAATAATATTCCTTTACGTGCTAAGGGGTATCTAGAGAGTGGGATAGGTTTAATAACTACCCTAACCCTAACGGGTACCCTAACCCTAACCCCTGCCCTAACCCTAACACGTACCCTAATCCTAACCCGTACCCTAAACCGAGCCCTAACCCTAACACTAACCCTAACCCTAACCCTAACCCATACCCTACGCCGTACCCGAAGCCCTCCCCGAACCCGTACCCTAAGCCGTACCCTAAGCCTAACCCTAAGCCTAACCCTAACCCTAGGCTACCCTTGACTGCTTGTGCCTCCAATAGATTTCCTAAGCACTAGTGTTTTAAGGAACAGCTTAAGAAGAGAATCCTAATGTGATTTCTTTATAATGGGTGTGTTCCTTATCTTATCCTAGTTTCTAAACTCTTCTCCATGGCTGGACCCCCAAATAATATTCCTTTACGTGCTAAGGGGTAACTAGAGAGTGGGATAGGTTTAATAACTACCCTAACGCTAACGCGTACCCTAACGCTAACCCCTACCCTAACCCTAACACGTACCCTAATCCTAACCCGTACCCTAAACCGAGCCCTAACCCTAACACTAACCCTAACCCTAACCCTAACCCATACCCTATGCCGTACCCAAAGCCCTCCACGAACCCGTACCCTAAGCCGTACCCTAAGCCTAACCCTAAGCCTAACCCTAACCCTAGGCTACCCTTGACTGCTTCTGCCTCCAATAGATTTCCTAAGCACTAGTGTTTTAAGGAACAGCTTAAAAAGATTATCCTAATGTGATTTCTTTATAATGGGTGTGTTCCTTATCTAATCCTAGTGTCTAAACTCTTCTCCATGGCTGGACCCCCAAAATAATATTCCTTTATGTGCTAAGGGGTATCTAGAGAGTGGGATAGGTTTAATCACTACCCTAACCCTAACGTGTACCCTAACCCTAACCCCTACCCTAACCCTAACACGTACCCTAATCCTAACCCGTACCGTAAACCGAGCCCTAACCCTAACACTAACCCTAACCCTAACCCTAACCCATACCCTATGCCGTACCCGAAGCCCTCTCCGAACTCGTACCCTAAGCCGTACCCTAAGCCTAACCCTAAGCCTAACCCTAACCCTAGGCTACCCTTGACTGCTTCTGCCTCCAATAGATTTCCTAAGCACTAGTGTTTTAAGGAACAGCTTAAAAAGATTATCCTAATGTGATTTCTTTATAATGGGTGTGTTCCTTATCTTATCCTAGTGTCTAAACTCTTCTCCATGGCTGGACCCCCAAATAATATTCCTTTACGTGCTAAGGGGTATCTAGAGAGTGGGACAGGTTTAATAACTACCCTAACCGTAACGCGTACCCTAACCCTAACCCCTACCCTAACCCTAACACGTACCCTAATCCTAACCCGTACCCTAAACCGAGCCGAAACCCTAACACTAACCCTAACCCTAACCCTAACCCATACCCTACGCCGTACCCGAAACCCTCCCCGAACCCGTACCCTAAGCCGTACCCTAAGCCTAACCCTAAGCCTAACCCTAACCGTAGGCTACCCTTGACTGCTTCTGCCTCCAATAGATTTCCTAAGCACTAGTGTTTTAAGGAACAGCTTAAAAGGAGAATCCTAATGTGATTTCTTTATAATGGGTGTGTTCCTTATCTTATCCTAGTGTCTAAACTCTTCTCCATGGCTGGACCCCCAAATAATATTCCTTTACGTGCTAAGGGGTAACTAGAGAGTGGGATAGGTTTAATAACTACCCTATTCCTAACGCGTACCCTAACGCTAACCCCTACCCTAACCCTAACACGTACCCTAATCCTAACCCGTACCCTAAACCGAGCCCTAACCCTAACACTAACCCTAACCCTAACCCTAACCCATACCCTACGCCGTACCCGAAGCCCTCCCCGAACCCGTACCCTAAGCCGTAACCTAAGCCTAACCCTAAGCCTAACCCTTACCCTAGGCTACCCTTGACTGCTTCTGCCTCCAATAGATTTCCTAACCACTAGTGTTTTAAGGAACAGCTTAAAAAGAGAATCCTAATGTGATTTCTTTATAATGTGTGTGTTCCTTATATTATCTTAGTGTCTAAACTCTTCTCCATGGCTGGACCCCCAAATAATATTCCTTTACGTGCTAAGGTGTATCTAGAGAGTGGGATAGGTTTAATAACTACCCTAACCCTAACGTGTACCCTAACCCTAACCCCTACCCTAACCCTAACACGTACCCTAATCCTAACCCGTACCCTAAACCGAGCCCTAACCCTAACACTAACCCTAACCCTAACCCTAACCCATACCCTACGCCGTACCCGAAGCCCTCCCCGAACCCGTACCCTAAGCCGTACCCTAAGCCTAACCCTAACCCTAGGCTACCCTTGACTGCTTCTGCCTCCAATAGATTTCCTAAGCACTAGTGTTTTAAGGAACAGCTTAAAAAGAGAATCCTAATGTGATTTCTTTATAATGTGTGTGTTCCTTATATTATCTTAGTGTCTAAATTCTTCTCCATGGCTGGACCCCCAAATAATATTCCTTTATGTGCTAAGCAGTAACTACAGAGTGGGATAGGTTTAATAACTAACCTAACCCTAATGGGTACCCTAACGCTAACCCCTACCCTAACCCTAACACGTACCCTAATCCTAACCCGTACCCTAAACCGAGCCCTAACCCTAACACTAACCCTAACCCTAACCCTAACCCATACCCTACGCTGTACCCGAAGCCCTCCCCGAACTCGTACCCTAAGCCGTACCCAAAGCCTAACCCTAAGCCTAACTCTAACCCTAGGCTACCCTTGACTGCTTCTGCCTCCAATAGATTTCCTAAGCACTAGTGTTTTAAGGAACAGCTTAAAAAGAGAATCCTAATGTGATTTCTTTATAATGTGTGTGTTCCTTATATTATCTTATTGTCTAAACTCTTCTCCATGGCTGGACCCCCAAATAATATTCCTTTACGTGCTAAGGGGTATCTAGAGAGTGGGATAGGTTTAATAACTACCCTAACCGTAACGCGTACCCTAACCCTAACCCCTACCCTAACCCTAACATGTACCCTAATCCTAACACGTACCCTAAAACGAGCCCTAACCCTAACACTAACCCTAACCCTAACCCTAACCAATACCCTACGCCGTAACCGAAGCCCTCCCCGAACCCGTACCCTAAGCCGTACCCTAAGCCTAATCCTAAGCCTAACACTAGGATACCCTTGACTGCTTCTGCCTCCAATAGATTTCCTAAGCACTAGTGTTTTAAGGAACAGCTTAAAAAGAGAATCCTAATGTGATTTCTTTATAATGGGTGTGTTCCTTATCTTATCCTAGTGTCTAAACTCTTCTCCATGGCGGGACCCCCAAATAATATTCCTTTACGTGCTAAGGGGTAACTAGAGAGTGAGATAGGTTTAATAACTACGCTAACCCTAACGCGTACCCTAACGCTAACCCCTACCCTAACCCTAACACGTACCCTAATCCTAACCCGTACCCTAAACCGAGCCCTAACCCTAACACTAACCCTAACCCTAACCCTAACCCATACCCTACGCCGTACCCGAAGCCCTCCCCGAACCCGTACCCTAAGCCGTACCCTAAGCCTAACCCTAAGCCTAACCCTAACCCTAGGCTACCCTTGACTGCTTCTGCCTCCAATAGATTTCCTAAGCACTAGTGTTTTAAGGAACAGCTTAAAAAGAGAATCCTAATGTGATTTCTTTATAATGGGTGTGTTCCTTATCTTATCCTAGTGTCTAAACTCTTCTCCATGGCTGGACCCCCAAATAATATTCCTTTACGTGCTAAGGGGTAACTAGAGAGTGGGATAGGTTTAATAACTACCCTAACCCTAACGCGTACCCTAACGCTAACCCCTACCCTAACCCTAACACGTACCCTAATCCTAACCCGTACCCTAAACCGAGCCCTAACCCTAACACTAACCCTAACCCTAACTCTAACCCATACCCTACGCCGTACCCGAAGCCCTCCCCAAACCCGTACCCTAAACCGTACCCTAAGCCTAACCCTAAGCCTAACCCTAACCCTAGGCTACCCTTGACTGCTTCTGCCTCCAATAGATTTCCTAAGCACTAGTGTTTTAAGGAACAGCTTAAAAAGAGAATCCTAATGTGATTTCTTTTTAATGGGTGTGTTCCTTATCTAATCCTAGTGTCTAAACTCTTCTCCATGGCTGGACCCCCAAATAATATTCCTTTATGTGCTAAGGGGTATCTAGAGAGTGGGATAGGTTTAATCACTACCCTAACCCTAACGCATACACTTACCCTAACCCCTACCCTAACCCTAACACGTACCCTAATCCTAACCCGTACCCTAAACCGAGCCCTAACCCTAACACTAACCCTAACCCTAACCCTAACCCATACCCTACGCCGTACCCGAAGCCCTCCCCGAACCCGTACCCTAAGCCGTACCCTAAGCCTACCCCTAAGCCTAACCCTAACCCTAGGCTACCCTTGACTGCTTCTGCCTCCAATAGATTTCCTAAGCACTAGTGTTTTAAGGAACAGCTTAAAAAGAGAATCCTAATGTGATTTCTTTATAATGTGTGTGTTCCTTATATTATCTTAGTGTCTAAACTCTTCTCCATGGCTGGACCCCCAAATAATATTCCTTTACGTGCTAAGGGGTATCTAGAGAGTGGGATAGGTTTAATAACTACCCTAACCCTAACGGGTACCCTAACCCTAACCCCTGCCCTAACCCTAACACGTACCCTAATCCTAACCCGTACCCTAAACCGAGCCCTAACCCTAACACTAACCCTAACCCTAACCCTAACCCATACCCTACGCCGTACCCGAAGCCCTCCCCGAACCCGTACCCTAAGCCGTACCCTAAGCCTAACCCTAAGCCTAACCCTAACCCTAGGCTACCCTTGACTGCTTCTGCCTCCAATAGATTTCCTAAGCACTAGTGTTTTAAGGAACAGCTTAAGAAGAGAATCCTAATGTGATTTCTTTATAATGGGTGTGTTCCTTATCTTATCCTAGTTTCTAAACTCTTCTCCATGGCTGGACCCCCAAATAATATTCCTTTACGTGCTAAGGGGTAACTAGAGAGTGGGATAGGTTTAATAACTACCCTAACGCTAACGCGTACCCTAACGCTAACCCCTACCCTAACCCTAACACGTACCCTAATCCTAACCCGTACCCTAAACCGAGCCCTAACCCTAACACTAACCCTAACCCTAACCCTAACCCATACCCTATGCCGTACCCAAAGCCCTCCACGAACCCGTACCCTAAGCCGTACCCTAAGCCTAACCCTAAGCCTAACCCTAACCCTAGGCTACCCTTGACTGCTTCTGCCTCCAATAGATTTCCTAAGCACTAGTGTTTTAAGGAACAGCTTAAAAAGATTATCCTAATGTGATTTCTTTATAATGGGTGTGTTCCTTATCTAATCCTAGTGTCTAAACTCTTCTCCATGGCTGGACCCCCAAAATAATATTCCTTTATGTGCTAAGGGGTATCTAGAGAGTGGGATAGGTTTAATCACTACCCTAACCCTAACGTGTACCCTAACCCTAACCCCTACCCTAACCCTAACACGTACCCTAATCCTAACCCGTACCCTAAACCGAGCCCTAACCCTAACACTAACCCTAACCCTAACCCTAACCCATACCCTACGCCGTACCCGAAGCCCTCCCCGAACCCGTACCCTAAGCCGTACCCTAAGCCTAACCCTAAGCCTAACCCTAACCCTAGGCTACCCTTGACTGCTTCTGCCTCCAATAGATTTCCTAATCACTAGTGTTTTAAGGAACAGCTTAAAAAGAGAATCCTAATGTGATTTCTTTATAATGGGTGTTTTCCTTATCTTATCCTAGTGTCTAAACTCTTCTCCATGGCTGGACCCCCAAATAATATTCCTTTACGTGCTAAGGGGTAACTACAGAGTGGGATAGGTTTAATAACTAACCTAACCCTAATGCGTACCCTAACGCTAACCCCTACCCTAACCCTAACACGTACCCTAATACTAACCCGTACCCTAAACCGAGCCCTAACCCTAACACTAACCCTAACCCTAACCCTAACCCATACCCTACGCCGTACCCGAAGCCCTCCCCGAACTCGTACCCTAAGCCGTACCCAAAGCCTAACCCTAAGCCTAACTCTAACCCTAGGCTACCCTTGACTGCTTCTGCCTCCAATAGATTTCCTAAGCACTAGTGTTTTAAGGAACAGCTTAAAAGGAGAATCCTAATGTGATTTCTTTATAATGGGTGTGTTCCTTATCTTATCCTAGTGTCTAAACTCTTCTCCATGGCTGGACCCCCAAATAATATTCCTTTACGTGCTAAGGGGTAACTAGAGAGTGGGATAGGTTTAATAACTACCCTATCCCTAACGCGTACCCTAACGCTAACCCCTACCCTAACCCTAACACGTACCCTAATCCTAACCCGTACCCTAAACCGAGCCCTAACCCTAACACTAACCCTAACCCTAACCCTAACCCATACCCTACGCCGTACCCGAAGCCCTCCCCGAACCCGTACCCTAAGCCGTAACCTAAGCCTAACCCTAAGCCTAACCCTTACCCTAGGCTACCATTGACTGCTTCTGCCTCCAATAGATTTCCTAACCACTAGTGTTTTAAGGAACAGCTTAAAAAGAGAATCCTAATGTGATTTCTTTATAATGTGTGTGTTCCTTATATTATCTTAGTGTCTAAACTCTTCTCCATGGCTGGACCCCCAAATAATATTCCTTTACGTGCTAAGGTGTATCTAGAGAGTGGGATAGGTTTAATAACTACCCTAACCCTAACGTGTACCCTAAACCTAACCCCTACCCTAACCCTAACACGTACCCTAATCCTAACCCGTACCCTAAACCGAGCCCTAACCCTAACACTAACCCTAACCCTAACCCTAACCCATACCCTACGCCGTACCCGAAGCCCTCCCCGAACCCTTACCCTAAGCCGTACCCTAAGCCTAACCCTAACCCTAGGCTACCCTTGACTGCTTCTGCCTCCAATAGATTTCCTAAGCACTAGTGTTTTAAGGAACAGCTTAAAAAGAGAATCCTAATGTGATTTCTTTATAATGGGTGTGTTCCTTATCTTATCCTAGTGTCTAAACTCTTCTCCATGGCTGGACCCCCAAATAATATTCCTTTATGTGCTAAGCGGTAACTACAGAGTGGGATAGGTTTAATAACTAACCTAACCCTAATGGGTACCCTAACGCTAACCCCTACCCTAACCCTAACACGTACCCTAATCCTAACCCGTACCCTAAACCGAGCCCTAACCCTAACACTAACCCTAACCCTAACCCTAACCCATACCCTACGCTGTACCCGAAGCCCTCCCCGAACTCGTACCCTAAGCCGTACCCAAAGCCTAACCCTAAGCCTAACTCTAACCCTAGGCTACCCTTGACTGCTTCTGCCTCCAATAGATTTCCTAAGCACTAGTGTTTTAAGGAACAGCTTAAAAAGAGAATCCTAATGTGACTTCTTTATAATGTGTGTGTTCCTTATCTAATTCTAGTGTCTAAACTCTTCTCCATGGCTGGACCCCCAAATAATATTCCTTTACGTGCTAAGGGGTATCTAGAGAGTGGGATAGGTTTAATCACTACCCTAACCCTAACGCGTACCCTAACCCTAACCCCTACCCTAACCCTAGCACGTACCCTAACCCTAACCCGTACCCTAAACAGAGCCCTAACCCTAACACTAACCCTAACCCTAACCCTAACCCATACCCTACGCCGTACCCGAAGCCCTCCCCGAACCCGTACCCTAAGCCGTACCCTAAGCCTACCCCTAAGCCTAACCCTAACCCTAGGCTACACTTGACTGCTTCTGCCTCCAATAGATTTCCTAAGTACTAGTGTTTTAAGGAACAGCTTAAAAAGAGCATCCTAATGTGATTTCTTTATAATGTGTGTGTTCCTTTTATTATCTTAGTGTCTAAACTCTTCTCCATGGCTGGACCCCCAAATAATATTCCTTTACGTGCTAAGGTGTATCTAGAGAGTGGGATAGGTTTAATAACTACCCTAACCCTAACGTGTACCCTAACCCTAACCCCTACCCTAACCCTAACACGTACCCTAATCCTAACCCGTACCCTAAACCGAGCCCTAACCCTAACACTAACCCTAACCCTAACCCTAACCCATACCCTACGCCGTACCCGAAGCCCTCCCCGAACCCGTACCCTAAGCCGTACCCTAAGCCTAACCCTAAGCCTAACCCTAACCCTAGGCTACCCTTGACTGCTTCTGCCTCCAATAGATTTCCTAATCACTAGTGTTTTAAGGAACAGCTTAAAAAGAGAATCCTAATGTGATTTCTTTATAATGGGTGTTTTCCTTATCTTATCCTAGTGTCTAAACTCTTCTCCATGGCTGGACCCCCAAATAATATTCCTTTACGTGCTAAGGGGTAACTACAGAGTGGGATAGGTTTAATAACTAACCTAACCCTAATGCGTACCCTAACGCTAACCCCTACCCTAACCCTAACACGTACCCTAATCCTAACCCGTACCCTAAACCGAGCCCTAACCCTAACACTAACCCTAACCCTAACCCTAACCCATACCCTACGCCGTACCCGAAGCCCTCCCCGAACTCGTACCCTAAGCCGTACCCAAAGCCTAACCCTAAGCCTAACTCTAACCCTAGGCTACCCTTGACTGCTTCTGCCTCCAATAGATTTCCTAAGCACTAGTGTTTTAAGGAACAGCTTAAAAAGAGAATCCTAATGTGATTTCTTTATAATGTGTGTGTTCCTTATCTAATCCTAGTGTCTAAACTCTTCTGCATGGCTGGACCCCCAAATGATATTCCTTTACGTGCTAAGGGGTATCTAGAGAGTGGGATAGGTTTAATCACTACCCTAACCCTAACGCGTACCCTAACCCTAACCCCTACCCTAACCCTAGCACGTACCCTAATCCTAACCCGTACCCTAAACCGAGCCCTAACCCTAACACTAACCCTAACCCTAACCCTAACCCATACCCTACGCCGTACCCGAAGCCCTCCCCGAACCCGTACCCTAAGCCGTACCCTAAGCCTACCCCTAAGCCTAACCCTAACCCTAGGCTACACTTGACTGCTTCTGGCTCCAATAGATTTCCTAAGTACTAGTGTTTTAAGGAACAGCTTAAAAAGAGAATCCTAATGTGATTTCTTTATAATGTGTGTGTTCCTTTTATTATCTTAGTGTCTAAACTCTTCTCCATGGCTGGACCCCCAAATAATATTCCTTTACGTGCTAAGGTGTATCTAGAGTGTGGGATAGGTTTAATAACTACCCTAACCCTAACGTGTACCCTAACCCTAACCCCTACCCTAACCCTAACACGTACCCTAATCCTAACCCGTACCCTAAACCGAGCCCTAACCCTAACACTAACCCTAACCCTAACCCTAACCCATACCCTACGCCGTACCCGAAGCCCTCCCCGAACCCGTACCCTAAGCCGTACCCTAAGCCTAACCCTAAGCCTAACCCTAACCCTAGGCTACCCTTGACTGCTTCTGCCTCCAATAGATTTCCTAAGCACTAGTGTTTTAAGGAACAGCTTAAAAAGAGAATCCTAATGTGATTTCTTTATAATGGGTGTGTTCCTTATCTTATCCTAGTGTCTAAACTCTTCTCCATGCCTGGACCCCCAAATAATATTCCTTTACGTGCTAAGGGGTAACTACAGAGTGGGATAGGTTTAATAACTAACCTAACCCTAATGCGTACCCTAACGCTAACCCCTACCCTAACCCTAACACGTACCCTAATCCTAACCCGTACCCTAAACCGAGCCCTAACCCTAACACTAACCCTAACCCTAACCCTAACCCATACCCTACGCCGTACCCGAAGCCCTCCCCGAACTCGTACCCTAAGCCGTACCCAAAGCCTAACCCTAAGCCTAACTCTAACCCTAGGCTACCCTTGACTGCTTCTGCCTCCAATAGATTTCCTAAGCACTAGTGTTTTAAGGAACAGCTTAAAAAGAGAATCCTAATGTGATTTCTTTATAATGTGTGTGTTCCTTATATTATCTTAGTGTCAAACCTCTTCTCCATGGCTGGACCCCAAAATAATATTCCTTTACGTGCTAAGGGGTATCTAGAGAGTGGGATAGGTTTAATCACTACCCTAACCGTAACGCGTACCCTAACCCTAACCCCTACCCTAACCCTAACACGTACCCTAATCCTAACCCGTACCCTAAACCGAGCCCTAACCCTAACACTAACCCTAACCCTAACCCTAACCCATACCCTATGCCGTACCCGAAGCCCTCCCCGAACCCGTACCCTAAGCCGTACCCTAAGCCTAACCCTAAGCCTAACCCTAACCCTAGGCTACCCTTGACTGCTTCTGCCTCCAATAGATTTCCTAAGCACTAGTGTTTTAAGGAACAGCTTAAAAAGATTATCCTA
Organism: Balaenoptera physalus; assembly: GCF_965194825.1. Classification (NCBI taxonomy): domain Eukaryota; kingdom Metazoa; phylum Chordata; class Mammalia; order Artiodactyla; family Balaenopteridae; genus Balaenoptera; species Balaenoptera physalus. The sequence continues at coordinate 65,117 of NW_028125873.1, forward strand.
ATGTGATTTCTTTATAATGGGTGTGTTCCTTATCTTATCCTAGTGTCTAAACTCTTCTCCATGGCTGGACCCCCAAATAATATTCCTTTACGTGCTAAGGGGTATCTAGAGAGAGGGACAGGTTTAATAACTACCCTAACCGTAACGCGTACCCTAACCCTAACCCCTACCCTAACCCTAACACGTACCCTAATCCTAACCCGTACCCTAAACCGAGCCCTAACCCTAACACTAACCCTAACCCTAACCCTAACCCATACCCTACGCCGTACCCGAAACCCTCCCCGAACCCGTACCCTAAGCCGTACCCTAAGCCTAACCCTAAGCCTAACCATAACCCTAGGCTACCCTTGACTGCTTCTGCCTCCAATAGATTTCCTAAGCACTAGGGTTTTAAGGAACAGCTTAAAAAGAGAATCCTAATGTGATTTCTTTATAATGGGTGTGTTCCTTATATTATCTTAGTGTCTAAACTCTTCTCCATGGCTGGACCCCCAAATAATATTCCTTTACGTGCTAAGGTGTATCTAGAGAGTGGGATAGGTTTAATAACTACCCTAACCCTAACGTGTACCCTAAACCTAACCCCTACCCTAACCCTAACACGTACCCTAATCCTAACCCGTACCCTAAACCGAGCCCTAACCCTAACACTAACCCTAACCCTAACCCTAACCCATACCCTACGCCGTACCCGAAGCCCTCCCCGAACCCGTACCCTAAGCCGTACCCTAAGCCTAACCCTAACCCTAGGCTACCCTTGACTGCTTCTGCCTCCAATAGATTTCCTAAGCACTAGTGTTTTAAGGAACAGCTTAAAAAGAGAATCCTAATGTGATTTCTTTATAATGGGTGTGTTCCTTATCTTATCCTAGTGTCTAAACTCTTCTCCATGGCTGGACCCCCAAATAATATTCCTTTATGTGCTAAGCGGTAACTACAGAGTGGGATAGGTTTAATAACTAACCTAACCCTAATGGGTACCCTAACGCTAACCCCTACCCTAACCCTAACACGTACCCTAATCCTAACCCGTACCCTAAACCGAGCCCTAACCCTAACACTAACCCTAACCCTAACCCTAACCCATACCCTACGCTGTACCCGAAGCCCTCCCCGAACTCGTACCCTAAGCCGTACCCAAAGCCTAACCCTAAGCCTAACTCTAACCCTAGGCTACCCTTGACTTCTTCTGCCTCCAATAGATTTCCTAAGCACTAGTGTTTTAAGGAACAGCTTAAAAAGAGAATCCTAATGTGACTTCTTTATAATGTGTGTGTTCCTTATCTAATCCTAGTGTCTAAACTCTTCTCCATGGCTGGACCCCCAAATAATATTCCTTTACGTGCTAAGGGGTATCTAGAGAGTGGGATAGGTTTAATCACTACCCTAACCCTAACGCGTACCCTAACCCTAACCCCTACCCTAACCCTAGCACGTACCCTAACCCTAACCCGTACCCTAAACAGAGCCCTAACCCTAACACTAACCCTAACCCTAACCCTAACCCATACCCTACGCCGTACCCGAAGCCCTCCCCGAACCCGTACCCTAAGCCGTACCCTAAGCCTACCCCTAAGCCTAACCCTAACCCTAGGCTACACTTGACTGCTTCTGCCTCCAATAGATTTCCTAAGTACTAGTGTTTTAAGGAACAGCTTAAAAAGAGCATCCTAATGTGATTTCTTTATAATGTGTGTGTTCCTTTTATTATCTTAGTGTCTAAACTCTTCTCCATGGCTGGACCCCCAAATAATATTCCTTTACGTGCTAAGGTGTATCTAGAGAGTGGGATAGGTTTAATAACTACCCTAACCCTAACGTGTACCCTAACCCTAACCCCTACCCTAACCCTAGCACGTACCCTAATCCTAACCCGTACCCTAAACCGAGCCCTAACCCTAACACTAACCCTAAACCTAACCCTAACCCATACCCTACGCCGTACCCGAAGCCCTCCCCGAATCCGTACCCTAAGCCGTACCCTAAGCCTACCCCTAAGCCTAACCCTAACCCTAGGCTACACTTGACTGCTTCTGCCTCCAATAGATTTCCTAAGTACTAGTGTTTTAAGGAACAGCTTAAAAAGAGAATCCTAATGTGATTTCTTTATAATGTGTGTGTTCCTTTTATTATCTTAGTGTCTAAACTCTTCTCCATGGCTGGACCCCCAAATAATATTCCTTTACGTGCTAAGGTGTATCTAGAGAGTGGGATAGGTTTAATAACTACCCTAACCCTAACGTGTACCCTAACCCTAACCCCTACCCTAACCCTAACACGTACCCTAATCCTAACCCGTACCCTAAACCGAGCCCTAACCCTAACACTAACCCTAACCCTAACCCTAACCCATACCCTACGCCGTACCCGAAGCCCTCCCCGAACCCGTACCCTAAGCCGTACCCTAAGCCTAACCCTAAGCCTAACCCTAACCCTAGGCTACCCTTGACTGCTTCTGCCTCCAATAGATTTCCTAAGCACTAGTGTTTTAAGGAACAGCTTAAAAAGAGAATCCTAATGTGATTTCTTTATAATGGGTGTTTTCCTTATCTTATCCTAGTGTCTAAACTCTTCTCCATGGCTGGACCCCCAAATAATATTCCTTTACGTGCTAAGGGGTAACTACAGAGTGGGATAGGTTTTATAACTAACCTAACCCTAATGCGTACCCTAACGCTAACCCCTACCCTAACCCTAACACGTACCCTAATCCTAACCCGTACCCTAAACCGAGCCCTAACCCTAACACTAACCCTAACCCTAACCCTAACCCATACCCTACGCCGTACCCGAAGCCCTCCCCGAACTCGTACCCTAAGCCATACCCAAAGCCTAACCCTAAGCCTAACTCTAACCCTAGGCTACCCTTGACTGCTTCTGCCTCCAATAGATTTCCTAAGCACTAGTGTTTTAAGGAACAGCTTAAAAAGAGAATCCTAATGTGATTTCTTTATAATGTGTGTGTTCCTTATCTAATCCTAGTGTCTAAACTCTTCTCCATGGCTGGACCCCCAAATGATATTCCTTTACGTGCTAAGGGGTATCTAGAGAGTGGGATAGGTTTAATCACTACCCTAACCCTAACGCGTACCCTAACCCTAACCCCTACCCTAACCCTAGCACGTACCCTAATCCTAACCCGTACCCTAAACCGAGCCCTAACCCTAACACTAACCCTAACCCTAACCCTAACCCATACCCTACGCCGTACCCGAAGCCCTCCCCTAACTCGTACCCTAAGCCGTACCCAAAGCCTAACCCTAAGCCTAACTCTAACCCTAGGCTACCCTTGACTGCTTCTGCCTCCAATAGATTTCCTAAGCACTAGTGTTTTAAGGAACAGCTTAAAAAGAGAATCCTAATGTGATTTCTTTATAATGTGTGTGTTCCTTATCTAATCCTAGTGTCTAAACTCTTCTCCATGGCTGGACCCCCAAATAATATTCCTTTACGTGCTAAGGGGTATCTAGAGAGTGGGATAGGTTTAATCACTACCCTAACCCTAACGCGTACCCTAACCCTAACCCCTACCCTAACCCTAGCACGTACCCTAATCCTAACCCGTACCCTAAACCGAGCCCTAACCCTAACACTAACCCTAACCCTAACCTTAACCCATACCCTACGCCATACCCGAAGCCCTCCCCGAACCCGTACCCTAAGCCGTACCCTAAGCCTAACCCTAAGCCTAACCCTAACCCTAGGCTACCCTTGACTGCTTCTGCCTCCAATAGATTTCCTAAGCACTAGTGTTTTAAGGAACAGCTTAAAAAGAGAATCCTAATGTGATTTATTTATACTGTGTGTGTTCCTTATATTATCTTAGTGTCTAACCTTTTCTCCATGGCTGGACCCCCAAATAATATTCCTTTACGTGCTAAGGGGTATCTAGAGAGTGGGATAGGCTTAATAACTACCCTAACCCTAACGCGTACCCTAACCCTAACCCCTACCCTAACCCTAACACGTACCCTAATCCTAACCCGTACCCTAAACCGAGCCCTAACCCTAACACTAACCCTAACCCTAACCCTAACCCATACCCTACGCCGTACCCGAAACCCTCCCCGAACCCGTACCATAAGCCGTACCCTAAGCCTAACCCTAAGCCTAACCCTAACCCTAGGCTACCCTTGACTGCCTCTGCCTCCAATATATTTCCTAAGCACTAGTGTTTTAAGGAACAGCTTAAAAAGAGAATTCTAATGTGATTTCTTTATAATGGGTGTGTTCCTTATCTTATCCTAGTGTCTAAACTCTTCTCCATGGCTGGACCCACAAATAATATTTCTTTACGTGCTAAGGGGTATCTAGAGAGTGGGATAGGTTTAATAACTACCCTAACCCTAACGCGTACCCTAACCCTAACCCCTACCCTACCCCTAACACGTACCCTAATCCTAACCAGTATCCTAAACCGAGCCCTAACCCTAACACTAACCCTAACCCTAACCCTAACCCATACCCTACGCTGTACCCGAAGCCCTCCCCGAACCCGTACCCTAAGCCGTACCCTAATCCTAACCCTAAGCCTAACCCTAACCCTAGGCTACCCTTGACTGCTTCTGCCTCCAATAGATTTCCTAAGCACTAGTGTTTTAAGGAACAGCTTAAAAAGAGAATCCTAATGTGATTTCTTTATAATGTGTGTGTTCCTTATATTATCTTAGTGTCAAACCTCTTCTCCATGGCTGGACCCCAAAATAATATTCCTTTACGTGCTAAGGGGTATCTAGAGAGTGGGATAGGTTTAATCACTACCCTAACCGTAACGCGTACCCTAACCCTAACCCCTACCCTAACCCTAACACGTACCCTAATCCTAACCCGTACCCTAAACCGAGCCCTAACCCTAACACTAACCCTAACCCTAACCCTAACCCATACCCTATGCCGTACCCGAAGCCCTCCCCGAACCCGTACCCTAAGCCGTACCCTAAGCCTAACCCTAAGCCTAACCCTAACCCTAGGCTACCCTTGACTGCTTCTGCCTCCAATAGATTTCCTAAGCACTAGTGTTTTAAGGAACAGCTTAAAAAGATTATCCTAATGTGATTTCTTTATAATGGGTGTGTTCCTTATCTTATCCTAGTGTCTAAACTCTTCTCCATGGCTGGACCCCCAAATAATATTCCTTTACGTGCTAAGGGGTATCTAGAGAGAGGGACAGGTTTAATAACTACCCTAACCGTAACGCGTACCCTAACCCTAACCCCTACCGTAACCCTAACACGTACCCTAATCCTAACCCGTACCCTAAACCGAGCCCTAACCCTAACACTAACCCTAACCCTAACCCTAACCCATACCCTACGCCGTACCCGAAACCCTCCCCGAACCCGTACCCTAAGCCGTACCCTAAGCCTAACCCTAAGCCTAACCATAACCCTAGGCTACCCTTGACTGCTTCTGCCTCCAATAGATTTCCTAAGCACTAGGGTTTTAAGGAACAGCTTAAAAAGAGAATCCTAATGTGATTTCTTTATAATGGGTGTGTTCCTTATCTTATCCTAGTGTCTAAACTCTTCTCCATGGCTGGACCCCCAAATAATATTCCTTTACGTGCTAAGGGGTAACTAGAGAGTGGGATAGGTTTAATAACTACCCTAACCCTAACGCATACCCTAACGCTAACCCCTACCCTAACCCTAACACGTACCCTAATCCTAACCCGTACCCTAAACCGAGCCCTAACCCTAACACTAACCCTAACCCTAACCCTAACCCATACCCTACGCCGTACCCGAAGCCCTCCCCGAACCCGTACCCTAAGCCGTACCCTAAGCCTAACCCTAAGCCTAACCCTAACCGTAGGCTACCCTTGACTGCTTCTGCCTCCAATAGATTTCCTAAGCAATAGTGTTTTAAGGAACAGCTTAAAAAGAGAATCCTAATGTGATTTCTTTATAAGGTGTGTGTTCCTTATATTATCTTAGTGTCTAAACTCTTCTCCATGGCTGGACCCCCAAATAATATTCCTTTACGTGCTAAGGGGTATCTAGAGAGTGGGATAGGTTTAATCACTACCCTAACCCTAACGGGTACCCTAACCCTAACCCCTGCCCTAACCCTAACACGTACCCTAATCCTAACCCGTACCCTAAACCGAGCCCTAACCCTAACACTAACCCTAACCCTAACCCTAACCCATACCCTACGCCGTACCCGAAGCCCTCCCCGAACCCGTACCCTAAGCCGTACCCTAAGCCTAACCCTAACCCTAGGCTACCCTTGACTGCTTCTGCCTCCAATAGATTTCCTAAGCACTAGTGTTTTAAGGAACAGCTTAAAAAGAGAATCCTAATGTGATTTCTTTATAATGGGTGTGTTCCTTATCTTATCCTAGTGTCTAAACTCTTCTCCATGGCTGGACCCCCAAATAATATTCCTTTATGTGCTAAGCGGTAACTACAGAGTGGGATAGGTTTAATAACTAACCTAACCCTAATGGGTACCCTAACGCTAACCCCTACCCTAACCCTAACACGTACCCTAATCCTAACCCGTACCCTAAACCGAGCCCTAACCCTAACACTAACCCTAACCCTAACCCTAACCCATACCCTACGCTGTACCCGAAGCCCTCCCCGAACTCGTACCCTAAGCCGTACCCAAAGCCTAACCCTAAGCCTAACTCTAACCCTAGGCTACCCTTGACTGCTTCTGCCTCCAATAGATTTCCTAAGCACTAGTGTTTTAAGGAACAGCTTAAAAAGAGAATCCTAATGTGACTTCTTTATAATGTGTGTGTTCCTTATCTAATCCTAGTGTCTAAACTCTTCTCCATGGCTGGACCCCCAAATAATATTCCTTTACGTGCTAAGGGGTATCTAGAGAGTGGGATAGGTTTAATCACTACCCTAACCCTAACGCGTACCCTAACCCTAACCCCTACCCTAACCCTAGCACGTACCCTAACCCTAACCCGTACCCTAAACAGAGCCCTAACCCTAACACTAACCCTAACCCTAACCCTAACCCATACCCTACGCCGTACCCGAAGCCCTCCCTGAACCCGTACCCTAAGCCGTACCCTAAGCCTACCCCTAAGCCTAACCCTAACCCTAGGCTACACTTGACTGCTTCTGCCTCCAATAGATTTCCTAAGTACTAGTGTTTTAAGGAACAGCTTAAAAAGAGCATCCTAATGTGATTTCTTTATAATGTGTGTGTTCCTTTTATTATCTTAGTGTCTAAACTCTTCTCCATGGCTGGACCCCCAAATAATATTCCTTTACGTGCTAAGGTGTATCTAGAGAGTGGGATAGGTTTAATAACTACCCTAACCCTAACGTGTACCCTAACCCTAACCCCTACCCTAACCCTAACACGTACCCTAATCCTAACCCGTACCCTAAACCGAGCCCTAACCCTAACACTAACCCTAACCCTAACCCTAACCCATACCCTACGCCGTACCCGAAGCCCTCCCCGAACCCGTACCCTAAGCCGTACCCTAAGCCTAACCCTAAGCCTAACCCTAACCCTAGGCTACCCTTGACTGCTTCTGCCTCCAATAGATTTCCTAAGCACTAGTGTTTTAAGGAACAGCTTAAAAAGAGAATCCTAATGAGATTTCTTTATAATGGGTGTGTCCCTTATCTAATCCTAGTGTCTAAACTCTTCTCCATGGCTGGACCCCCAAATAATATTCCTTTACGTGCTAAGGGGTATCTAGAGAGTGGGATAGGTTTAATCACTACCCTAACCCTAACGCGTACCCTAACCCTAACCCCTACCCTAACCCTAACACGTACCCTAATCCTAACCCGTACCCTAAACCGAGCCCTAACCCTAACACTAACCCTAACCCTAACCCTAACCCATACCCTACGCCGTACCCGAAGCCCTCCCCGAACCCGTACCCTAAGCCGTACCCTAAGCCTAACCCTAAGCCTAACCCTAACCGTAGGCTACCCTTGACTGCTTCTGCCTCCAATAGATTTCCTAAGCACTAGTGTTTTAAGGAACAGCTTAAAAAGAGAATCCTAATGTGATTTCTTTATAATGTGTGTGTTCCTTATCTAATCTTAGTGTCTAAACTCTTCTCCATGGCTGGACCCCCAAATAATATTCCTTTACGTGCTAAGGGGTATCTAGAGAGTGGGATAGGTTTAATCACTACCCTAACCCTAACGGGTACCCTAACCCTAACCCCTGCCCTAACCCTAACACGTACCCTAATCCTAACCCGTACCCTAAACCGAGCCCTAACCCTAACACTAACCCTAACCCTAACCCTAACCCATACCCTACGCCGTACCCGAAGCCCTCCCCGAACCCGTACCCTAAGCCGTACCCTAAGCCTACCCCTAAGCCTAACCCTAACCCTAGGCTACCCTTGACTGCTTCTGCCTCCAATAGATTTCCTAAGCACTAGTGTTTTAAGGAACAGCTTAAAAAGAGAATCCTAATGTGATTTCTTTATAATGTGTGTGTTCCTTATCTAATCCTAGTGTCTAAACTCTTCTCCATGGCTGGACCCCCAAATAATATTCCTTTACGTGCTAAGGGGTATCTAGAGAGTGGGATAGGTTTAATCACTACCCTAACCCTAACGCGTACCCTAACCCTAACCCCTACCCTAACCCTAACACGTACCCTAATCCTAACCCGTACCCTAAACCGAGCCCTAACCCTAACACTAACCCTAACCCTAACCCTAACCCATACCCTACGCCGTACCCGAAGCCCTCCCCGAACCCGTACCCTAAGCCGTACCCTAAGCCTAACCCTAAGCCTAACCCTAACCCTAGGCTACCCTTGACTGCTTCTGCCTCCAATAGATTTCCTAAGCACTAGTGTTTTAAGGAACAGCTTAAAAAGAGAATCCTAATGTGATTTCTTTATAATGGGTGTGTTCCTTATCTTATCCTAGTGTCTAAACTCTTCTCCATGGCTGGACCCCCAAATAATATTCCTTTACGTGCTAAGGGGTAACTACAGAGTGGGATAGGTTTAATAACTAACCTAACCCTAATGCGTACCCTAACGCTAACCCCTACCCTAACCCTAACACGTACCCTAATCCTAACCCGTACCCTAAACCGAGCCCTAACCCTAACACTAACCCTAACCCTAACCCTAACCCATACCCTACGCCGTACCCGAAGCCCTCCCCGAACTCGTACCCTAAGCCGTACCCAAAGCCTAACCCTAAGCCTAACTCTAACCCTAGGCTACCCTTGACTGCTTCTGCCTCCAATAGATTTCCTAAGCACTAGTGTTTTATGGAACAGCTTAAAAAGAGAATCCTAATGTGATTTCTTTATAATGTGTGTGTTCCTTATCTAATCCTAGTGTCTAAACTCTTCTCCATGGCTGGACCCCCAAATAATATTCCTTTACGTGCTAAGGGGTATCTAGAGAGTGGGATAGGTTTAATCACTACCCTAACCCTAACGCATACCCTAACCCTAACCCCTACCCTAACCCTAACACGTACCCTAATCCTAACCCGTACCCTAAACCGAGCCCTAACCCTAACACTAACCCTAACCCTAACCCTAACCCATACCCTACGCCGTACCCGAAGCCCTCCCCGAACTCGTACCCTAAGCCGTACCCAAAGCCTAACCCTAAGCCTAACTCTAACCCTAGGCTACCCTTGACTGCTTCTGCCTCCAATAGATTTCCTAAGCACTAGTGTTTTAAGGAACAGCTTAAAAAGAGAATCCTAATGTGACTTCTTTATAATGTGTGTGTTCCTTATCTAATCCTAGTGTCTAAACTCTTCTCCATGGCTGGACCCCCAAATAATATTCCTTTACGTGCTAAGGGGTATCTAGAGAGTGGGATAGGTTTAATCACTACCCTAACCCTAACGCGTACCCTAACCCTAACCCCTACCCTAACCCTAGCACGTACCCTAACCCTAACCCGTACCCTAAACAGAGCCCTAACCCTAACACTAACCCTAACCCTAACCCTAACCCATACCCTACGCCGTACCCGAAGCCCTCCCTGAACCCGTACCCTAAGCCGTACCCTAAGCCTACCCCTAAGCCTAACCCTAACCCTAGGCTACACTTGACTGCTTCTGCCTCCAATAGATTTCCTAAGTACTAGTGTTTTAAGGAACAGCTTAAAAAGAGCATCCTAATGTGATTTCTTTATAATGTGTGTGTTCCTTTTATTATCTTAGTGTCTAAACTCTTCTCCATGGCTGGACCCCCAAATAATATTCCTTTACGTGCTAAGGTGTATCTAGAGAGTGGGATAGGTTTAATAACTACCCTAACCCTAACGTGTACCCTAACCCTAACCCCTACCCTAACCCTAACACGTACCCTAATCCTAACCCGTACCCTAAACCGAGCCCTAACCCTAACACTAACCCTAACCCTAACCCTAACCCATACCCTACGCCGTACCCGAAGCCCTCCCCGAACCCGTACCCTAAGCCGTACCCTAAGCCTAACCCTAAGCCTAACCCTAACCCTAGGCTACCCTTGACTGCTTCTGCCTCCAATAGATTTCCTAAGCACTAGTGTTTTAAGGAACAGCTTAAAAAGAGAATCCTAATGAGATTTCTTTATAATGGGTGTGTCCCTTATCTAATCCTAGTGTCTAAACTCTTCTCCATGGCTGGACCCCCAAATAATATTCCTTTACGTGCTAAGGGGTATCTAGAGAGTGGGATAGGTTTAATCACTACCCTAACCCTAACGCGTACCCTAACCCTAACCCCTACCCTAACCCTAACACGTACCCTAATCCTAACCCGTACCCTAAACCGAGCCCTAACCCTAACACTAACCCTAACCCTAACCCTAACCCATACCCTACGCCGTACCCGAAGCCCTCCCCGAACCCGTACCCTAAGCCGTACCCTAAGCCTAACCCTAAGCCTAACCCTAACCGTAGGCTACCCTTGACTGCTTCTGCCTCCAATAGATTTCCTAAGCACTAGTGTTTTAAGGAACAGCTTAAAAAGAGAATCCTAATGTGATTTCTTTATAATGTGTGTGTTCCTTATCTAATCTTAGTGTCTAAACTCTTCTCCATGGCTGGACCCCCAAATAATATTCCTTTACGTGCTAAGGGGTATCTAGAGAGTGGGATAGGTTTAATCACTACCCTAACCCTAACGGGTACCCTAACCCTAACCCCTGCCCTAACCCTAACACGTACCCTAATCCTAACCCGTACCCTAAACCGAGCCCTAACCCTAACACTAACCCTAACCCTAACCCTAACCCATACCCTACGCCGTACCCGAAGCCCTCCCCGAACCCGTACCCTAAGCCGTACCCTAAGCCTACCCCTAAGCCTAACCCTAACCCTAGGCTACCCTTGACTGCTTCTGCCTCCAATAGATTTCCTAAGCACTAGTGTTTTAAGGAACAGCTTAAAAAGAGAATCCTAATGTGATTTCTTTATAATGTGTGTGTTCCTTATCTAATCCTAGTGTCTAAACTCTTCTCCATGGCTGGACCCCCAAATAATATTCCTTTACGTGCTAAGGGGTATCTAGAGAGTGGGATAGGTTTAATCACTACCCTAACCCTAACGCGTACCCTAACCCTAACCCCTACCCTAACCCTAACACGTACCCTAATCCTAACCCGTACCCTAAACCGAGCCCTAACCCTAACACTAACCCTAACCCTAACCCTAACCCATACCCTACGCCGTACCCGAAGCCCTCCCCGAACCCGTACCCTAAGCCGTACCCTAAGCCTAACCCTAAGCCTAACCCTAACCCTAGGCTACCCTTGACTGCTTCTGCCTCCAATAGATTTCCTAAGCACTAGTGTTTTAAGGAACAGCTTAAAAAGAGAATCCTAATGTGATTTCTTTATAATGGGTGTGTTCCTTATCTTATCCTAGTGTCTAAACTCTTCTCCATGGCTGGACCCCCAAATAATATTCCTTTACGTGCTAAGGGGTAACTACAGAGTGGGATAGGTTTAATAACTAACCTAACCCTAATGCGTACCCTAACGCTAACCCCTACCCTAACCCTAACACGTACCCTAATCCTAACCCGTACCCTAAACCGAGCCCTAACCCTAACACTAACCCTAACCCTAACCCTAACCCATACCCTACGCCGTACCCGAAGCCCTCCCCGAACTCGTACCCTAAGCCGTACCCAAAGCCTAACCCTAAGCCTAACTCTAACCCTAGGCTACCCTTGACTGCTTCTGCCTCCAATAGATTTCCTAAGCACTAGTGTTTTATGGAACAGCTTAAAAAGAGAATCCTAATGTGATTTCTTTATAATGTGTGTGTTCCTTATCTAATCCTAGTGTCTAAACTCTTCTCCATGGCTGGACCCCCAAATAATATTCCTTTACGTGCTAAGGGGTATCTAGAGAGTGGGATAGGTTTAATCACTACCCTAACCCTAACGCATACCCTAACCCTAACCCCTACCCTAACCCTAACACGTACCCTAATCCTAACCCGTACCCTAAACCGAGTCCTAACCCTAACACTAACCCTAACCCTAACCCTAACCCATACCCTACGCCGTACCCGAAGCCCTCCCCGAACTCGTACCCTAAGCCGTACCCAAAGCCTAACCCTAAGCCTAACTCTAACCCTAGGCTACCCTTGACTGCTTCTGCCTCCAATAGATTTCGTAAGCACTAGTGTTTTAAGGAACAGCTTAAAAAGAGAATCCTAATGTGATTTCTTTATAATGGTTGTGTTCCTTATCTTATCCTAGTGTCTAAACTCTTCTCCATGGCTGGACCCCCAAATAATATTCCTTTACGTGCTAAGGGGTAACTAGAGAGTGGGATAGGTTTAATAACTACCCTAACCCTAACGCGTACCCTAACGCTAACCCCTACCCTAACCCTAACACGTACCCTAATCCTAACCCGTACCCTAAACCGAGCCCTAACCCTAACACTAACCGTAACCCTAACTCTAACCCATACCCTACGCCGTACCCGAAGCCCTCCCCAAACCCGTACCCTAAACCGTACCCTAAGCCTAACCCTAAGCCTAACCCTAAACCTAGGCTACCCTTGACTGCTTCTGCCTCCAATAGATTTCCTAAGCACTAGTGTTTTAAGGAACAGCTTAAAAAGAGAATCCTAATGAGATTTCTTTATAATGGGTGTGTCCCTTATCTAATCCTAGTGTCTAAACTCTTCTAAATGGCTGGACCCCCAAATAATATTCCTTTATGTGCTAAGGGGTATCTAGAGAGTGGGATAGGTTTAATCACTACCCTAACCCTAACGCGTACCCTAACCCTAACCCCTACCCTAACCCTAACACGTACCCTAATCCTAACCCGTACCCTAAACCGAGCCCTAACCCTAACACTAACCCTAACCCTAACCCTAACCCATACCCTACGCCGTACCCGAAGCCCTCCCCGAACCCGTACCCTAAGCCGTACCCTAAGCCTAACCCTAAGCCTAACCCTAACCGTAGGCTACCCTTGACTGCTTCTGCCTCCAATAGATTTCCTAAGCACTAGTGTTTTAAGGAACAGCTTAAAAAGAGAATCCTAATGTGATTTCTTTATAATGTGTGTGTTCCTTATCTAATCTTAGTGTCTAAACTCTTCTCCATGGCTGGACCCCCAAATAATATTCCTTTACGTGCTAAGGGGTATCTAGAGAGTGGGATAGGTTTAATCACTACCCTAACCCTAACGGGTACCCTAACCCTAACCCCTGCCCTAACCCTAACACGTACCCTAATCCTAACCCGTACCCTAAACCGAGCCCTAACCCTAACACTAACCCTAACCCTAACCCTAACCCATACCCTACGCCGTACCCGAAGCCCTCCCCGAACCCGTACCCTAAGCCGTACCCTAAGCCTACCCCTAAGCCTAACCCTAACCCTAGGCTACCCTTGACTGCTTCTGCCTCCAATAGATTTCCTAAGCACTAGTGTTTTAAGGAACAGCTTAAAAAGAGAATCCTAATGTGATTTCTTTATAATGTGTGTGTTCCTTATCTAATCCTAGTGTCTAAACTCTTCTCCATGGCTGGACCCCCAAATAATATTCCTTTACGTGCTAAGGGGTATCTAGAGAGTGGGATAGGTTTAATCACTACCCTAACCCTAACGCGTACCCTAACCCTAACCCCTACCCTAACCCTAACACGTACCCTAATCCTAACCCGTACCCTAAACCGAGCCCTAACCCTAACACTAACCCTAACCCTAACCCTAACCCATACACTACGCCGTACCCGAAGCCCTCCCCGAACCCGTACCCTAAGCCGTACCCTAAGCCTAACCCTAAGCCTAACCCTAACCCTAGGCTACCCTTGACTGCTTCTGCCTCCAATAGATTTCCTAAGCACTAGTGTTTTAAGGAACAGCTTAAAAAGAGAATCCTAATGTGATTTCTTTATAATGGGTGTGTTCCTTATCTTATCCTAGTGTCTAAACTCTTCTCCATGGCTGGACCCCCAAATAATATTCCTTTACGTGCTAAGGGGTAACTACAGAGTGGGATAGGTTTAATAACTAACCTAACCCTAATGCGTACCCTAACGCTAACCCCTACCCTAACCCTAACACGTACCCTAATCCTAACCCGTACCCTAAACCGAGCCCTAACCCTAACACTAACCCTAACCCTAACCCTAACCCATACCCTACGCCGTACCCGAAGCCCTCCCCGAACTCGTACCCTAAGCCGTACCCAAAGCCTAACCCTAAGCCTAACTCTAACCCTAGGCTACCCTTGACTGCTTCTGCCTCCAATAGATTTCCTAAGCACTAGTGTTTTATGGAACAGCTTAAAAAGAGAATCCTAATGTGATTTCTTTATAATGTGTGTGTTCCTTATCTAATCCTAGTGTCTAAACTCTTCTCCATGGCTGGACCCCCAAATAATATTCCTTTACGTGCTAAGGGGTATCTAGAGAGTGGGATAGGTTTAATCACTACCCTAACCCTAATGCGTACCCTAACCCTAACCCCTACCCTAACCCTAACACGTACCCTAATCCTAACCCGTACCCTAAACCGAGCCCTAACCCTAACACTAACCCTAACCCTAACCCTAACCCATACCCTACGCCGTACCCGAAGCCCTCCCCGAACTCGTACCCTAAGCCGTACCCAAAGCCTAACCCTAAGCCTAACTCTAACCCTAGGCTACCCTTGACTGCTTCTGCCTCCAATAGATTTCGTAAGCACTAGTGTTTTAAGGAACAGCTTAAAAAGAGAATCCTAATGAGATTTCTTTATAATGGTTGTGTTCCTTATCTTATCCTAGTGTCTAAACTCTTCTCCATGGCTGGACCCCCAAATAATATTCCTTTACGTGCTAAGGGGTAACTAGAGAGTGGGATAGGTTTAATAACTACCCTAACCCTAACGCGTACCCTAACGCTAACCCCTACCCTAACCCTAACACGTACCCTAATCCTAACCCGTACCCTAAACCGAGCCCTAACCCTAACACTAACCGTAACCCTAACTCTAACCCATACCCTACGCCGTACCCGAAGCCCTCCCCAAACCCGTACCCTAAACCGTACCCTAAGCCTAACCCTAAGCCTAACCCTAAACCTAGGCTACCCTTGACTGCTTCTGCCTCCAATAGATTTCCTAAGCACTAGTGTTTTAAGGAACAGCTTAAAAAGAGAATCCTAATGAGATTTCTTTATAATGGGTGTGTCCCTTATCTAATCCTAGTGTCTAAACTCTTCTAAATGGCTGGACCCCCAAATAATATTCCTTTATGTGCTAAGGGGTATCTAGAGGGTGGGATAGGTTTAATCACTACCCTAACCCTAACGCGTACCCTAACCCTAACCCCTACCCTAACCCTAACACGTACCCTAATCCTAACCCGTACCCTAAACCGAGCCCTAACCCTAACACTAACCCTAACCCTAACCCTAACCCATACCCTACGCCGTACCCGAAGCCCTCCCCGAACCCGTACCCTAAGCCGTACCCTAAGCCTAACCCTAAGCCTAACCCTAACCGTAGGCTACCCTTGACTGCTTCTGCCTCCAATAGATTTCCTAAGCAATAGTGTTTTAAGGAACAGCTTAAAAAGAGAATCCTAATGTGATTTCTTTATAATGTGTGTGTTCCTTATCTAATCCTAGTGTCTAATCTCTTCTCCATGGCTGGACCCCCAAATAATATTCCTTTACGTGCTAAGGGGTATCTAGAGAGTGGGATAGGTTTAATCACTACCCTAACCCTAACGCGTACCCTAACCCTAACCCCTACCCTAACCCTAACACGTACCCTAATCCTAACCCGTACCCTAAACCGAGCCCTAACCCTAACACTAACCCTAACCCTAACCCTAACCCATACCCTATGCCGTACCCGAAGCCCTCCCCGAACCCGTACCCTAAGCCGTACCCTAAGCCTAACCCTAAGCCTAACCCTAACCCTAGGCTACCCTTGACTGCTTCTGCCTCCAATAGATTTCCTAAGCACTAGTGTTTTAAGGAACAGCTTAAAAAGAGAATCCTAATGTGATTTCTTTATAATGGGTGTGTTCCTTATCTTATCCTAGTGTCTAAACTCTTCTCCATGGCTGGACCCCCAAATAATATTCCTTTACGTGCTAAGGGGTAACTACAGAGTGGGATAGGTTTAATAACTAACCTAACCCTAATGCGTACCCTAACGCTAACCCCTACCCTAACCCTAACACGTACCCTAATCCTAACCCGTACCCTAAACCGAGCCCTAACCCTAACACTAACCCTAACCCTAACCCTAACCCATACCCTACGCCGTACCCGAAGCCCTCCCCGAACTCGTACCCTAAGCCGTACCCAAAGCCTAACCCTAAGCCTAACTCTAACCCTAGGCTACCCTTGACTGCTTCTGCCTCCAATAGATTTCCTAAGCACTAGTGTTTTAAGGAACAGCTTAAAAAGAGAATCCTAATGTGATTTCTTTATAATGGTTGTGTTCCTTATCTTATCCTAGTGTCTAAACTCTTCTCCATGGCTGGACCCCCAAATAATATTCCTTTACGTGCTAAGGGGTAACTAGAGAGTGGGATAGGTTTAATAACTACCCTAACCCTAACGCGTACCCTAACGCTAACCCCTACCCTAACCCTAACACGTACCCTAATCCTAACCCGTACCCTAAACCGAGCCCTAACCCTAACACTAACCGTAACCCTAACTCTAACCCATACCCTACGCCGTACCCGAAGCCCTCCCCAAACCCGTACCCTAAACCGTACCCTAAGCCTAACCCTAAGCCTAACCCTAAACCTAGGCTACCCTTGACTGCTTCTGCCTCCAATAGATTTCCTAAGCACTAGTGTTTTAAGGAACAGCTTAAAAAGAGAATCCTAATGAGATTTCTTTATAATGGGTGTGTCCCTTATCTAATCCTAGTGTCTAAACTCTTCTAAATGGCTGGACCCCCAAATAATATTCCTTTATGTGCTAAGGGGTATCTAGAGAGTGGGATAGGTTTAATCACTACCCTAACCCTAACGCGTACCCTAACCCTAACCCCTACCCTAACCCTAACACGTACCCTAATCCTAACCCGTACCCTAAACCGAGCCCTAACCCTAACACTAACCCTAACCCTAACCCTAACCCATACCCTACGCCGTACCCGAAGCCCTCCCCGAACCCGTACCCTAAGCCGTACCCTAAGCCTAACCCTAAGCCTAACCCTAACCGTAGGCTACCCTTGACTGCTTCTGCCTCCAATAGATTTCCTAAGCAATAGTGTTTTAAGGAACAGCTTAAAAAGAGAATCCTAATGTGATTTCTTTATAATGTGTGTGTTCCTTATATTATCTTAGTGTCTAAACTCTTCTCCATGGCTGGACCCCCAAATAATATTCCTTTACGTGCTAAGGGGTATCTAGAGAGTGGGATAGGTTTAATAACTACCCTAACCCTAACGGGTACCCTAACCCTAACCCCTGCCCTAACCCTAACACGTACCCTAATCCTAACCCGTACCCTAAACTGAGCCCTAACCCTAACACTAACCCTAACCCTAACCCTAACCCATACCCTACGCCGTACCCGAAGCCCTCCCCGAACCCGTACCCTAAGCCGTACCCTAAGCCTAACCCTAAGCCTAACCCTAACCCTAGGCTACCCTTGACTGCTTCTGCCTCCAATAGATTTCCTAAGCACTAGTGTTTTAAGGAACAGCTTAAAAAGAGAATCCTAACGTGATTTCTTTATAATGTGTGTGTTCCTTATCTAATCCTAGTGTCTAATCTCTTCTCCATGGCTGGACCCCCAAATAATATTCCTTTACGTGCTAAGGGGTATCTAGAGAGTGGGATAGGTTTAATCACTACCCTAACCCTAACGCGTACCCTAACCCTAACCCCTACCCTAACCCTAACACGTACCCTAATCCTAACCCGTACCCTAAACCGAGCCCTAACCCTAACACTAACCCTAACCCTAACCCTAACCCATACCCTACGCCGTACCCGAAGCCCTCCCCGAACTCGTACCCTAAGCCGTACCCAAAGCCTAACCCTAAGCCTAACTCTAACCCTAGGCTACCCTTGACTGCTTCTGCCTCCAATAGATTTCGTAAGCACTAGTGTTTTAAGGAACAGCTTAAAAAGAGAATCCTAATGTGATTTCTTTATAATGGTTGTGTTCCTTATCTTATCCTAGTGTCTAAACTCTTCTCCATGGCTGGACCCCCAAATAATATTCCTTTACGTGCTAAGGGGTAACTAGAGAGTGGGATAGGTTTAATAACTACCCTAACCCTAACGCGTACCCTAACGCTAACCCCTACCCTAACCCTAACACGTACCCTAATCCTAACCCGTACCCTAAACCGAGCCCTAACCCTAACACTAACCGTAACCCTAACTCTAACCCATACCCTACGCCGTACCCGAAGCCCTCCCCAAACCCGTACCCTAAACCGTACCCTAAGCCTAACCCTAAGCCTAACCCTAAACCTAGGCTACCCTTGACTGCTTCTGCCTCCAATAGATTTCCTAAGCACTAGTGTTTTAAGGAACAGCTTAAAAAGAGAATCCTAATGAGATTTCTTTATAATGGGTGTGTCCCTTATCTAATCCTAGTGTCTAAACTCTTCTAAATGGCTGGACCCCCAAATAATATTCCTTTATGTGCTAAGGGGTATCTAGAGAGTGGGATAGGTTTAATCACTACCCTAACCCTAACGCGTACCCTAACCCTAACCCCTACCCTAACCCTAACACGTACCCTAATCCTAACCCGTACCCTAAACCGAGCCCTAACCCTAACACTAACCCTAACCCTAACCCTAACCCATACCCTACGCCGTACCCGAAGCCCTCCCCGAACCCGTACCCTAAGCCGTACCCTAAGCCTAACCCTAAGCCTAACCCTAACCGTAGGCTACCCTTGACTGCTTCTGCCTCCAATAGATTTCCTAAGCACTAGTGTTTTAAGGAACAGCTTAAAAAGAGAATCCTAATGTGATTTCTTTATAATGTGTGTGTTCCTTATCTAATCTTAGTGTCTAAACTCTTCTCCATGGCTGGACCCCCAAATAATATTCCTTTACGTGCTAAGGGGTATCTAGAGAGTGGGATAGGTTTAATCACTACCCTAACCCTAACGGGTACCCTAACCCTAACCCCTGCCCTAACCCTAACACGTACCCTAATCCTAACCCGTACCCTAAACCGAGCCCTAACCCTAACACTAACCCTAACCCTAACCCTAACCCATACCCTACGCCGTACCCGAAGCCCTCCCCGAACCCGTACCCTAAGCCGTACCCTAAGCCTACCCCTAAGCCTAACCCTAACCCTAGGCTACCCTTGACTGCTTCTGCCTCCAATAGATTTCCTAAGCACTAGTGTTTTAAGGAACAGCTTAAAAAGAGAATCCTAATGTGATTTCTTTATAATGTGTGTGTTCCTTATCTAATCCTAGTGTCTAAACTCTTCTCCATGGCTGGACCCCCAAATAATATTCCTTTACGTGCTAAGGGGTATCTAGAGAGTGGGATAGGTTTAATCACTACCCTAACCCTAACGCGTACCCTAACCCTAACCCCTACCCTAACCCTAACACGTACCCTAATCCTAACCCGTACCCTAAACCGAGCCCTAACCCTAACACTAACCCTAACCCTAACCCTAACCCATACCCTACGCCGTACCCGAAGCCCTCCCCGAACCCGTACCCTAAGCCTAACCCTAAGCCTAACCCTAACCCTAGGCTACCCTTGACTGCTTCTGCCTCCAATAGATTTCCTAAGCACTAGTGTTTTAAGGAACAGCTTAAAAAGAGAATCCTAATGTGATTTCTTTATAATGGGTGTGTTCCTTATCTTATCCTAGTGTCTAAACTCTTCTCCATGGCTGGACCCCCAAATAATATTCCTTTACGTGCTAAGGGGTAACTACAGAGTGGGATAGGTTTAATAACTAACCTAACCCTAATGCGTACCCTAACGCTAACCCCTACCCTAACCCTAACACGTACCCTAATCCTAACCCGTACCCTAAACCGAGCCCTAACCCTAACACTAACCCTAACCCTAACCCTAACCCATACCCTACGCCGTACCCGAAGCCCTCCCCGAACTCGTACCCTAAGCCGTACCCAAAGCCTAACCCTAAGCCTAACTCTAACCCTAGGCTACCCTTGACTGCTTCTGCCTCCAATAGATTTCCTAAGCACTAGTGTTTTATGGAACAGCTTAAAAAGAGAATCCTAATGTGATTTCTTTATAATGTGTGTGTTCCTTATCTAATCCTAGTGTCTAAACTCTTCTCCATGGCTGGACCCCCAAATAATATTCCTTTACGTGCTAAGGGGTATCTAGAGAGTGGGATAGGTTTAATCACTACCCTAACCCTAACGCGTACCCTAACCCTAACCCCTACCCTAACCCTAACACGTACCCTAATCCTAACCCGTACCCTAAACCGAGCCCTAACCCTAACACTAACCCTAACCCTAACCCTAACCCATACCCTACGCCGTACCCGAAGCCCTCCCCGAACTCGTACCCTAAGCCGTACCCAAAGCCTAACCCTAAGCCTAACTCTAACCCTAGGCTACCCTTGACTGCTTCTGCCTCCAATAGATTTCGTAAGCACTAGTGTTTTAAGGAACAGCTTAAAAAGAGAATCCTAATGAGATTTCTTTATAATGGTTGTGTTCCTTATCTTATCCTAGTGTCTAAACTCTTCTCCATGGCTGGACCCCCAAATAATATTCCTTTACGTGCTAAGGGGTAACTAGAGAGTGGGATAGGTTTAATAACTACCCTAACCCTAACGCGTACCCTAACGCTAACCCCTACCCTAACCCTAACACGTACCCTAATCCTAACCCGTACCCTAAACCGAGCCCTAACCCTAACACTAACCGTAACCCTAACTCTAACCCATACCCTACGCCGTACCCGAAGCCCTCCCCAAACCCGTACCCTAAACCGTACCCTAAGCCTAACCCTAAGCCTAACCCTAAACCTAGGCTACCCTTGACTGCTTCTGCCTCCAATAGATTTCCTAAGCACTAGTGTTTTAAGGAACAGCTTAAAAAGAGAATCCTAATGAGATTTCTTTATAATGGGTGTGTCCCTTATCTAATCCTAGTGTCTAAACTCTTCTAAATGGCTGGACCCCCAAATAATATTCCTTTATGTGCTAAGGGGTATCTAGAGGGTGGGATAGGTTTAATCACTACCCTAACCCTAACGCGTACCCTAACCCTAACCCCTACCCTAACCCTAACACGTACCCTAATCCTAACCCGTACCCTAAACCGAGCCCTAACCCTAACACTAACCCTAACCCTAACCCTAACCCATACCCTACGCCGTACCCGAAGCCCTCCCCGAACCCGTACCCTAAGCCGTACCCTAAGCCTAACCCTAAGCCTAACCCTAACCGTAGGCTACCCTTGACTGCTTCTGCCTCCAATAGATTTCCTAAGCAATAGTGTT
This sequence comes from Balaenoptera physalus, assembly GCF_965194825.1. NCBI lineage: Eukaryota > Metazoa > Chordata > Mammalia > Artiodactyla > Balaenopteridae > Balaenoptera > Balaenoptera physalus. The sequence continues at coordinate 86,996 of NW_028125873.1, forward strand.
TTAAGGAACAGCTTAAAAAGAGAATCCTAATGTGATTTCTTTATAATGTGTGTGTTCCTTATCTAATCCTAGTGTCTAATCTCTTCTCCATGGCTGGACCCCCAAATAATATTCCTTTACGTGCTAAGGGGTATCTAGAGAGTGGGATAGGTTTAATCACTACCCTAACCCTAACGCGTACCCTAACCCTAACCCCTACCCTAACCCTAACACGTACCCTAATCCTAACCCGTACCCTAAACCGAGCCCTAACCCTAACACTAACCCTAACCCTAACCCTAACCCATACCCTATGCCGTACCCGAAGCCCTCCCCGAACCCGTACCCTAAGCCGTACCCTAAGCCTAACCCTAAGCCTAACCCTAACCCTAGGCTACCCTTGACTGCTTCTGCCTCCAATAGATTTCCTAAGCACTAGTGTTTTAAGGAACAGCTTAAAAAGAGAATCCTAATGTGATTTCTTTATAATGGGTGTGTTCCTTATCTTATCCTAGTGTCTAAACTCTTCTCCATGGCTGGACCCCCAAATAATATTCCTTTACGTGCTAAGGGGTAACTACAGAGTGGGATAGGTTTAATAACTAACCTAACCCTAATGCGTACCCTAACGCTAACCCCTACCCTAACCCTAACACGTACCCTAATCCTAACCCGTACCCTAAACCGAGCCCTAACCCTAACACTAACCCTAACCCTAACCCTAACCCATACCCTACGCCGTACCCGAAGCCCTCCCCGAACTCGTACCCTAAGCCGTACCTAAAGCCTAACCCTAAGCCTAACTCTAACCCTAGGCTACCCTTGACTGCTTCTGCCTCCAATAGATTTCCTAAGCACTAGTGTTTTAAGGAACAGCTTAAAAAGAGAATCCTAATGTGATTTCTTTATAATGGTTGTGTTCCTTATCTTATCCTAGTGTCTAAACTCTTCTCCATGGCTGGACCCCCAAATAATATTCCTTTACGTGCTAAGGGGTAACTAGAGAGTGGGATAGGTTTAATAACTACCCTAACCCTAACGCGTACCCTAACGCTAACCCCTACCCTAACCCTAACACGTACCCTAATCCTAACCCGTACCCTAAACCGAGCCCTAACCCTAACACTAACCGTAACCCTAACTCTAACCCATACCCTACGCCGTACCCGAAGCCCTCCCCAAACCCGTACCCTAAACCGTACCCTAAGCCTAACCCTAAGCCTAACCCTAAACCTAGGCTACCCTTGACTGCTTCTGCCTCCAATAGATTTCCTAAGCACTAGTGTTTTAAGGAACAGCTTAAAAAGAGAATCCTAATGAGATTTCTTTATAATGGGTGTGTCCCTTATCTAATCCTAGTGTCTAAACTCTTCTAAATGGCTGGACCCCCAAATAATATTCCTTTATGTGCTAAGGGGTATCTAGAGAGTGGGATAGGTTTAATCACTACCCTAACCCTAACGCGTACCCTAACCCTAACCCCTACCCTAACCCTAACACGTACCCTAATCCTAACCCGTACCCTAAACCGAGCCCTAACCCTAACACTAACCCTAACCCTAACCCTAACCCATACCCTACGCCGTACCCGAAGCCCTCCCCGAACCCGTACCCTAAGCCGTACCCTAAGCCTAACCCTAAGCCTAACCCTAACCGTAGGCTACCCTTGACTGCTTCTGCCTCCAATAGATTTCCTAAGCAATAGTGTTTTAAGGAACAGCTTAAAAAGAGAATCCTAATGTGATTTCTTTATAATGTGTGTGTTCCTTATATTATCTTAGTGTCTAAACTCTTCTCCATGGCTGGACCCCCAAATAATATTCCTTTACGTGCTAAGGGGTATCTAGAGAGTGGGATAGGTTTAATAACTACCCTAACCCTAACGGGTACCCTAACCCTAACCCCTGCCCTAACCCTAACACGTACCCTAATCCTAACCCGTACCCTAAACTGAGCCCTAACCCTAACACTAACCCTAACCCTAACCCTAACCCATACCCTACGCCGTACCCGAAGCCCTCCCCGAACCCGTACCCTAAGCCGTACCCTAAGCCTAACCCTAAGCCTAACCCTAACCCTAGGCTACCCTTGACTGCTTCTGCCTCCAATAGATTTCCTAAGCACTAGTGTTTTAAGGAACAGCTTAAAAAGAGAATCCTAATGTGATTTCTTTATAATGTGTGTGTTCCTTATCTAATCCTAGTGTCTAATCTCTTCTCCATGGCTGGACCCCCAAATAATATTCCTTTACGTGCTAAGGGGTATCTAGAGAGTGGGATAGGTTTAATCACTACCCTAACCCTAACGCGTACCCTAACCCTAACCCCTACCCTAACCCTAACACGTACCCTAATCCTAACCCGTACCCTAAACCGAGCCCTAACCCTAACACTAACCCTAACCCTAACCCTAACCCATACCCTATGCCGTATCCGAAGCCCTCCCCGAACCCGTACCCTAAGCCGTACCCTAAGCCTAACCCTAAGCCTAACCCTAACCCTAGGCTACCCTTGACTGCTTCTGCCTCCAATAGATTTCCTAAGCACTAGTGTTTTAAGGAACAGCTTAAAAAGAGAATCCTAATGTGATTTCTTTATAATGGGTGTGTTCCTTATCTTATCCTAGTGTCTAAACTCTTCTCCATGGCTGGACCCCCAAATAATATTCCTTTACGTGCTAAGGGGTAACTACAGAGTGGGATAGGTTTAATAACTAACCTAACCCTAATGCGTACCCTAACGCTAACCCCTACCCTAACCCTAACACGTACCCTAATCCTAACCCGTACCCTAAACCGAGCCCTAACCCTAACACTAACCCTAACCCTAACCCTAACCCATACCCTACGCCGTACCCGAAGCCCTCCCCGAACTCGTACCCTAAGCCGTACCCAAAGCCTAACCCTAAGCCTAACTCTAACCCTAGGCTACCCTTGACTGCTTCTGCCTCCAATAGATTTCCTAAGCACTAGTGTTTTAAGGAACAGCTTAAAAAGAGAATCCTAATGTGATTTCTTTATAATGTGTGTGTTCCTTATCTAATCCTAGTGTCTAAACTCTTCTCCATGGCTGGACCCCCAAATAATATTCCTTTATGTGCTAAGGGGTATCTAGAGAGTGGGATAGGTTTAATCACTACCCTAACCCTAACGTGTACCCTAACCCTAACCCCTACCCTAACCCTAACACGTACCCTAATCCTAACCCGTACCCTAAACCGAGCCCTAACCCTAACACTAACCGTAACCCTAACTCTAACCCATACCCTACGCCGTACCCGAAGCCCTCCCCAAACCCGTACCCTAAACCGTACCCTAAGCCTAACCCTAAGCCTAACCCTAAACCTAGGCTACCCTTGACTGCTTCTGCCTCCAATAGATTTCCTATGCACTAGTGTTTTAAGGAACAGCTTAAAAAGAGAATACTAATGAGATTTCTTTATAATGGGTGTGTCCCTTATCTAATCCTAGTGTCTAAACTCTTCTAAATGGCTGGACCCCCAAATAATGTTCCTTTATGTGCTAAGGGGTATGTAGAGAGTGGGATAGGTTTAATCACTACCCTAACCCTAACGCGTACCCTAACCCTAACCCCTACCCTAACCCTAACACGTACCCTAATCCTAACCCGTACCCTAAACCGAGCCCTAACCCTAACACTAACCCTAACCCTAACCCTAACCCATACCCTACGCCGTACCCGAAGCCCTCCCCGAACCCGTACCCTAAGCCGTACCCTAAGCCTAACCCTAAGCCTAACCCTAACCGTAGGCTACCCTTGACTGCTTCTGCCTCCAATAGATTTCCTAAGCAATAGTGTTTTAAGGAACAGCTTAAAAAGAGAATCCTAATGTGATTTCTTTATAATGTGTGTGTTCCTTATATTATCTTAGTGTCTAAACTCTTCTCCATGGCTGGACCCCCAAATAATATTCCTTTACGTGCTAAGGGGTATCTAGAGAGTGGGATAGGTTTAATAACTACCCTAACCCTAACGGGTACCCTAACCCTAACCCCTGCCCTAACCCTAACACGTACCCTAATCCTAACCCGTACCCTAAACTGAGCCCTAACCCTAACACTAACCCTAACACTAACCCTAACCCATACCCTACGCCGTACCCGAAGCCCTCCCCGAACCCGTACCCTAAGCCGTACCCTAAGCCTAACCCTAAGCCTAACCCTAACCCTAGGCTACCCTTGACTGCTTCTGCCTCCAATAGATTTCCTAAGCACTAGTGTTTTAAGGAACAGCTTAAAAAGAGAATCCTAATGTGATTTCTTTATAATGTGTGTGTTCCTTATCTAATCCTAGTGTCTAAACTCTTCTCCATGGCTGGACCCCCAAATAATATTCCTTTACGTGCTAAGGGGTATCTAGAGAGTGGGATAGGTTTAATCACTACCCTAACCCTAACGCGTACCCTAACCCTAACCCCTACCCTAACCCTAACACGTACCCTAATCCTAACCCGTACCCTAAACCGAGCCCTAACCCTAACACTAACCCTAACCCTAACCCTAACCCATAACCTATGCCGTACCCGAAGCCCTCCCCGAACCCGTACCCTAAGCCGTACCCTAAGCCTAACCCTAAGCCTAACCCTAACCCTAGGCTACCCTTGACTGCTTCTGCCTCCAATAGATTTCCTAAGCACTAGTGTTTTAAGGAACAGCTTAAAAAGAGAATCCTAATGTGATTTCTTTATAATGGGTGTGTTCCTTATCTTTTCCTAGTGTCTAAACTCTTCTCCATGGCTGGACCCCCAAATAATATTCCTTTACGTGCTAAGGGGTAACTACAGAGTGGGATAGGTTTAATAACTAACCTAACCCTAATGCGTACCCTAACGCTAACCCCTACCCTAACCCTAACACGTACCCTAATCCTAACCCGTACCCTAAACCGAGCCCTAACCCTAACACTAACCCTAACCCTAACCCTAACCCATACCCTACGCCGTACCCGAAGCCCTCCCCAAACTCGTACCCTAAGCCGTACCCAAAGCCTAACCCTAAGCCTAACTCTAACCCTAGGCTACCCTTGACTGCTTCTGCCTCCAATAGATTTCCTAAGCACTAGTGTTTTAAGGAACAGCTTAAAAAGAGAATCCTAATGTGATTTCTTTATAATGTGTGTGTTCCTTATCTAATCCTAGTGTCTAAACTCTTCTCCATGGCTGGACCCCCAAATAATATTCCTTTATGTGCTAAGGGGTATCTAGAGAGTGGGATAGGTTTAATCACTACCCTAACCCTAACGTGTACCCTAACCCTAACCCCTACCCTAACCCTAACACGTACCCTAATCCTAACCCGTACCCTAAACCGAGCCCTAACCCTAACACTAACCGTAACCCTAACTCTAACCCATACCCTACGCCGTACCCGAAGCCCTCCCCAAACCCGTACCCTAAACCGTACCCTAAGCCTAACCCTAAGCCTAACCCTAAACCTAGGCTACCCTTGACTGCTTCTGCCTCCAATAGATTTCCTATGCACTAGTGTTTTAAGGAACAGCTTAAAAAGAGAATCCTAATGAGATTTCTTTATAATGGGTGTGTCCCTTATCTAATCCTAGTGTCTAAACTCTTCTAAATGGCTGGACCCCCAAATAATGTTCCTTTATGTGCTAAGGGGTATCTAGAGAGTGGGATAGGTTTAATCACTACCCTAACCCTAACGCGTACCCTAACCCTAACCCCTACCCTAACCCTAACACGTACCCTAATCCTAACCCGTACCCTAAACCGAGCCCTAACCCTAACACTAACCCTAACCCTAACCCTAACCCATACCCTACGCCGTACCCGAAGCCGTCCCCGAACCCGTACCCTAAGCCGTACCCTAAGCCTAACCCTAAGCCTAACCCTAACCGTAGGCTACCCTTGACTGCTTCTGCCTCCAATAGATTTCCTAAGCAATAGTGTTTTAAGGAACAGCTTAAAAAGAGAATCCTAATGTGATTTCTTTATAATGTGTGTGTTCCTTATATTATCTTAGTGTCTAAACTCTTCTCCATGGCTGGACCCCCAAATAATATTCCTTTACGTGCTAAGGGGTATCTAGAGAGTGGGATAGGTTTAATAACTACCCTAACCCTAACGGGTACCCTAACCCTAACCCCTGCCCTAACCCTAACACGTACCCTAATCCTAACCCGTACCCTAAACTGAGCCCTAACCCTAACACTAACCCTAACCCTAACCCTAACCCATACCCTACGCCGTACCCGAAGCCCTCCCCGAACCCGTACCCTAAGCCGTACCCTAAGCCTAACCCTAAGCCTAACCCTAACCCTAGGCTACCCTTGACTGCTTCTGCCTCCAATAGATTTCCTAAGCACTAGTGTTTTAAGGAACAGCTTAAAAAGAGAATCCTAATGTGATTTCTTTATAATGTGTGTGTTCCTTATCTAATCCTAGTGTCTAAACTCTTCTCCATGCCTGGACCCCCAAATAATATTCCTTTACGTGCTAAGGGGTAACTACAGAGTGGGATAGGTTTAATAACTAACCTAACCCTAATGCGTACCCTAACGCTAACCCCTACCCTAACCCTAACACGTACCCTAATCCTAACCCGTACCCTAAACCGAGCCCTAACCCTAACACTAACCCTAACCCTAACCCTAACCCATACCCTACGCCGTACCCGAAGCCCTCCCCGAACTCGTACCCTAAGCCGTACCCAAAGCCTAACCCTAAGCCTAACTCTAACCCTAGGCTACCCTTGACTGCTTCTGCCTCCAATAGATTTCCTAAGCACTAGTGTTTTAAGGAACAGCTTAAAAAGAGAATCCTAATGTGATTTCTTTATAATGTGTGTGTTCCTTATATTATCTTAGTGTCAAACCTCTTCTCCATGGCTGGACCCCAAAATAATATTCCTTTACGTGCTAAGGGGTATCTAGAGAGTGGGATAGGTTTATTCACTAACCTAACCGTAACGCGTACCCTAACCCTAACCCCTACCCTAACCCTAACACGTACCCTAATCCTAACCCGTACCCTAAACCGAGCCCTAACCCTAACACTAACCCTAACCCTAACCCTAACCCATACCCTATGCCGTACCCGAAGCCCTCCCCGAACCCGTACCCTAAGCCGTACCCTAAGCCTAACCCTAAGCCTAACCCTAACCCTAGGCTACCCTTGACTGCTTCTGCCTCCAATAGATTTCCTAAGCACTAGTGTTTTAAGGAACAGCTTAAAAAGATTATCCTAATGTGATTTCTTTATAATGGGTGTGTTCCTTATCTTATCCTAGTGTCTAAACTCTTCTCCATGGCTGGACCCCCAAATAATATTCCTTTACGTGCTAAGGGGTATCTAGAGAGAGGGACAGGTTTAATAACTACCCTAACCGTAACGCGTACCCTAACCCTAACCCCTACCCTAACCCTAACACGTACCCTAATCCTAACCCGTACCCTAAACCGAGCCCTAACCCTAACACTAACCCTAACCCTAACCCTAACCCATACCCTACGCCGTACCCGAAACCCTCCCCGAACCCGTACCCTAAGCCGTACCCTAAGCCTAACCCTAAGCCTAACCATAACCCTAGGCTACCCTTGACTGCTTCTGCCTCCAATAGATTTCCTAAGCACTAGGGTTTTAAGGAACAGCTTAAAAAGAGAATCCTAATGTGATTTCTTTATAATGGGTGTGTTCCTTATCTTATCCTAGTGTCTAAACTCTTCTCCATGGCTGGACCCCCAAATAATATTCCTTTACGTGCTAAGGGGTAACTAGAGAGTGGGATAGGTTTAATAACTACCCTAACCCTAACGCATACCCTAACGCTAACCCCTACCCTAACCCTAACACGTACCCTAATCCTAACCCGTACCCTAAACCGAGCCCTAACCCTAACACTAACCCTAACCCTAACCCTAACCCATACCCTACGCCGTACCCGAAGCCCTCCCCGAACCCGTACCCTAAGCCGTACCCTAAGCCTAACCCTAAGCCTAACCCTAACCGTAGGCTACCCTTGACTGCTTCTGCCTCCAATAGATTTCCTAAGCAATAGTGTTTTAAGGAACAGCTTAAAAAGAGAATCCTAATGTGATTTCTTTATAATGTGTGTGTTCCTTATATTATCTTAGTGTCTAAACTCTTCTCCATGGCTGGACCACCAAATAATATTCCTTTACGTGCTAAGGGGTATCTAGAGAGTGGGATAGGTTTAATAACTACCCTAACCCTAACGGGTACCCTAACCCTAACCCCTGCCCTAACCCTAACACGTACCCTAATCCTAACCCGTACCCTGAACTGAGCCCTAACCCTAACACTAACCCTAACCCTAACCCTAACCCATACCCTACGCCGTACCCGAAGCCCTCCCCGAACCCGTACCCTAAGCCGTACCCTAAGCCTAACCCTAAGCCTAACCCTAACCCTAGGCTACCCTTGACTGCTTCTGCCTCCAATAGATTTCCTAAGCACTAGTGTTTTAAGGAACAGCTTAAAAAGAGAATCCTAATGTGATTTCTTTATAATGGTTGTGTTCCTTATCTTATCCTAGTGTCTAAACTCTTCTCCATGGCTGGACCCCCAAATAATATTCCTTTACGTGCTAAGGGGTAACTAGAGAGTGGGATAGGTTTAATAACTACCCTAACCCTAACGCGTACCCTAACGCTAACCCCTACCCTAACCCTAACACGTACCCTAATCCTAACCCGTACCCTAAACCGAGCCCTAACCCTAACACTAACCGTAACCCTAACTCTAACCCATACCCTACGCCGTACCCGAAGCCCTCCCCAAACCCGTACCCTAAACCGTACCCTAAGCCTAACCCTAAGCCTAACCCTAAACCTAGGCTACCCTTGACTGCTTCTGCCTCCAATAGATTTCCTAAGCACTAGTGTTTTAAGGAACAGCTTAAAAAGAGAATCCTAATGAGATTTCTTTATAATGGGTGTGTCCCTTATCTAATCCTAGTGTCTAAACTCTTCTCCATGGCTGGACCCCCAAATAATATTCCTTTATGTGCTAAGGGGTATCTAGAGAGTGGGATAGGTTTAATCACTACCCTAACCCTAACGTGTACCCTAACCCTAACCCCTACCCTAACCCTAACACGTACCCTAATCCTAACCCGTACCCTAAACCGAGCCCTAACCCTAACACTAACCGTAACCCTAACTCTAACCCATACCCTACGCCGTACCCGAAGCCCTCCCCAAACCCGTACCCTAAACCGTACCCTAAGCCTAACCCTAAGCCTAACCCTAAACCTAGGCTACCCTTGACTGCTTCTGCCTCCAATAGATTTCCTATGCACTAGTGTTTTAAGGAACAGCTTAAAAAGAGAATCCTAATGAGATTTCTTTATAATGGGTGTGTCCCTTATCTAATCCTAGTGTCTAAACTCTTCTAAATGGCTGGACCCCCAAATAATGTTCCTTTATGTGCTAAGGGGTATCTAGAGAGTGGGATAGGTTTAATCACTACCCTAACCCTAACGCGTACCCTAACCCTAACCCATACCCTAACCCTAACACGTACCCTAATCCTAACCCGTACCCTAAACCGAGCCCTAACCCTAACACTAACCCTAACCCTAACCCTAACCCATACCCTACGCCGTACCCGAAGCCCTCCCCGAACCCGTACCCTAAGCCGTACCCTAAGCCTAACCCTAAGCCTAACCCTAACCGTAGGCTACCCTTGACTGCTTCTGCCTCCAATAGATTTCCTAAGCAATAGTGTTTTAAGGAACAGCTTAAAAAGAGAATCCTAATGTGATTTCTTTATAATGTGTGTGTTCCTTATATTATCTTAGTGTCTAAACTCTTCTCCATGGCTGGACCCCCAAATAATATTCCTTTACGTGCTAAGGGGTATCTAGAGAGTGGGATAGGTTTAATAACTACCCTAACCCTAACGGGTACCCTAACCCTAACCCCTGCCCTAACCCTAACACGTACCCTAATCCTAACCCGTACCCTAAACTGAGCCCTAACCCTAACACTAACCCTAACCCTAACCCTAACCCATACCCTACGCCGTACCCGAAGCCCTCCCCGAACCCGTACCCTAAGCCGTACCCTAAGCCTAACCCTAAGCCTAACCCTAACCCTAGGCTACCATTGACTGCTTCTGCCTCCAATAGATTTCCTAAGCACTAGTGTTTTAAGGAACAGCTTAAAAAGAGAATCCTAATGTGATTTCTTTATAATGTGTGTGTTCCTTATCTAATCCTAGTGTCTAAACTCTTCTCCATGGCTGGACCCCCAAATAATATTCCTTTACGTGCTAAGGGGTATCTAGAGAGTGGGATAGGTTTAATCACTACTCTAACCCTAACGCGTACCCTAACCCTAACCCCTACCCTAACCCTAGCACGTACCCTAATCCTAACCCGTACCCTAAACCGAGCCCTAACCCTAACACTAACCCTAACCCTAACCCTAACCCATACCCTACGCCGTACCCGAAGCCCTCCCCGAACCCGTACCCTAAGCCGTACCCTAAGCCTACCCCTTAGCCTAACCCTAACCCTAGGCTACACTTGACTGCTTCTGCCTCCAATAGATTTCCTAAGTACTAGTGTTTTAAGGAACAGCTTAAAAAGAGAATCCTAATGTGATTTCTTTATAATGTGTGTGTTCCTTTTATTATCTTAGTGTCTAAACTCTTCTCCATGGCTGGACCCCCAAATAATATTCCTTTACGTGCTAAGGTGTATCTAGAGAGTGGGATAGGTTTAATAACTACCCTAACCCTAACGTGTACCCTAACCCTAACCCCTACCCTAACCCTAACACGTACCCTAATCCTAACCCGTACCCTAAACCGAGCCCTAACCCTAACACTAACCCTAACCCTAACCCTAACCCATACCCTATGCCGTACCCGAAGCGCTCCCCGAACCCGTACCATAAGCCGTACCCTAAGCCTAACCCTAAGCCTAACCCTAACCCTAGGCTACCCTTGACTGCTTCTGACTCCAATAGATTTCCTAAGCACTAGTGTTTTAAGGAACAGCTTAAAAAGAGAATCCTAATGTGATTTCTTTATAATGGGTGTGTTCCTTATCTTATCCTAGTGTCTAAACTCTTCTCCATGGCTGGACCCCCAAATAATATTCCTTTACGTGCTAAGGGGTAACTACAGAGTGGGATAGGTTTAATAACTAACCTAACCCTAATGCGTACCCTAACGCTAACCCCTACCCTAACCCTAACACGTACCCTAATCCTAACCCGTACCCTAAACCGAGCCCTAACCCTAACACTAACCCTAACCCTAACCCTAACCCATACCCTACGCCGTACCCGAAGCCCTCCCCGAACTCGTACCCTAAGCCGTACCCAAAGCCTAACCCTAAGCCTAACTCTAACCCTAGGCTACCCTTGACTGCTTCTGCCTCCAATAGATTTCCTAAGCACTAGTGTTTTAAGGAACAGCTTAAAAAGAGAATCCTAATGTGATTTCTTTATAATGTGTGTGTTCCTTATCTAATCCTACTGTCTAAACTCTTCTCCATGGCTGGACCCCCAAATAATATTCCTTTATGTGCTAAGGGGTATCTAGAGAGTGGGATAGGTTTAATCACTACCCTAACCCTAACGTGTACCCTAACCCTAACCCCTACCCTAACCCTAACACGTACCCTAATCCTAACCCGTACCCTAAACCGAGCCCTAACCCTAACACTAACCCTAACCCTAACCTTAACCCATACCCTACGCCATAACCGAAGCCCTCCCCGAACCCGTACCCTAAGCCGTACCCTAAGCCTAACCCTAAGCCTATCCCTAACCCTAGGCTACCCTTGACTGCTTCTGCCTCCAATAGATTTCCTAAGCACTAGTGTTTTAAGGAACAGCTTAAAAAGAGAATCCTAATGTGATTTCTTTATACTGTGTGTGTTCCTTATATTATCTTAGTGTCTAACCTTTTCTCCATGGCTGGACCCCCAAATAATATTCCTTTACGTGCTAAGGGGTATCTAGAGAGTGGGATAGGTTTAATAACTACCCTAACCGTAACGCGTACCCTAACCCTAACCCCAACCCTAACCCTAACACGTACCGTAATCCTAACCCGTACCCTAAACCGAGCCCTAACCCTAACACTAACCCTAACCCTAACCCTAACCCATACCCTACGCCGTACCCGAAACCCTCCCCGAACCCGTACCATAAGCCGTACCCTAAGCCTAACCCTAAGCCTAACCCTAACCCTAGGCTACCCTTGACTGCTTCTGCCTCCAATAGATTTCCTAAGCACTAGTGTTTTAAGGAACAGCTTAAAAAGATTATCCTAATGTGATTTCTTTATAATGGGTGTGTTCCTTATCTTATCCTAGTGTCTAAACTCTTCTCCATGGCTGGACCCCCAAATAATATTCCTTTACGTGCTAAGGGGTATCTAGAGAGTGGGACAGGTTTAATAACTACCCTAACCGTAACGCGTACCCTAACCCTAACCCCTACCCTAACCCTAACACGTACCCTAATCCTAACCCGTACCCTAAACCGAGCCCTAACCCTAACACTAACCCTAACCCTAACCCTAACCCATACCCTACGCCGTACCCGAAACCCTCCCCGAACCCGTACCCTAAGCCGTACCCTAAGCCTAACCCTAAGCCTAACCCTAACCCTAACCCTAGGCTACCCTTGACTGCTTCTGCCTCCAATAGATTTCCTAAGCACTAGGGTTTTAAGGAACAGCTTAAAAAGAGAATCCTAATGTGATTTCTTTATAATGGGTGTGTTCCTTATCTTATCCTAGTGTCTAAACTCTTCTCCATGGCTGGACCCCCAAATAATATTCCTTTACGTGCTAAGGGGTAACTAGAGAGTGGGATAGGTTTAATAACTACCCTAACCCTAACGCGTACCCTAACGCTAACCCCTACCCTAACCCTAACACGTACCCTAATCCTAACCCGTACCCTAAACCGAGCCCTAACCCTAACACTAACCCTAACCCTAACCCTAACCCATACCCTACGCCGTACCCGAAGCCCTCCCTGAACCCGTACCCTAAGCCGTACCCTAAGCCTAACCCTAAGCCTAACCCTAACCGTAGGCTACCCTTGACTGCTTCTGCCTCCAATAGATTTCCTAAGCAATAGTGTTTTAAGGAACAGCTTAAAAAGAGAATCCTAATGTGATTTCTTTATAATGTGTGTGTTCCTTATATTATCTTAGTGTCTAAACTCTTCTCCATGGCTGGACCCCCAAATAATATTCCTTTACGTGCTAAGGGGTATCTAGAGAGTGGGATAGGTTTAATAACTACCCTAACCCTAACGGGTACCCTAACCCTAACCCCTGCCCTAACCCTAACACGTACCCTAATCCTAACCCGTACCCTAAACTGAGCCCTAACCCTAACACTAACCCTAACCCTAACCCTAACCCATACCCTACGCCGTACCCGAAGCCCTCCCCGAACCCGTACCCTAAGCCGTACCCTAAGCCTAACCCTAAGCCTAACCCTAACCCTAGGCTACCCTTGACTGCTTCTGCCTCCAATAGATTTCCTAAGCACTAGTGTTTTAAGGAACAGCTTAAAAAGAGAATCCTAATGTGATTTCTTTATAATGGTTGTGTTCCTTATCTTATCCTAGTGTCTAAACTCTTCTCCATGGCTGGACCCCCAAATAATATTCCTTTACGTGCTAAGGGGTAACTAGAGAGTGGGATAGGTTTAATAACTACCCTAACCCTAACGCGTACCCTAACGCTAACCCCTACCCTAACCCTAACACGTACCCTAATCCTAACCCGTACCCTAAACCGAGCCCTAACCCTAACACTAACCCTAACCCTAACCCTAACCCATACCCTACGCCGTACCCGAAGCCCTCCCCGAACCCGTACCCTAAGCCGTACCCTAAGCCTAACCCTAAGCCTAACCCTAACCGTAGGCTACCCTTGACTGCTTCTGCCTCCAATAGATTTCCTAAGCAATAGTGTTTTAAGGAACAGCTTAAAAAGAGAATCCTAATGTGATTTCTTTATAATGTGTGTGTTCCTTATATTATCTTAGTGTCTAAACTCTTCTCCATGGCTGGACCCCCAAATAATATTCCTTTACGTGCTAAGGGGTATCTAGAGAGTGGGATAGGTTTAATAACTACCCTAACCCTAACGGGTACCCTAACCCTAACCCCTGCCCTAACCCTAACACGTACCCTAATCCTAACCCGTACCCTAAACCGAGCCCTAACCCTAACACTAACCGTAACCCTAACTCTAACCCATACCCTACGCCGTACCCGAAGCCCTCCCCAAACCCGTACCCTAAACCGTACCCTAAGCCTAACCCTAAGCCTAACCCTAAACCTAGGCTACCCTTGACTGCTTCTGCCTCCAATAGATTTCCTAAGCACTAGTGTTTTAAGGAACAGCTTAAAAAGAGAATCCTAATGAGATTTCTTTATAATGGGTGTGTCCCTTATCTAATCCTAGTGTCTAAACTCTTCTAAATGGCTGGACCCCCAAATAATATTCCTTTATGTGCTAAGGGGTATCTAGAGAGTGGGATAGGTTTAATCACTACCCTAACCCTAACGCGTACCCTAACCCTAACCCCTACCCTAACCCTAACACGTACCCTAATCCTAACCCGTACCCTAAACCGAGCCCTAACCCTAACACTAACCCTAACCCTAACCCTAACCCATACCCTACGCCGTACCCGAAGCCCTCCCCGAACCCGTACCCTAAGCCGTACCCTAAGCCTAACCCTAAGCCTAACCCTAACCGTAGGCTACCCTTGACTGCTTCTGCCTCCAATAGATTTCCTAAGCAATAGTGTTTTAAGGAACAGCTTAAAAAGAGAATCCTAATGTGATTTCTTTATAATGTGTGTGTTCCTTATATTATCTTAGTGTCTAAACTCTTCTCCATGGCTGGACCCCCAAATAATATTCCTTTACGTGCTAAGGGGTATCTAGAGAGTGGGATAGGTTTAATAACTACCCTAACCCTAACGGGTACCCTAACCCTAACCCCTGCCCTAACCCTAACACGTACCCTAATCCTAACCCGTACCCTAAACTGAGCCCTAACCCTAACACTAACCCTAACCCTAACCCTAACCCATACCCTACGCCGTACCCGAAGCCCTCCCCGAACCCGTACCCTAAGCCGTACCCTAAGCCTAACCCTAAGCCTAACCCTAACCCTAGGCTACCCTTGACTGCTTCTGCCTCCAATAGATTTCCTAAGCACTAGTGTTTTAAGGAACAGCTTAAAAAGAGAATCCTAATGTGATTTCTTTATAATGGTTGTGTTCCTTATCTTATCCTAGTGTCTAAACTCTTCTCCATGGCTGGACCCCCAAATAATATTCCTTTACGTGCTAAGGGGTAACTAGAGAGTGGGATAGGTTTAATAACTACCCTAACCCTAACGCGTACCCTAACGCTAACCCCTACCCTAACCCTAACACGTACCCTAATCCTAACCCGTACCCTAAACCGAGCCCTAACCCTAACACTAACCGTAACCCTAACTCTAACCCATACCCTACGCCGTACCCGAAGCCCTCCCCAAACCCGAACCCTAAACCGTACCCTAAGCCTAACCCTAAGCCTAACCCTAAACCTAGGCTCCCCTTGACTGCTTCTGCCTCCAATAGATTTCCTAAGCACTAGTGTTTTAAGGAACAGCTTAAAAAGAGAATCCTAATGAGATTTCTTTATAATGGGTGTGTCCCTTATCTAATCCTAGTGTCTAAACTCTTCTCCATGGCTGGACCCCCAAATAATATTCCTTTATGTGCTAAGGGGTATCTAGAGAGTGGGATAGGTTTAATCACTACCCTAACCCTAACGCGTACCCTAACCCTAACCCCTACCCTAACCCTAACACGTACCCTAATCCTAACCCGTACCCTAAACCGAGCCCTAACCCTAACACTAACCCTAACCCTAACCCTAACCCATACCCTACGCCGTACCCGAAGCCCTCCCCGAACCCGTACCCTAAGCCGTACCCTAAGCCTAACCCTAAGCCTAACCCTAACCGTAGGCTACCCTTGACTGCTTCTGCCTCCAATAGATTTCCTAAGCAATAGTGTTTTAAGGAACAGCTTAAAAAGAGAATCCTAATGTGATTTCTTTATAATGTGTGTGTTCCTTATATTATCTTAGTGTCTAAACTCTTCTCCATGGCTGGACCCCCAAATAATATTCCTTTACGTGCTAAGGGGTATCTAGAGAGTGGGATAGGTTTAATAACTACCCTAACCCTAACGGGTACCCTAACCCTAACCCCTGCCCTAACCCTAACACGTACCCTAATCCTAACCCGTACCCTAAACTGAGCCCTAACCCTAACACTAACCCTAACCCTAACCCTAACCCATACCCTACGCCGTACCCGAAGCCCTCCCCGAACCCGTACCCTAAGCCGTACCCTAAGCCTAACCCTAAGCCTAACCCTAACCCTAGGCTACCCTTGACTGCTTCTGCCTCCAATAGATTTCCTAAGCACTAGTGTTTTAAGGAACAGCTTAAAAAGAGAATCCTAATGTGATTTCTTTATAATGGTTGTGTTCCTTATCTTATCCTAGTGTCTAAACTCTTCTCCATGGCTGGACCCCCAAATAATATTCCTTTACGTGCTAAGGGGTAACTAGAGAGTGGGATAGGTTTAATAACTACCCTAACCCTAACGCGTACCCTAACGCTAACCCCTACCCTAACCCTAACACGTACCCTAATCCTAACCCGTACCCTAAACCGAGCCCTAACCCTAACACTAACCCTAACCCTAACCCTAACCCATACCCTACGCCGTACCCGAAGCCCTCCCCGAACCCGTACCCTAAGCCGTACCCTAAGCCTAACCCTAAGCCTAACCCTAACCGTAGGCTACCCTTGACTGCTTCTGCCTCCAATAGATTTCCTAAGCAATAGTGTTTTAAGGAACAGCTTAAAAAGAGAATCCTAATGTGATTTCTTTATAATGTGTGTGTTCCTTATATTATCTTAGTGTCTAAACTCTTCTCCATGGCTGGACCCCCAAATAATATTCCTTTACGTGCTAAGGGGTATCTAGAGAGTGGGATAGGTTTAATAACTACCCTAACCCTAACGGGTACCCTAACCCTAACCCCTGCCCTAACCCTAACACGTACCCTAATCCTAACCCGTACCCTAAACCGAGCCCTAACCCTAACACTAACCGTAACCCTAACTCTAACCCATACCCTACGCCGTACCCGAAGCCCTCCCCAAACCCGTACCCTAAACCGTACCCTAAGCCTAACCCTAAGCCTAACCCTAAACCTAGGCTACCCTTGACTGCTTCTGCCTCCAATAGATTTCCTAAGCACTAGTGTTTTAAGGAACAGCTTAAAAAGAGAATCCTAATGAGATTTCTTTATAATGGGTGTGTCCCTTATCTAATCCTAGTGTCTAAACTCTTCTAAATGGCTGGACCCCCAAATAATATTCCTTTATGTGCTAAGGGGTATCTAGAGAGTGGGATAGGTTTAATCACTACCCTAACCCTAACGCGTACCCTAACCCTAACCCCTACCCTAACCCTAACACGTACCCTAATCCTAACCCGTACCCTAAACCGAGCCCTAACCCTAACACTAACCCTAACCCTAACCCTAACCCATACCCTACGCCGTACCCGAAGCCCTCCCCGAACCCGTACCCTAAGCCGTACCCTAAGCCTAACCCTAAGCCTAACCCTAACCGTAGGCTACCCTTGACTGCTTCTGCCTCCAATAGATTTCCTAAGCAATAGTGTTTTAAGGAACAGCTTAAAAAGAGAATCCTAATGTGATTTCTTTATAATGTGTGTGTTCCTTATATTATCTTAGTGTCTAAACTCTTCTCCATGGCTGGACCCCCAAATAATATTCCTTTACGTGCTAAGGGGTATCTAGAGAGTGGGATAGGTTTAATAACTACCCTAACCCTAACGGGTACCCTAACCCTAACCCCTGCCCTAACCCTAACACGTACCCTAATCCTAACCCGTACCCTAAACTGAGCCCTAACCCTAACACTAACCCTAACCCTAACCCTAACCCATACCCTACGCCGTACCCGAAGCCCTCCCCGAACCCGTACCCTAAGCCGTACCCTAAGCCTAACCCTAAGCCTAACCCTAACCCTAGGCTACCCTTGACTGCTTCTGCCTCCAATAGATTTCCTAAGCACTAGTGTTTTAAGGAACAGCTTAAAAAGAGAATCCTAATGTGATTTCTTTATAATGGTTGTGTTCCTTATCTTATCCTAGTGTCTAAACTCTTCTCCATGGCTGGACCCCCAAATAATATTCCTTTACGTGCTAAGGGGTAACTAGAGAGTGGGATAGGTTTAATAACTACCCTAACCCTAACGCGTACCCTAACGCTAACCCCTACCCTAACCCTAACACGTACCCTAATCCTAACCCGTACCCTAAACCGAGCCCTAACCCTAACACTAACCGTAACCCTAACTCTAACCCATACCCTACGCCGTACCCGAAGCCCTCCCCAAACCCGAACCCTAAACCGTACCCTAAGCCTAACCCTAAGCCTAACCCTAAACCTAGGCTCCCCTTGACTGCTTCTGCCTCCAATAGATTTCCTAAGCACTAGTGTTTTAAGGAACAGCTTAAAAAGAGAATCCTAATGAGATTTCTTTATAATGGGTGTGTCCCTTATCTAATCCTAGTGTCTAAACTCTTCTCCATGGCTGGACCCCCAAATAATATTCCTTTATGTGCTAAGGGGTATCTAGAGAGTGGGATAGGTTTAATCACTACCCTAACCCTAACGCGTACCCTAACCCTAACCCCTACCCTAACCCTAACACGTACCCTAATCCTAACCCGTACCCTAAACCGAGCCCTAACCCTAACACTAACCCTAACCCTAACCCTAACCCATACCCTACGCCGTACCCGAAGCCCTCCCCGAACCCGTACCCTAAGCCGTACCCTAAGCCTAACCCTAAGCCTAACCCTAACCGTAGGCTACCCTTGACTGCTTCTGCCTCCAATAGATTTCCTAAGCAATAGTGTTTTAAGGAACAGCTTAAAAAGAGAATCCTAATGTGATTTCTTTATAATGTGTGTGTTCCTTATATTATCTTAGTGTCTAAACTCTTCTCCATGGCTGGACCCCCAAATAATATTCCTTTACGTGCTAAGGGGTATCTAGAGAGTGGGATAGGTTTAATAACTACCCTAACCCTAACGGGTACCCTAACCCTAACCCCTGCCCTAACCCTAACACGTACCCTAATCCTAACCCGTACCCTAAACTGAGCCCTAACCCTAACACTAACCCTAACCCTAACCCTAACCCATACCCTACGCCGTACACGAAGCCCTCCCCGAACCCGTACCCTAAGCCGTACCCTAAGCCTAACCCTAAGCCTAACCCTAACCCTAGGCTACCCTTGACTGCTTCTGCCTCCAATAGATTTCCTAAGCACTAGTGTTTTAAGGAACAGCTTAAAAAGAGAATCCTAATGTGATTTCTTTATAATGGTTGTGTTCCTTATCTTATTCTAGTGTCTAAACTCTTCTCCATGGCTGGACCCCCAAATAATATTCCTTTACGTGCTAAGGGGTAACTAGAGAGTGGGATAGGTTTAATAACTACCCTAACCCTAACGGGTACCCTAACCCTAACCCCTGCCCTAACCCTAACACGTACCCTAATCCTAACCCGTACCCTAAACCGAGCCCTAACCCTAACACTAACCCTAACCCTAACCCTAACCCATACCCTACGCCGTACCCGAAGCCCTCCCCGAACCCGTACCCTAAGCCGTACCCTAAGCCTAACCCTAAGCCTAACCCTAACCGTAGGCTACCCTTGACTGCTTCTGCCTCCAATAGATTTCCTAAGCAATAGTGTTTTAAGGAACAGCTTAAAAAGAGAATCCTAATGTGATTTCTTTATAATGTGTGTGTTCCTTATATTATCTTAGTGTCTAAACTCTTCTCCATGGCTGGACCCCCAAATAATATTCCTTTACGTGCTAAGGGGTATCTAGAGAGTGGGATAGGTTTAATAACTACCCTAACCCTAACGGGTACCCTAACCCTAACCCCTGCCCTAACCCTAACACGTACCCTAATCCTAACCCGTACCCTAAACTGAGCCCTAACCCTAACACTAACCCTAACCCTAACCCTAACCCATACCCTACGCCGTACCCGAAGCCCTCCCCGAACCCGTACCCTAAGCCGTACCCTAAGCCTAACCCTAAGCCTAACCCTAACCCTAGGCTACCCTTGACTGCTTCTGCCTCCAATAGATTTCCTAAGCACTAGTGTTTTAAGGAACAGCTTAAAAAGAGAATCCTAATGTGATTTCTTTATAATGGTTGTGTTCCTTATCTTATCCTAGTGTCTAAACTCTTCTCCATGGCTGGACCCCCAAATAATATTCCTTTACGTGCTAAGGGGTAACTAGAGAGTGGGATAGGTTTAATAACTACCCTAACCCTAACGCGTACCCTAACGCTAACCCCTACCCTAACCCTAACACGTACCCTAATCCTAACCCGTACCCTAAACCGAGCCCTAACCCTAACACTAACCGTAACCCTAACTCTAACCCATACCCTACGCCGTACCCGAAGCCCTCCCCAAACCCGAACCCTAAACCGTACCCTAAGCCTAACCCTAAGCCTAACCCTAAACCTAGGCTCCCCTTGACTGCTTCTGCCTCCAATAGATTTCCTAAGCACTAGTGTTTTAAGGAACAGCTTAAAAAGAGAATCCTAATGAGATTTCTTTATAATGGGTGTGTCCCTTATCTAATCCTAGTGTCTAAACTCTTCTCCATGGCTGGACCCCCAAATAATATTCCTTTATGTGCTAAGGGGTATCTAGAGAGTGGGATAGGTTTAATCACTACCCTAACCCTAACGCGTACCCTAACCCTAACCCCTACCCTAACCCTAACACGTACCCTAATCCTAACCCGTACCCTAAACCGAGCCCTAACCCTAACACTAACCCTAACCCTAACCCTAACCCATACCCTACGCCGTACCCGAAGCCCTCCCCGAACCCGTACCCTAAGCCGTACCCTAAGCCTAACCCTAAGCCTAACCCTAACCGTAGGCTACCCTTGACTGCTTCTGCCTCCAATAGATTTCCTAAGCAATAGTGTTTTAAGGAACAGCTTAAAAAGAGAATCCTAATGTGATTTCTTTATAATGTGTGTGTTCCTTATATTATCTTAGTGTCTAAACTCTTCTCCATGGCTGGACCCCCAAATAATATTCCTTTACGTGCTAAGGGGTATCTAGAGAGTGGGATAGGTTTAATAACTACCCTAACCCTAACGGGTACCCTAACCCTAACCCCTGCCCTAACCCTAACACGTACCCTAATCCTAACCCGTACCCTAAACTGAGCCCTAACCCTAACACTAACCCTAACCCTAACCCTAACCCATACCCTACGCCGTACCCGAAGCCCTCCCCGAACCCGTACCCTAAGCCGTACCCTAAGCCTAACCCTAAGCCTAACCCTAACCCTAGGCTACCCTTGACTGCTTCTGCCTCCAATAGATTTCCTAAGCACTAGTGTTTTAAGGAACAGCTTAAAAAGAGAATCCTAATGTGATTTCTTTATAATGGTTGTGTTCCTTATCTTATCCTAGTGTCTAAACTCTTCTCCATGGCTGGACCCCCAAATAATATTCCTTTACGTGCTAAGGGGTAACTAGAGAGTGGGATAGGTTTAATAACTACCCTAACCCTAACGCGTACCCTAACGCTAACCCCTACCCTAACCCTAACACGTACCCTAATCCTAACCCGTACCCTAAACCGAGCCCTAACCCTAACACTAACCCTAACCCTAACCCTAACCCATACCCTACGCCGTACCCGAAGCCCTCCCCGAACCCGTACCCTAAGCCGTACCCTAAGCCTAACCCTAAGCCTAACCCTAACCGTAGGCTACCCTTGACTGCTTCTGCCTCCAATAGATTTCCTAAGCAATAGTGTTTTAAGGAACAGCTTAAAAAGAGAATCCTAATGTGATTTCTTTATAATGTGTGTGTTCCTTATATTATCTTAGTGTCTAAACTCTTCTCCATGGCTGGACCCCCAAATAATATTCCTTTACGTGCTAAGGGGTATCTAGAGAGTGGGATAGGTTTAATAACTACCCTAACCCTAACGGGTACCCTAACCCTAACCCCTGCCCTAACCCTAACACGTACCCTAATCCTAACCCGTACCCTAAACCGAGCCCTAACCCTAACACTAACCGTAACCCTAACTCTAACCCATACCCTACGCCGTACCCGAAGCCCTCCCCAAACCCGTACCCTAAACCGTACCCTAAGCCTAACCCTAAGCCTAACCCTAAACCTAGGCTACCCTTGACTGCTTCTGCCTCCAATAGATTTCCTAAGCACTAGTGTTTTAAGGAACAGCTTAAAAAGAGAATCCTAATGAGATTTCTTTATAATGGGTGTGTCCCTTATCTAATCCTAGTGTCTAAACTCTTCTAAATGGCTGGACCCCCAAATAATATTCCTTTATGTGCTAAGGGGTATCTAGAGAGTGGGATAGGTTTAATCACTACCCTAACCCTAACGCGTACCCTAACCCTAACCCCTACCCTAACCCTAACACGTACCCTAATCCTAACCCGTACCCTAAACCGAGCCCTAACCCTAACACTAACCCTAACCCTAACCCTAACCCATACCCTACGCCGTACCCGAAGCCCTCCCCGAACCCGTACCCTAAGCCGTACCCTAAGCCTAACCCTAAGCCTAACCCTAACCGTAGGCTACCCTTGACTGCTTCTGCCTCCAATAGATTTCCTAAGCAATAGTGTTTTAAGGAACAGCTTAAAAAGAGAATCCTAATGTGATTTCTTTATAATGTGTGTGTTCCTTATATTATCTTAGTGTCTAAACTCTTCTCCATGGCTGGACCCCCAAATAATATTCCTTTACGTGCTAAGGGGTATCTAGAGAGTGGGATAGGTTTAATAACTACCCTAACCCTAACGGGTACCCTAACCCTAACCCCTGCCCTAACCCTAACACGTACCCTAATCCTAACCCGTACCCTAAACTGAGCCCTAACCCTAACACTAACCCTAACCCTAACCCTAACCCATACCCTACGCCGTACCCGAAGCCCTCCCCGAACCCGTACCCTAAGCCGTACCCTAAGCCTAACCCTAAGCCTAACCCTAACCCTAGGCTACCCTTGACTGCTTCTGCCTCCAATAGATTTCCTAAGCACTAGTGTTTTAAGGAACAGCTTAAAAAGAGAATCCTAATGTGATTTCTTTATAATGGTTGTGTTCCTTATCTTATCCTAGTGTCTAAACTCTTCTCCATGGCTGGACCCCCAAATAATATTCCTTTACGTGCTAAGGGGTAACTAGAGAGTGGGATAGGTTTAATAACTACCCTAACCCTAACGCGTACCCTAACGCTAACCCCTACCCTAACCCTAACACGTACCCTAATCCTAACCCGTACCCTAAACCGAGCCCTAACCCTAACACTAACCGTAACCCTAACTCTAACCCATACCCTACGCCGTACCCGAAGCCCTCCCCAAACCCGAACCCTAAACCGTACCCTAAGCCTAACCCTAAGCCTAACCCTAAACCTAGGCTCCCCTTGACTGCTTCTGCCTCCAATAGATTTCCTAAGCACTAGTGTTTTAAGGAACAGCTTAAAAAGAGAATCCTAATGAGATTTCTTTATAATGGGTGTGTCCCTTATCTAATCCTAGTGTCTAAACTCTTCTCCATGGCTGGACCCCCAAATAATATTCCTTTATGTGCTAAGGGGTATCTAGAGAGTGGGATAGGTTTAATCACTACCCTAACCCTAACGCGTACCCTAACCCTAACCCCTACCCTAACCCTAACACGTACCCTAATCCTAACCCGTACCCTAAACCGAGCCCTAACCCTAACACTAACCCTAACCCTAACCCTAACCCATACCCTACGCCGTACCCGAAGCCCTCCCCGAACCCGTACCCTAAGCCGTACCCTAAGCCTAACCCTAAGCCTAACCCTAACCGTAGGCTACCCTTGACTGCTTCTGCCTCCAATAGATTTCCTAAGCAATAGTGTTTTAAGGAACAGCTTAAAAAGAGAATCCTAATGTGATTTCTTTATAATGTGTGTGTTCCTTATATTATCTTAGTGTCTAAACTCTTCTCCATGGCTGGACCCCCAAATAATATTCCTTTACGTGCTAAGGGGTATCTAGAGAGTGGGATAGGTTTAATAACTACCCTAACCCTAACGGGTACCCTAACCCTAACCCCTGCCCTAACCCTAACACGTACCCTAATCCTAACCCGTACCCTAAACTGAGCCCTAACCCTAACACTAACCCTAACCCTAACCCTAACCCATACCCTACGCCGTACACGAAGCCCTCCCCGAACCCGTACCCTAAGCCGTACCCTAAGCCTAACCCTAAGCCTAACCCTAACCCTAGGCTACCCTTGACTGCTTCTGCCTCCAATAGATTTCCTAAGCACTAGTGTTTTAAGGAACAGCTTAAAAAGAGAATCCTAATGTGATTTCTTTATAATGGTTGTGTTCCTTATCTTATTCTAGTGTCTAAACTCTTCTCCATGGCTGGACCCCCAAATAATATTCCTTTACGTGCTAAGGGGTAACTAGAGAGTGGGATAGGTTTAATAACTACCCTAACCCTAACGCGTACCCTAACGCTAACCCCTACCCTAACCCTAACACGTACCCTAATCCTAACCCGTACCCTAAACCGAGCCCTAACCCTAACACTAACCGTAACACTAACTCTAACCCATACCCTACGCCGTACCCGAAGCCCTCCCCAAACCCCTACCCTAAACCGTACCCTAAGCCTAACCCTAAGCCTAACGCTAAACCTAGGCTACCCTTGACTGCGTCTGCCTCCAATAGATTTCCTAAGCACTAGTGTTTTAAGGAACAGCTTAAAAAGAGAATCCTAATGAGATTTCTTTATAATGGGTGCGTCCCTTATCTAATCCTAGTGTCTAAACTCTTCTCCATGGCTGGACCCCCAAATAATATTCCTTTATGTGCTAAGGGGTATCTAGAGAGTGGGATAGGTTTAATCACTACCCTAACCCTAACGCGTACCCTAACCCTAACCCCTACCCTAACCCTAACACGTACCCTAATCCTAACCCGTACCCTAAACCAAGCCCTAACCCTAACACTAACCCTAACCCTAACCCTAACCCATACCCTACGCCGTACCCGAAGCCCTCCCCGAACCCGTACCCTAAGCCGTACCCTAAGCCTAACCCTAAGCCTAACCCTAACCCTAGGCTACCCTTGACTGCTTCTGCCTCCAATAGATTTCCTAAGCACTAGTGTTTTAAGGAACAGCTTAAAAAGAGAATCCTAATGTGATTTCTTTATAATGTGTGTGTTCCTTATATTATCTTAGTGTCTAAACTCTTCTCCATGGCTGGACCCCCAAATAATATTCCTTTACGTGCTAAGGGGTATCTAGAGAGTGGGATAGGTTTAATAACTACCCTAACCCTAACGGGTACCCTAACCCTAACCCCTGCCCTAACCCTAACACGTACCCTAATCCTAACCCGTACCCTAAACCGAGCCCTAACCCTAACACTAACCCTAACCCTAACCCTAACCCATACCCTACGCCGTACCCGAAACCCTCCCCGAACCCGTACCCTAAGCCGTACCCTAAGCCTAACCCTAAGCCTAACCCTAACCCTAGGCTACCCTTGACTGCTTCTGCCTCCAATAGATTTCCTAAGCACTAGGGTTTTAAGGAACAGCTTAAAAAGAGAATCCTAATGTGATTTCTTTATAATGGGTGTGTTCCTTATCTTATCCTAGTGTCTAAACTCTTCTCCATGGCTGGACCCCCAAATAATATTCCTTTACGTGCTAAGGGGTAACTAGAGAGTGGGATAGGTTTAATAACTACCCTAACCCTAACGCGTACCCTAACGCTAACCCCTACCCTAACCCTAACACGTACCCTAATCCTAACCCGTACCCTAAACCGAGCCCTAACCCTAACACTAACCCTAACCCTAACCCTAACCCATACCCTACGCCGTACCCGAAGCCCTCCCCGAACCCGTACCCTAAGCCGTACCCTAAGCCTAACCCTAAGCCTAACCCTAACCCTAGGCTACCCTTGACTGCTTCTGCCTCCAATAGATTTCCTAAGCACTAGTGTTTTAAGGAACAGCTTAAAAAGAGAATCCTAATGTGATTTCTTTATAATGGTTGTGTTCCTTATCTTATCCTAGTGTCTAAACTCTTCTCCATGGCTGGACCCCCAAATAATATTCCTTTACGTGCTAAGGGGTAACTAGAGAGTGGGATAGGTTTAATAACTACCCTAACCCTAACGCGTACCCTAACGCTAACCCCTACCCTAACCCTAACACGTACCCTAATCCTAACCCGTACCCTAAACCGAGCCCTAACCCTAACACTAACCGTAACCCTAACTCAAACCCATACCCTATGCCGTACCCGAAGCCCTCCCCAAACCCGTACCCTAAACCGTACCCTAAGCCTAACCCTAAGCCTAACCCTAAACCTAGGCTACCCTTGACTGCTTCTGCCTCCAATAGATTTCCTAAGCACTAGTGTTTTAAGGAACAGCTTAAAAAGAGAATCCTAATGAGATTTCTTTATAATAGGTGTGTCCCTTATCTAATCCTAGTGTCTAAACTCTTCTCCATGGCTGGACCCCCAAATAATATTCCTTTATGTGCTAAGGGGTATCTAGAGAGTGGGATAGGTTTAATCACTACCCTAACCCTAACGCGTACCCTAACCCTAACCCCTACCCTAACCCTAACACGTACCCTAATCCTAACCCGTACCCTAAACCGAGCCCTAACCCTAACACTAACCCTAACCCTAACCCTAACCCATACCCTACGCCGTAACCGAAGCCCTCCCCGAACCCGTACCCTAAGCCGTACCCTAAGCCTAACCCTAAGCCTAACCCTAACCCTAGGCTACCCTTGACTGCTTCTGCCTCCAATAGATTTCCTAAGCAATAGTGTTTTAAGGAACAGCTTAAAAAGAGAATCCTAATGTGATTTCTTTATAATGTGTGTGTTCCTTATATTATCTTAGTGTCTAAACTCTTCTCCATGGCTGGACCCCCAAATAATATTCCTTTACGTGCTAAGGGGTATCTAGAGAGTGGGATAGGTTTAATAACTACCCTAACCCTAACGGGTACCCTAACCCTAACCCCTGCCCTAACCCTAACACGTACCCTAATCCTAACCCGTACCCTAAACTGAGCCCTAACCCTAACACTAACCCTAACCCTAACCCTAACCCATACCCTACGCCGTACCCGAAGCCCTCCCCGAACCCGTACCCTAAGCCGTACCCTAAGCCTAACCCTAAGCCTAACCCTAACCCTAGGCTACCCTTGACTGCTTCTGCCTCCAATAGATTTCCTAAGCACTAGTGTTTTAAGGAACAGCTTAAAAAGAGAATCCTAATGTGATTTCTTTATAATGGTTGTGTTCCTTATCTTATCCTAGTGTCTAAACTCTTCTCCATGGCTGGACCCCCAAATAATATTCCTTTACGTGCTAAGGGGTAACTAGAGAGTGGGATAGGTTTAATAACTACCCTAACCCTAACGCGTACCCTAACGCTAACCCCTACCCTAACCCTAACACGTACCCTAATCCTAACCCGTACCCTAAACCGAGCCCTAACCCTAACACTAACCGTAACCCTAACTCTAACCCATACCCTACGCCGTACCCGAAGCCCTCCCCAAACCCGTACCCTAAACCGTACCCTAAGACTAACCCTAAGCCTAACCCTAAACCTAGGCTACCCTTGACTGCTTCTGCCTCCAATAGATTTCCTAAGCACTAGTGTTTTAAGGAACAGCTTAAAAAGAGAATCCTAATGAGATTTCTTTATAATGGGTGTGTCCCTTATCTAATCCTAGTGTCTAAACTCTTCTCCATGGCTGGACCCCCAAATAATATTCCTTTATGTGCTAAGGGGTATCTAGAGAGTGGGATAGGTTTAATCACTACCCTAACCCTAACGCGTACCCTAACCCTAACCCCTACCCTAACCCTAACACGTACCCTAATCCTAACCCGTACCCTAAACCGAGCCCTAACCCTAACACTAACCCTAACCCTAACCCTAACCCATACCCTACGCCGTACCCGAAGCCCTCCCCGAACCCGTACCCTAAGCCGTACCCTAAGCCTAACCCTAAGCCTAACCCTAACCGTAGGCTACCCTTGACTGCTTCTGCCTCCAATAGATTTCCTAAGCAATAGTGTTTTAAGGAACAGCTTAAAAAGAGAATCCTAATGTGATTTCTTTATAATGTGTGTGTTCCTTATATTATCTTAGTGTCTAAACTCTTCTCCATGGCTGGACCCCCAAATAATATTCCTTTACGTGCTAAGGGGTATCTAGAGAGTGGGATAGGTTTAATAACTACCCTAACCCTAACGGGTACCCTAACCCTAACCCCTGCCCTAACCCTAACACGTACCCTAATCCTAACCCGTACCCTAAACTGAGCCCTAACCCTAACACTAACCCTAACCCTAACCCTAACCCATACCCTACGCCGTACACGAAGCCCTCCCCGAACCCGTACCCTAAGCCGTACCCTAAGCCTAACCCTAAGCCTAACCCTAACCCTAGGCTACCCTTGACTGCTTCTGCCTCCAATAGATTTCCTAAGCACTAGTGTTTTAAGGAACAGCTTAAAAAGAGAATCCTAATGTGATTTCTTTATAATGGTTGTGTTCCTTATCTTATTCTAGTGTCTAAACTCTTCTCCATGGCTGGACCCCCAAATAATATTCCTTTACGTGCTAAGGGGTAACTAGAGAGTGGGATAGGTTTAATAACTACCCTAACCCTAACGCGTACCCTAACGCTAACCCCTACCCTAACCCTAACACGTACCCTAATCCTAACCCGTACCCTAAACCGAGCCCTAACCCTAACACTAACCGTAACACTAACTCTAACCCATACCCTACGCCGTACCCGAAGCCCTCCCCAAACCCCTACCCTAAACCGTACCCTAAGCCTAACCCTAAGCCTAACGCTAAACCTAGGCTACCCTTGACTGCGTCTGCCTCCAATAGATTTCCTAAGCACTAGTGTTTTAAGGAACAGCTTAAAAAGAGAATCCTAATGAGATTTCTTTATAATGGGTGCGTCCCTTATCTAATCCTAGTGTCTAAACTCTTCTCCATGGCTGGACCCCCAAATAATATTCCTTTATGTGCTAAGGGGTATCTAGAGAGTGGGATAGGTTTAATCACTACCCTAACCCTAACGCGTACCCTAACCCTAACCCCTACCCTAACCCTAACACGTACCCTAATCCTAACCCGTACCCTAAACCAAGCCCTAACCCTAACACTAACCCTAACCCTAACCCTAACCCATACCCTACGCCGTACCCGAAGCCCTCCCCGAACCCGTACCCTAAGCCGTACCCTAAGCCTAACCCTAAGCCTAACCCTAACCCTAGGCTACCCTTGACTGCTTCTGCCTCCAATAGATTTCCTAAGCACTAGTGTTTTAAGGAACAGCTTAAAAAGAGAATCCTAATGTGATTTCTTTATAATGTGTGTGTTCCTTATATTATCTTAGTGTCTAAACTCTTCTCCATGGCTGGACCCCCAAATAATATTCCTTTACGTGCTAAGGGGTATCTAGAGAGTGGGATAGGTTTAATAACTACCCTAACCCTAACGGGTACCCTAACCCTAACCCCTGCCCTAACCCTAACACGTACCCTAATCCTAACCCGTACCCTAAACCGAGCCCTAACCCTAACACTAACCCTAACCCTAACCCTAACCCATACCCTACGCCGTACCCGAAACCCTCCCCGAACCCGTACCCTAAGCCGTACCCTAAGCCTAACCCTAAGCCTAACCCTAACCCTAGGCTACCCTTGACTGCTTCTGCCTCCAATAGATTTCCTAAGCACTAGGGTTTTAAGGAACAGCTTAAAAAGAGAATCCTAATGTGATTTCTTTATAATGGGTGTGTTCCTTATCTTATCCTAGTGTCTAAACTCTTCTCCATGGCTGGACCCCCAAATAATATTCCTTTACGTGCTAAGGGGTAACTAGAGAGTGGGATAGGTTTAATAACTACCCTAACCCTAACGCGTACCCTAACGCTAACCCCTACCCTAACCCTAACACGTACCCTAATCCTAACCCGTACCCTAAACCGAGCCCTAACCCTAACACTAACCCTAACCCTAACCCTAACCCATACCCTACGCCGTACCCGAAGCCCTCCCCGAACCCGTACCCTAAGCCGTACCCTAAGCCTAACCCTAAGCCTAACCCTAACCCTAGGCTACCCTTGACTGCTTCTGCCTCCAATAGATTTCCTAAGCACTAGTGTTTTAAGGAACAGCTTAAAAAGAGAATCCTAATGTGATTTCTTTATAATGGTTGTGTTCCTTATCTTATCCTAGTGTCTAAACTCTTCTCCATGGCTGGACCCCCAAATAATATTCCTTTACGTGCTAAGGGGTAACTAGAGAGTGGGATAGGTTTAATAACTACCCTAACCCTAACGCGTACCCTAACGCTAACCCCTACCCTAACCCTAACACGTACCCTAATCCTAACCCGTACCCTAAACCGAGCCCTAACCCTAACACTAACCGTAACCCTAACTCTAACCCATACCCTATGCCGTACCCGAAGCCCTCCCCAAACCCGTACCCTAAACCGTACCCTAAGCCTAACCCTAAGCCTAACCCTAAACCTAGGCTACCCTTGACTGCTTCTGCCTCCAATAGATTTCCTAAGCACTAGTGTTTTAAGGAACAGCTTAAAAAGAGAATCCTAATGAGATTTCTTTATAATAGGTGTGTCCCTTATCTAATCCTAGTGTCTAAACTCTTCTCCATGGCTGGACCCCCAAATAATATTCCTTTATGTGCTAAGGGGTATCTAGAGAGTGGGATAGGTTTAATCACTACCCTAACCCTAACGCGTACCCTAACCCTAACCCCTACCCTAACCCTAACACGTACCCTAATCCTAACCCGTACCCTAAACCGAGCCCTAACCCTAACACTAACCCTAACCCTAACCCTAACCCATACCCTACGCCGTAACCGAAGCCCTCCCCGAACCCGTACCCTAAGCCGTACCCTAAGCCTAACCCTAAGCCTAACCCTAACCCTAGGCTACCCTTGACTGCTTCTGCCTCCAATAGATTTCCTAAGCAATAGTGTTTTAAGGAACAGCTTAAAAAGAGAATCCTAATGTGATTTCTTTATAATGTGTGTGTTCCTTATATTATCTTAGTGTCTAAACTCTTCTCCATGGCTGGACCCCCAAATAATATTCCTTTACGTGCTAAGGGGTATCTAGAGAGTGGGATAGGTTTAATAACTACCCTAACCCTAACGGGTACCCTAACCCTAACCCCTGCCCTAACCCTAACACGTACCCTAATCCTAACCCGTACCCTAAACTGAGCCCTAACCCTAACACTAACCCTAACCCTAACCCTAACCCATACCATACGCCGTACCCGAAGCCCTCCCCGAACCCGTACCCTAAGCCGTACCCTAAGCCTAACCCTAAGCCTAACCCTAACCCTAGGCTACCCTTGACTGCTTCTGCCTCCAATAGATTTCCTAAGCACTAGTGTTTTAAGGAACAGCTTAAAAAGAGAATCCTAATGTGATTTCTTTATAATGGTTGTGTTCCTTATCTTATCCTAGTGTCTAAACTCTTCTCCATGGCTGGACCCCCAAATAATATTCCTTTACGTGCTAAGGGGTAACTAGAGAGTGGGATAGGTTTAATAACTACCCTAACCCTAACGCGTACCCTAACGCTAACCCCTACCCTAACCCTAACACGTACCCTAATCCTAACCCGTACCCTAAACCGAGCCCTAACCCTAACACTAACCGTAACCCTAACTCTAACCCATACCCTACGCCGTACCCGAAGCCCTCCCCAAACCCGTACCCTAAGCCGTACCCTAAGCCTAACCCTAAGCCTAACCCTAACCCTAGGCTACCCTTGACTGCTTCTGCCTCCAATAGATTTCCTAAGCACTAGGGTTTTAAGGAACAGCTTAAAAAGAGAATCCTAATGTGATTTCTTTATAATGGGTGTGTTCCTTATCTTATCCTAGTGTCTAAACTCTTCTCCATGGCTGGAACCCCAAATAATATTCCTTTACGTGCTAAGGGGTATCTAGAGAGTGGGATAGGTTTAATCACTACCCTAACCCTAACGTGTACCCTAACCCTAACCCCTACCCTAACCCTAACACGTACCCTAATCCTAACCCGTACCCTAAACCGAGCCCTAACCCTAACACTAACCCTAACCCTAACCCTAACCCATACCCTACGCCGTACCCGAAGCCCTCCCCGAACCCGTACCCTAAGCCGTACCCTAAGCCTAACCCTAAGCCTAACCCTAACCCTAGGCTACCCTTGACTGCTTCTGCCTCCAATAGATTTCCTAAGCACTAGTGTTTTAAGGAACAGCTTAAAAAGAGAATCCTAATGTGATTTCTTTATAATGTGTGTGTTCCTTATATTATCTTAGTGTCTAAACTCTTCTCCATGGCTGGACCCCCAAATAATATTCCTTTACGTGCTAAGGGGTATCTAGAGAGTGGGATAGGTTTAATAACTACCCTAACCCTAACGGGTACCCTAACCCTAACCCCTGCCCTAACCCTAACACGTACCCTAACCCTAACCCGTACCCTAAACCGAGCCCTAACCCTAACACTAACCCTAACCCTAACCCTAACCCATACCCTACGCCGTACCCGAAGCCCTCCCCGAACCCGTACCCTAAGCCGTACCCTAAGCCTAACCCTAAGCCTAACCCTAACCCTAGGCTACCCTTGACTGCTTCTGCCTCCAATAGATTTCCTAAGCACTAGGGTTTTAAGGAACAGCTTAAAAAGAGAATCCTAATGTGATTTCTTTATAATGGTTGTGTTCCTTATCTTATCCTAGTGTCTAAACTCTTCTCCATGGCTGGACCCCCAAATAATATTCCTTTACGTGCTAAGGGGTAACTAGAGAGTGGGATAGGTTTAATAACTACCCTAACCCTAACGCGTACCCTAACGCTAACCCCTACCCTAACCCTAACACGTACCCTAATCCTAACCCGTACCCTAAACCGAGCCCTAACCCTAACACTAACCCTAACCCTAACCCTAACCCATACCCTACGCCGTACCCGAAGCCCTCCCCGAACCCGTACCCTAAGCCGTACCCTAAGCCTAACCCTAAGCCTAACCCTAACCCTAGGCTACCCTTGACTGCTTCTGCCTCCAATAGATTTCCTAAGCACTAGTGTTTTAAGGAACAGCTTAAAAAGAGAATCCTAATGAGATTTCTTTATAATGGGTGTGTCCCTTATCTAATCCTAGTGTCTAAACTCTTCTCCATGGCTGGACCCCCAAATAATATTCCTTTACGTGCTAAGGGGTATCTAGAGAGTGGGATAGGTTTAATAACTACCCTAACCCTAACGGGTACCCTAACCCTAACCCCTACCCTAACCCTAACACGTACCCTAATCCTAACCCGTACCCTAAACCGAGCCCTAACCCTAACACTAAACCTAACCCTAACCCTAACCCATACCCTACGCCGTACCCGAAGCCCTCCCCGAACCCGTACCCTAAGCCGTACCCTAAGCCTAACCCTAAGCCTAACCCTAATCGTAGGCTACCCTTGACTGCTTCTGCCTCCAATAGATTTCCTAAGCACTAGTGTTTTAAGGAACAGCTTAAAAAGAGAATCCTAATGTGATTTCTTTATAATGTGTGTGTTCCTTATATTATCTTAGTGTCTAAACTCTTCTCCATGGCTGGACCCCCAAATAATATTCCTTTACGTGCTAAGGGGTATCTAGAGAGTGGGATAGGTTTAATAACTACCCTAACCCTAACGGGTACCCTAACCCTAACCCCTGCCCTAACCCTAACACGTACCCTAATCCTAACCCGTACCCTAAACCGAGCCCTAACCCTAACACTAACCCTAACCCTAACCCTAACCCATACCCTACGCCGTACCCGAAGCCCTCCCCGAACCCGTACCCTAAGCCGTACCCTAAGCCTAACCCTAAGCCTAACCCTAACCGTAGGCTACCCTTGACTTCTTCTGCCTCCAATAGATTTCCTAAGCAATAGTGTTTTAAGGAACAGCTTAAAAAGAGAATCCTAATGTGATTTCTTTATAATGTGTGTGTTCCTTATATTATCTTAGTGTCTAAACTCTTCTCCATGGCTGGACCCCCAAATAATATTCCTTTACGTGCTAAGGGGTATCTAGAGAGTGGGATAGGTTTAATAACTACCCTAACCCTAACGGGTACCCTAACCCTAACCCCTGCCCTAACCCTAACACGTACCCTAACCCTAACCCGTACCCTAAACTGAGCCCTAACCCTAACACTAACCCTAACCCTAACCCTAACCCATACCCTACGCCGTACCCGAAGCCCTCCCCGAACCCGTACCCTAAGCCGTACCCTAAGCCTAACCCTAAGCCTAACCCTAACCCTAGGCTACCCTTGACTGCTTCTGCCTCCAATAGATTTCCTAAGCACTAGTGTTTTAAGGAACAGCTTAAAAAGAGAATCCTAATGTGATTTCTTTATAATGGTTGTGTTCCTTATCTTATCCTAGTGTCTAAACTCTTCTCCATGGCTGGACCCCCAAATAATATTCCTTTACGTGCTAAGGGGTAACTAGAGAGTGGGATAGGTTTAATAACTACCCTAACCCTAACGCGTACCCTAACGCTAACCCCTACCCTAACCCTAACACGTACCCTAATCCTAACCCGTACCCTAAACCGAGCCCTAACCCTAACACTAACCGTAACCCTAACTCTAACCCATACCCTACGCCGTACCCGAAGCCCTCCCCGAACCCGTACCCTAAACCGTACCCTAAGCCTAACCCTAAGCCTAACCCTAAACCTAGGCTACCCTTGACTGCTTCTGCCTCCAATAGATTTCCTAAGCACTAGTGTTTTAAGGAACAGCTTAAAAAGAGAATCCTAATGAGATTTCTTTATAATGGGTGTGTCCCTTATCTAATCCTAGTGTCTAAACTCTTCTCCATGGCTGGACCCCCAAATAATATTCCTTTATGTGCTAAGGGGTATCTAGAGAGTGGGATAGGTTTAATCACTACCCTAACCCTAACGCGTACCCTAACCCTAACCCCTACCCTAACCCTAACACGTACCCTAATCCTAACCCGTACCCTAAACCGAGCCCTAACCCTAACACTAACCCTAACCCTAACCCTAACCCATACCCTACGCCGTACCCGAAGCCCTCCCCGAACCCGTACCCTAAGCCGTACCCTAAGCCTAACCCTAAGCCTAACCCTAACCGTAGGCTACCCTTGACTGCTTCTGCCTCCAATAGATTTCCTAAGCAATAGTGTTTTAAGGAACAGCTTAAAAAGAGAATCCTAATGTGATTTCTTTATAATGTGTGTGTTCCTTATATTATCTTAGTGTCTAAACTCTTCTCCATGGCTGGACCCCCAAATAATATTCCTTTACGTGCTAAGGGGTATCTAGAGAGTGGGATAGGTTTAATAACTACCCTAACCCTAACGGGTACCCTAACCCTAACCCCTGCCCTAACCCTAACACGTACCCTAATCCTAACCCGTACCCTAAACTGAGCCCTAACCCTAACACTAACCCTAACCCTAACCCTAACCCATACCCTACGCCGTACCCGAAGCCCTCCCCGAACCCGTACCCTAAGCCGTACCCTAAGCCTAACCCTAAGCCTAACCCTAACCCTAGGCTACCCTTGACTGCTTCTGCCTCCAATAGATTTCCTAAGCACTAGTGTTTTAAGGAACAGCTTAAAAAGAGAATCCTAATGTGATTTCTTTATAATGGTTGTGTTCCTTATCTTATTCTAGTGTCTAAACTCTTCTCCATGGCTGGACCCCCAAATAATATTCCTTTACGTGCTAAGGGGTAACTAGAGAGTGGGATAGGTTTAATAACTACCCTAACCCTAACGCGTACCCTAACGCTAACCCCTACCCTAACCCTAACACGTACCCTAATCCTAACCCGTACCCTAAACCGAGCCCTAACCCTAACACTAACCGTAACCCTAACTCTAACCCATACCCTACGCCGTACCCGAAGCCCTCCCCAAACCCGTACCCTAAACCGTACCCTAAGCCTAACCCTAAGCCTAACGCTAAACCTAGGCTACCCTTGACTGCGTCTGCCTCCAATAGATTTCCTAAGCACTAGTGTTTTAAGGAACAGCTTAAAAAGAGAATCCTAATGAGATTTCTTTATAATGGGTGCGTCCCTTATCTAATCCTAGTGTCTAAACTCTTCTCCATGGCTGGACCCCCAAATAATATTCCTTTATGTGCTAAGGGGTATCTAGAGAGTGGGATAGGTTTAATCACTACCCTAACCCTAACGCGTACCCTAACCCTAACCCCTACCCTAACCCTAACACGTACCCTAATCCTAACCCGTACCCTAAACCGAGCCCTAACCCTAACACTAACCCTAACCCTAACCCTAACCCATACCCTACGCCGTACCCGAAGCCCTCCCCGAACCCGTACCCTAAGCCGTACCCTAAGCCTAACCCTAAGCCTAACCCTAACCCTAGGCTACCCTTGACTGCTTCTGCCTCCAATAGATTTCCTAAGCACTAGTGTTTTAAGGAACAGCTTAAAAAGAGAATCCTAATGTGATTTCTTTATAATGTGTGTGTTCCTTATATTATCTTAGTGTCTAAACTCTTCTCCATGGCTGGACCCCCAAATAATATTCCTTTACGTGCTAAGGGGTATCTAGAGAGTGGGATAGGTTTAATAACTACCCTAACCCTAACGGGTACCCTAACCCTAACCCCTGCCCTAACCCTAACACGTACCCTAATCCTAACCCGTACCCTAAACCGAGCCCTAACCCTAACACTAACCCTATCCCTAACCCTAACCCATACCCTACGCCGTACCCGAAACCCTCCCCGAACCCGTACCCTAAGCCGTACCCTAAGCCTAACCCTAAGCCTAACCCTAACCCTAGGCTACCCTTGACTGCTTCTGCCTCCAATAGATTTCCTAAGCACTAGGGTTTTAAGGAACAGCTTAAAAAGAGAATCCTAATGTGATTTCTTTATAATGGGTGTGTTCCTTATCTTATCCTAGTGTCTAAACTCTTCTCCATGGCTGGACCCCCAAATAATATTCCTTTACGTGCTAAGGGGTAACTAGAGAGTGGGATAGGTTTAATAACTACCCTAACCCTAACGCGTACCCTAACGCTAACCCCTACCCTAACCCTAACACGTACCCTAATCCTAACCCGTACCCTAAACCGAGCCCTAACCCTAACACTAACCCTAACCCTAACCCTAACCCATACCCTACGCCGTACCCGAAGCCCTCCCCGAACCCGTACCCTAAGCCGTACCCTAAGCCTAACCCTAAGCCTAACCCTAACCCTAGGCTACCCTTGACTGCTTCTGCCTCCAATAGATTTCCTAAGCACTAGTGTTTTAAGGAACAGCTTAAAAACAGAATCCTAATGTGATTTCTTTATAATGGTTGTGTTCCTTATCTTATCCTAGTGTCTAAACTCTTCTCCATGGCTGGACCCCCAAATAATATTCCTTTACGTGCTAAGGGGTAACTAGAGAGTGGGATAGGTTTAATAACTACCCTAACCCTAACGCGTACCCTAACGCTAACCCCTACCCTAACCCTAACACGTACCCTAATCCTAACCCGTACCCTAAACCGAGCCCTAACCCTAACACTAACCGTAACCCTAACTCTAACCCATACCCTACGCCGTACCCGAAGCCCTCCCCAAACCCGTACCCTAAACCGTACCCTAAGCCTAACCCTAAGCCTAACCCTAACCCTAGGCTACCCTTGACTGCTTCTGCCTCCAATAGATTTCCTAAGCACTAGTGTTTTAAGGAACAGCTTAAAAAGAGAATCCTAATGAGATTTCTTTATAATAGGTGTGTCCCTTATCTAATCCTAGTGTCTAAACTCTTCTCCATGGCTGGACCCCCAAATAATATTCCTTTATGTGCTAAGGGGTATCTAGAGAGTGGGATAGGTTTAATCACTACCCTAACCCTAACGCGTACCCTAACCCTAACCCCTACCCTAACCCTAACACGTACCCTAATCCTAACCCGTACCCTAAACCGAGCCCTAACCCTAACACTAACCCTAACCCTAACCCTAACCCATACCCTACGCCGTACCCGAAGCCCTCCCCGAACCCGTACCCTAAGCCGTACCCTAAGCCTAACCCTAAGCCTAACCCTAACCCTAGGCTACCCTTGACTGCTTCTGCCTCCAATAGATTTCCTAAGCAATAGTGTTTTAAGGAACAGCTTAAAAAGAGAATCCTAATGTGATTTCTTTATAATGTGTGTGTTCCTTATATTATCTTAGTGTCTAAACTCTTCTCCATGGCTGGACCCCCAAATAATATTCCTTTACGTGCTAAGGGGTATCTAGAGAGTGGGATAGGTTTAAACACTGCCCTAACCGTAACGCGTACCCTAACCCTAACCCCTACCCTAACCCTAACACGTACCCTAATCCTAACCTGTACCCTAAACCGAGCCCTAACCCTAACACTAACCCTAACCCTAACCCTAAACCATACCCTACGCCGTACCCGAAACCCTCCCCGAACCCGTTCCCTAAGCCGTACCCTAAGCCTAACCCTAAGCCTAACCCTAACCCTAGGCTACCCTTGACTGCTTCTGCCTCCAATAGATTTCCTAAGCACTAGTGTTTTAAGGAACAGCTTAAAAAGAGAATCCTAATGTGATTTCTTTATAATGGGTGTGTTCCTTATATTATCTTAGTGTCTAAACTCTTCTCCATGGCTGGACCCCCAAATAATATTCCTTTACGTGCTAAGGGGTATCTAGAGAGTGGGATAGGTTTAATAACTACCCTAACCCTAACGGGTACCCTAACGCTAACCCCTACCCTAACCCTAACACGTACCCTAATCCTAACCCGTACCCTAAACCGAGCCCTAACCCTAACACTAACCCTAACCCTAACCCTAACCCATACCCTACGCCGTACCCGAAGCCCTCCCCGAACCCGTACCCTAAGCCGTACCCTAAGCCTAACCCTAAGCCTAACCCTAACCCTAGGCTACCCTTGACTGCTTCTGCCTCCAATAGATTTCCTAAGCACTAGTGTTTTAAGGAACAGCTTAAAAACAGAATCCTAATGTGATTTCTTTATAATGGTTGTGTTCCTTATCTTATCCTAGTGTCTAAACTCTTCTCCATGGCTGGACCCCCAAATAATATTCCTTTACGTGCTAAGGGGTAACTAGAGAGTGGGATAGGTTTAATAACTACCCTAACCCTAACGCGTACCCTAACGCTAACCCCTACCCTAACCCTAACACGTACCCTAATCCTAACCCGTACCCTAAACCGAGCCCTAACCCTAACACTAACCGTAACCCTAACTCTAACCCATACCCTACGCCGTACCCGAAGCCCTCCCCAAACCCGTACCCTAAACCGTACCCTAAGCCTAACCCTAAGCCTAACCCTAACCCTAGGCTACCCTTGACTGCTTCTGCCTCCAATAGATTTCCTAAGCACTAGTGTTTTAAGGAACAGCTTAAAAAGAGAATCCTAATGAGATTTCTTTATAATAGGTGTGTCCCTTATCTAATCCTAGTGTCTAAACTCTTCTCCATGGCTGGACCCCCAAATAATATTCCTTTATGTGCTAAGGGGTATCTAGAGAGTGGGATAGGTTTAATCACTACCCTAACCCTAACGCGTACCCTAACCCTAACCCCTACCCTAACCCTAACACGTACCCTAATCCTAACCCGTACCCTAAACCGAGCCCTAACCCTAACACTAACCCTAACCCTAACCCTAACCCATACCCTACGCCGTACCCGAAGCCCTCCCCGAACCCGTACCCTAAGCCGTACCCTAAGCCTAACCCTAAGCCTAACCCTAACCCTAGGCTACCCTTGACTGCTTCTGCCTCCAATAGATTTCCTAAGCAATAGTGTTTTAAGGAACAGCTTAAAAAGAGAATCCTAATGTGATTTCTTTATAATGTGTGTGTTCCTTATATTATCTTAGTGTCTAAACTCTTCTCCATGGCTGGACCCCCAAATAATATTCCTTTACGTGCTAAGGGGTATCTAGAGAGTGGGATAGGTTTAAACACTGCCCTAACCGTAACGCGTACCCTAACCCTAACCCCTACCCTAACCCTAACACGTACCCTAATCCTAACCTGTACCCTAAACCGAGCCCTAACCCTAACACTAACCCTAACCCTAACCCTAAACCATACCCTACGCCGTACCCGAAACCCTCCCCGAACCCGTTCCCTAAGCCGTACCCTAAGCCTAACCCTAAGCCTAACCCTAACCCTAGGCTACCCTTGACTGCTTCTGCCTCCAATAGATTTCCTAAGCACTAGTGTTTTAAGG
Source organism: Balaenoptera physalus (assembly GCF_965194825.1). NCBI lineage: Eukaryota > Metazoa > Chordata > Mammalia > Artiodactyla > Balaenopteridae > Balaenoptera > Balaenoptera physalus. The sequence goes on from NW_028125873.1 coordinate 127,520, forward strand.
AACAGCTTAAAAAGAGAATCCTAATGTGATTTCTTTATAATGGGTGTGTTCCTTATATTATCTTAGTGTCTAAACTCTTCTCCATGGCTGGACCCCCAAATAATATTCCTTTACGTGCTAAGGGGTATCTAGAGAGTGGGATAGGTTTAATAACTACCCTAACCCTAACGGGTACCCTAACGCTAACCCCTACCCTAACCCTAACACGTACCCTAATCCTAACCCGTACCCTAAACCGAGCCCTAACCCTAACACTAACCGTAACCCTAACTCTAACCCATACCCTACGCCGTACCCGAAGCCCTCCCCAAACCCGTACCCTAAACCGTACCCTAAGCCTAACCCTAAGCCTAACCCTAACCCTAGGCTACCCTTGACTGCTTCTGCCTCCAATAGATTTCCTAAGCACTAGTGTTTTAAGGAACAGCTTAAAAAGAGAATCCTAATGAGATTTCTTTATAATAGGTGTGTCCCTTATCTAATCCTAGTGTCTAAACTCTTCTCCATGGCTGGACCCCCAAATAATATTCCTTTATGTGCTAAGGGGTATCTAGAGAGTGGGATAGGTTTAATCACTACCCTAACCCTAACGCGTACCCTAACCCTAACCCCTACCCTAACCCTAACACGTACCCTAATCCTAACCCGTACCCTAAACCGAGCCCTAACCCTAACACTAACCCTAACCCTAACCCTAACCCATACCCTACGCCGTACCCGAAGCCCTCCCCGAACCCGTACCCTAAGCCGTACCCTAAGCCTAACCCTAAGCCTAACCCTAACCCTAGGCTACCCTTGACTGCTTCTGCCTCCAATAGATTTCCTAAGCAATAGTGTTTTAAGGAACAGCTTAAAAAGAGAATCCTAATGTGATTTCTTTATAATGTGTGTGTTCCTTATATTATCTTAGTGTCTAAACTCTTCTCCATGGCTGGACCCCCAAATAATATTCCTTTACGTGCTAAAGGGTATCTAGAGAGTGGGATAGGTTTAATAACTACCCTAACCCTAACGGGTACCCTAACCCTAACCCCTGCCCTAACCCTAACACGTACCCTAATCCTAACCCGTACCCTAAACTGAGCCCTAACCCTAACACTAACCCTAACCCTAACCCTAACCCATACCCTACGCCGTACCCGAAGCCCTCCCCGAACCCGTACCCTAAGCCGTACCCTAAGACTAACCCTAAGCCTAACCCTAACCCTAGGCTACCCTTGACTGCTTCTGCCTCCAATAGATTTCCTAAGCACTAGTGTTTTAAGGAACAGCTTAAAAAGAGAATCCTAATGTGATTTCTTTATAATGTGTGTGTTCCTTATATTATCTTAGTGTCTAAACTCTTCTCCATGGCTGGACCCCCAAATAATATTCCGTTACGTGCTAAGGGGTATCTAGAGAGTGGGATAGGTTTAATAACTACCCTAACCCTAACGGGTACCCTAACCCTAACCCCTGCCCTAACCCTAACACGTACCCTAATCCTAACCCGTACCCTAAACCGAGCCCTAACCCTAACACTAACCCTAACCCTAACCCTAACCCATACCCTACGCCGTACCCGAAACCCTCCCCGAACCCGTACCCTAAGCCGTACCCTAAGCCTAACCCTAAGCCTAACCCTAACCCTAGGCTACCCTTGACTGCTTCTGCCTCCAATAGATTTCCTAAGCACTAGGGTTTTAAGGAACAGCTTAAAAAGAGAATCCTAATGTGATTTCTTTATAATGGGTGTGTTCCTTATCTTATCCTAGTGTCTAAACTCTTCTCCATGGCTGGAACCCCAAATAATATTCCTTTACGTGCTAAGGGGTATCTAGAGAGTGGGATAGGTTTAATCACTACCCTAACCCTAACGTGTACCCTAACCCTAACCCCTACCCTAACCCTAACACGTACCCTAATCCTAACCCGTACCCTAAACCGAGCCCTAACCCTAACACTAACCCTAACCCTAACCCTAACCCATACCCTACGCCATACCCGAAGCCCTCCCCGAACCCGTACCCTAAGCCGTACCCTAAGCCTAACCCTAAGCCTAACCCTAACCCTAGGCTACCCTTGACTGCTTCTGCCTCCAATAGATTTCCTAAGCACTAGTGTTTTAAGGAACAGCTTAAAAAGAGAATCCTAATGTGATTTCTTTATAATGTGTGTGTTCCTTATATTATCTTAGTGTCTAAACTCTTCTCCATGGCTGGACCCCCAAATAATATTCCTTTACGTGCTAAGGGGTATCTAGAGAGTGGGATAGGTTTAATAACTACCCTAACCCTAACGGGTACCCTAACCCTAACCCCTGCCCTAACCCTAACACATACCCTAATACGAACCCGTACCCTAAACCGAGCCCTAACCCTAACACTAACCCTAACCCTAACCTTAACCCATACCCTACGCCGTACCCGAAGCCCTCCCCGAACCCGTACCCTAAGCCATACCCTAAGCCTAACCCTAAGCCTAACCCTAACCCTAGGCTACCCTTGACTGCTTCTGCCTCCAATAGATTTCCTAAGCACTAGTGTTTTAAGGAACAGCTTAAAAAGAGAATCCTAATGTGATTTCTTTATAATGGGTGTGTTCCTTATCTTATCCTAGTGTCTAAACTCTTCTCCATTTCTGGACCCCCAAATAATATACCTTTACGTGCTAAGGGGTAACTAGAGAGTGGGATAGGTTTAATAACAACCCTAACCCTAACGCGTACCCTAACGCTAACCCCTACCCTAACCCTAACACGTACCCTAATCCTAACCCGTACCCTAAACCGAGCCCTAACCCTAACACTAACCCTAACCCTAACTCTAACCCATACCCTACGCCGTACCCGAAGCCCTCCCCAAACCCGTACCCTAAACCGTACCCTAAGCCTAACCCTAAGCCTAACCCTAACCCTAGGCTACCCTTGACTGCTTCTGCCTCCAATAGATTTCCTAAGCACTAGTGTTTTAAGGAACAGCTTAAAAAGAGAATCCTAATGTGATTTCTTTATAATGTGTGTGTTCCTTATATTATTTTAGTGTCTAAACTCTTCTCCATGGCTGGACCCCAAAATAATATTCCTTTACATGCTAAGGGGTATCTAGAGAGTGGGATAGGTTTAATCACTGCCCTAACCGTAACGCGTACCCTAACCCTAACCCCTACCCTAACCCTAACACGTACCCTAATCCTAACCTGTACCCTAAACCGAGCCCTAACCCTAACACTAACCCTAACCCTAACCCTAACCCATACCCTATGCCGTACCCGAAGCCCTCCCCGAACCCGTACCCTAAGCCGTACCCTAAGCCTAACCCTAAGCCTAACCCTAACCCTAGGCTACCCTTGACTGCTTCTGCCTCCAATAGATTTCCTAAGCACTAGTGTTTTAAGGAACAGCTTAAAAAGATTATCCTAATGTGATTTCTTTATAATGGGTGTGTTCCTTATCTTATCCTAGTGTCTAAACTCTTCTCCATGGCTGGACCCCCAAATAATATTCCTTTACGTGCTAAGGGGTATCTAGAGAGTGGGACAGGTTTAATAACTACCCTAACCGTAACGCGTACCCTAACCCTAACCCCTACCCTAACCCTAACACGTACCCTAATCCTAACCCGTACCCTAAACCGAGCCCTAACCCTAACACTAACCGTAACCCTAACTCTAACCCATACCCTACGCCGTACCCGAAGCCCTCCCCAAACCCGTACCCTAAACCGTACCCTAAGCCTAACCCTAAGCCTAACCCTAACCCTAGGCTACCCTTGACTGCTTCTGCCTCCAATAGATTTCCTAAGCACTAGTGTTTTAAGGAACAGCTTAAAAAGAGAATCCTAATGAGATTTCTTTATAATAGGTGTGTCCCTTATCTAATCCTAGTGTCTAAACTCTTCTCCATGGCTGGACCCCCAAATAATATTCCTTTATGTGCTAAGGGGTATCTAGAGAGTGGGATAGGTTTAATCACTACCCTAACCCTAACGCGTACCCTAACCCTAACCCCTACCCTAACCCTAACACGTACCCTAATCCTAACCCGTACCCTAAACCGAGCCCTAACCCTAACACTAACCCTAACCCTAACCCTAACCCATACCCTACGCCGTACCCGAAGCCCTCCCCGAACCCGTACCCTAAGCCGTACCCTAAGCCTAACCCTAAGCCTAACCCTAACCCTAGGCTACCCTTGACTGCTTCTGCCTCCAATAGATTTCCTAAGCAATAGTGTTTTAAGGAACAGCTTAAAAAGAGAATCCTAATGTGATTTCTTTATAATGTGTGTGTTCCTTATATTATCTTAGTGTCTAAACTCTTCTCCATGGCTGGACCCCCAAATAATATTCCTTTACGTGCTAAAGGGTATCTAGAGAGTGGGATAGGTTTAATAACTACCCTAACCCTAACGGGTACCCTAACCCTAACCCCTGCCCTAACCCTAACACGTACCCTAATCCTAACCCGTACCCTAAACTGAGCCCTAACCCTAACACTAACCCTAACCCTAACCCTAACCCATACCCTACGCCGTACCCGAAGCCCTCCCCGAACCCGTACCCTAAGCCGTACCCTAAGACTAACCCTAAGCCTAACCCTAACCCTAGGCTACCCTTGACTGCTTCTGCCTCCAATAGATTTCCTAAGCACTAGTGTTTTAAGGAACAGCTTAAAAAGAGAATCCTAATGTGATTTCTTTATAATGGTTGTGTTCCTTATCTTATCCTAGTGTCTAAACTCTTCTCCATGGCTGGACCCCCAAATAATATTCCTTTACGTGCTAAGGGGTAACTAGAGAGTGGGATAGGTTTAATAACTACCCTAACCCTAACGCGTACCCTAACGCTAACCCCTACCCTAACCCTAACACGTACCCTAATCCTAACCCGTACCCTAAACCGAGCCCTAACCCTAACACTAACCGTAACCCTAACTCTAACCCATACCCTACGCCGTACCCGAAGCCCTCCCCAAACCCGTACCCTAAACCGTACCCTAAGACTAACCCTAAGCCTAACCCTAAACCTAGGCTACCCTTGACTGCTTCTGCCTCCAATAGATTTCCTAAGCACTAGTGTTTTAAGGAACAGCTTAAAAAGAGAATCCTAATGAGATTTCTTTATAATGGGTGTGTCCCTTATCTAATCCTAGTGTCTAAACTCTTCTCCATGGCTGGACCCCCAAATAATATTCCTTTATGTGCTAAGGGGTATCTAGAGAGTGGGATAGGTTTAATCACTACCCTAACCCTAACGCGTACCCTAACCCTAACCCCTACCCTAACCCTAACACGTACCCTAATCCTAACCCGTACCCTAAACCGAGCCCTAACCCTAACACTAACCCTAACCCTAACCCTAACCCATACCCTACGCCGTACCCGAAGCCCTCCCCAAACCCGTACCCTAAGCCGTACCCTAAGCCTAACCCTAAGCCTAACCCTAACCCTAGGCTACCCTTGACTGCTTCTGCCTCCAATAGATTTCCTAAGCACTAGTGTTTTAAGGAACAGCTTAAAAAGAGAATCCTAATGTGATTTCTTTATAATGTGTGTGTTCCTTATATTATCTTAGTGTCTAAACTCTTCTCCATGGCTGGACCCCCAAATAATATTCCGTTACGTGCTAAGGGGTATCTAGAGAGTGGGATAGGTTTAATAACTACCCTAACCCTAACGGGTACCCTAACCCTAACCCCTGCCCTAACCCTAACACGTACCCTAATCCTAACCCGTACCCTAAACCGAGCCCTAACCCTAACACTAACCCTAACCCTAACCCTAACCCATACCCTACGCCGTACCCGAAACCCTCCCCGAACCCGTACCCTAAGCCGTACCCTAAGCCTAACCCTAAGCCTAACCCTAACCCTAGGCTACCCTTGACTGCTTCTGCCTCCAATAGATTTCCTAAGCACTAGGGTTTTAAGGAACAGCTTAAAAAGAGAATCCTAATGTGATTTCTTTATAATGGGTGTGTTCCTTATCTTATCCTAGTGTCTAAACTCTTCTCCATGGCTGGAACCCCAAATAATATTCCTTTACGTGCTAAGGGGTATCTAGAGAGTGGGATAGGTTTAATCACTACCCTAACCCTAACGTGTACCCTAACCCTAACCCCTACCCTAACCCTAACACGTACCCTAATCCTAACCCGTACCCTAAACCGAGCCCTAACCGTAACACTAACCCTAACCCTAACCCTAACCCATACCCTACGCCATACCCGAAGCCCTCCCCGAACCCGTACCCTAAGCCGTACCCTAAGCCTAACCCTAAGCCTAACCCTAACCCTAGGCTACCCTTGACTGCTTCTGCCTCCAATAGATTTCCTAAGCACTAGTGTTTTAAGGAACAGCTTAAAAAGAGAATCCTAATGTGATTTCTTTATAATGTGTGTGTTCCTTATATTATCTTAGTGTCTAAACTCTTCTCCATGGCTGGACCCCCAAATAATATTCCTTTACGTGCTAAGGGGTATCTAGAGAGTGGGATAGGTTTAATAACTACCCTAACCCTAACGGGTACCCTAACCCTAACCCCTGCCCTAACCCTAACACATACCCTAATACGAACCCGTACCCTAAACCGAGCCCTAACCCTAACACTAACCCTAACCCTAACCTTAACCCATACCCTACGCCGTACCCGAAGCCCTCCCCGAACCCGTACCCTAAGCCATACCCTAAGCCTAACCCTAAGCCTAACCCTAACCCTAGGCTACCCTTGACTGCTTCTGCCTCCAATAGATTTCCTAAGCACTAGTGTTTTAAGGAACAGCTTAAAAAGAGAATCCTAATGTGATTTCTTTATAATGGGTGTGTTCCTTATCTTATCCTAGTGTCTAAACTCTTCTCCATTTCTGGACCCCCAAATAATATACCTTTACGTGCTAAGGGGTAACTAGAGAGTGGGATAGGTTTAATAACAACCCTAACCCTAACGCGTACCCTAACGCTAACCCCTACCCTAACCCTAACACGTACCCTAATCCTAACCCGTACCCTAAACCGAGCCCTAACCCTAACACTAACCCTAACCCTAACTCTAACCCATACCCTACGCCGTACCCGAAGCCCTCCCCAAACCCGTACCCTAAACCGTACCCTAAGCCTAACCCTAAGCCTAACCCTAACCCTAGGCTACCCTTGACTGCTTCTGCCTCCAATAGATTTCCTAAGCACTAGTGTTTTAAGGAACAGCTTAAAAAGAGAATCCTAATGTGATTTCTTTATAATGTGTGTGTTCCTTATATTATTTTAGTGTCTAAACTCTTCTCCATGGCTGGACCCCAAAATAATATTCCTTTACATGCTAAGGGGTATCTAGAGAGTGGGATAGGTTTAATCACTGCCCTAACCGTAACGCGTACCCTAACCCTAACCCCTACCCTAACCCTAACACGTACCCTAATCCTAACCTGTACCCTAAACCGAGCCCTAACCCTAACACTAACCCTAACCCTAACCCTAACCCATACCCTATGCCGTACCCGAAGCCCTCCCCGAACCCGTACCCTAAGCCGTACCCTAAGCCTAACCCTAAGCCTAACCCTAACCCTAGGCTACCCTTGACTGCTTCTGCCTCCAATAGATTTCCTAAGCACTAGTGTTTTAAGGAACAGCTTAAAAAGATTATCCTAATGTGATTTCTTTATAATGGGTGTGTTCCTTATCTTATCCTAGTGTCTAAACTCTTCTCCATGGCTGGACCCCCAAATAATATTCCTTTACGTGCTAAGGGGTATCTAGAGAGTGGGACAGGTTTAATAACTACCCTAACCGTAACGCGTACCCTAACCCTAACCCCTACCCTAACCCTAACACGTACCCTAATCCTAACCCGTACCCTAAACCGAGCCGTAACCCTAACACTAACCCTAACCCTAACCCTAACCCATACCCTACGCCGTACCCGAAACCCTCCCCGAACCCGTACCCTAAGCCGTACCCTAAGCCTATCCCTAAGTCTAACCCTAACCCTAGGCTACCCTTGACTGCTTCTGCCTCCAATAGATTTCCTAAGCACTAGTGTTTTAAGGAACAGCTTAAAAAGAGAATCCTAATGTGATTTCTTTATAATGGGTGTGTTCCTTATCTTATCCTAGTGTCTAAACTCTTCTCCATGGCTGGACCCCCAAATAATATTCCTTTACGTGCTAAGGGGTAACTAGAGAGTGGGATAGGTTTAATAACTACCCTAACCCTAACGCGTACCCTAACGCTAACCCCTACCCTAACCCTAACACGTACACTAATCCTAACCCGTACCCTAAACCGAGCCCTAACCCTAACACTAACCCTAACCCTAACCCTAACCCATACCCTACGCCGTACCCGAAGCCCTCCCCGAACCCGTACCCTAAGCCGTACCCTAAGCCTAACCCTAAGCCTAACCCTAACCGTAGGCTACCCTTGACTGCTTCTGCCTCCAATAGATTTCCTAAGCACTAGTGTTTTAAGGAACAGCTTAAAAAGAGAATCCTAATGTGATTTCTTTATAATGTGTGTGTTCCTTATATTATCTTAGTGTCTAAACTCTTCTCCATGTCTGGACCCCCAAATAATATTCCTTTACGTGCTAAGGGGTATCTAGAGAGTGGGATAGGTTTCATAACTACCCTAACCGTAACGCGTACCCTAACCCTAACCCCTACCCTAACCCTAACATGTACCCTAATCCTAAAACGTACCCTAAACCGAGCCCTAACCCTAACACTAACCCTAACCCTAACCCTAACCCATACCCTACGCCGTACCCGAAGCCCTCCCCGAACCCGTACCCTAAGCCGTACCCTAAGCCTAACCCTAAGCCTAACCCTAACCCTAGGCTACCCTTGACTGCTTCTGCCTCCAATAGATTTCCTAAGCACTAGTGTTTTAAGGAACAGCTTAAAAAGAGAATCCTAATGTGATTTCTTTATAATGGGTGTGTTCCTTATCTTATCCTAGTGTCTAAACTCTTCTCCATGGCTGGACCCCCAAATAATATTCCTTTACGTGCTAAGGGGTAACTAGAGAGTGGGATAGGTTTAATAACTAACCTAACCCTAACGCGTACCCTAACGCTAACCCCTACCCTAACCCTAACACGTACCCTAATCCTAACCCGTACCCTAAACCGAGCCCTAACCCTAACACTAACCCTAACCCTAACTCTAACCCATACCCTACGCCGTACCCGAAGCCCTCCCCAAACCCATACCCTAAACCGTATCCTAAGCCTAACCCTAAGCCTAACCCTAACCCTAGGCTACCCTTGACTGCTTCTGCCTCCAATATGTTTCCTAAGCACTAGTGTTTTAAGGAACAGCTTAAAAAGAGAATCCTAATGTGATTTCTTTTTAATGGGTGTGTTCCTTATCTAATCCTAGTGTCTAAACTCTTCTCCATGGCTGGACCCCCAAATAATATTCCTTTATGTGCTAAGGGGTATCTAGAGAGTGGGATAGGTTTAATCACTACCCTAACCCTAACGCGTACACTAACCCTAACCCCTACCCTAACCCTAACACGTACCCTAATCCTAACCCGTACCCTAAACCGAGCCCTAACCCTAACACTAACCCTAACCCTAACCCTAACCCATACCCTACGCCGTACCCGAAGCCCTCCCCGAACCCGTACCCTAAGCCGTACCCTAAGCCTACCCCTAAGCCTCACCCTAACCCTAGGCTACCCTTGACTGCTTCTGCCTCCAATAGATTTCCTAAGCACTAGTGTTTTAAGGAACAGCTTAAAAAGAGAATCCTAATGTGATTTCTTTATAATGTGTGTGTTCCTTATATTATCTTAGTGTCTAAACTCTTCTCCATGGCTGGCCCCCAAATAATATTCCTTTACGTGCTAAGGGGTATCTAGAGAGTGGGATAGGTTTAATAACTACCCTAACCCTAACGGGTACCCTAACCCTAACCCCTGCCCTAACCCTAACACGTACTCTAATCCTAACCCGTACCCTAAACCGAGCCCTAACCCTAACACTAACCCTAACCCTAACCCTAACCCATACCCTACGCCGTACCCGAAACCCTCCCCGAACCCGTACCCTAAGCCGTACCCTAAGCCTAACCCTAAGCCTAACCCTAACCCTAGGCTACCCTTGACTGCTTCTGCCTCCAATAGATTTCCTAAGCACTAGTGTTTTAAGGAACAGCTTAAAAAGAGAATCCTAATGTGATTTCTTTATAATGGGTGTGTTCCTTATCTTATCCTAGTGTCTAAACTCTTCTCCATGGCTGGACCCCCAAATAATATTCCTTTACGTGCTAAGGGGTAACTAGAGAGTGGGATAGGTTTAATAACTACCCTAACCCTAACGCGTACCCTAACGCTAACCCCTACCCTAACCCTAACACGTACCCTAATCCTAAACCGTACCCTAAACCGAGCCCTAACCCTAACACTAACCCTAACCCTAACTCTAACCCATACCCTACGCCGTACCCGAAGCCCTCCCCGAACCCGTAGCCTAAGCCGTACCCTAAGCCTAACCCTAAGCCTAACCCTAACCGTAGGCTACCCTTGACTGCTTCTGCCTCCAATAGATTTCCTAAGCACTAGTGTTTTAAGGAACAGCTTAAAAAGAGAATCCTAATGTGATTTCTTTATAATGTGTGTGTTCCTTATATTATCTTATTGTCTAAACTCTTCTCCATGGTTGGACCCCCAAATAATATTCCTTTACGTGCTAAGGGGTAACTAGAGAGTGGGATAGGTTTAATAACTACCCTAACCGTAATGCGTACCCTAACCCGAACCCCTACCCTAACCCTAACACGTACCCTAATCCTAACCCGTACCCTAAACCGAGCCCTAACCCTAACACTAACCCTAACCCTAACTCTAACCCATACCCTACGCCGTACCCGAAGCCCTCCCCAAACCCGTACCCTAAACCGTACCCTAAGCCTAACCCTAACCCTAGGCTACCCTTGACTGCTTCTGCCTCCAATAGATTTCCTAAGCACTAGTGTTTTAAGGAACAGCTTAAAAAGAGAATCCTAATGTGATTTCTTTTTAATGGGTGTGTTCCTTATCTAATCCTAGTGTCTAAACTCTTCTCCATGGCTGGACCCCCAAATAATATTCCTTTATGTGCTAAGGGGTATCTAGAGAGTGGGATAGGTTTAATCACTACCCTAACCCTAACGCGTACACTAACCCTAACCACTACCCTAACCCTAACACGTACCCTAATCCTAACCCGTACCCTAAACCGAGCCCTAACCCTAACACTAACCCTAACCCTAACCCTAACCCATACCCTACGCCGTACCCGAAGCCCTCCCCGAACCCGTACCCTAAGCCGTACCCTAAGCCTACCCCTAAGCCTAACCCTAACCCTAGGCTACCCTTGACTGCTTCTGCCTCCAATAGATTTCCTAAGCACTAGTGTTTTAAGGAACAGCTTAAAAAGGGAATCCTAATGTGATTTCTTTATAATGTGTGTGTTCCTTATATTATCTTAGTGTCTAAACTCTTCTCCATGGCTGGACCCCCAAATAATATTCCTTTACGTGCTAAGGGGTAACTAGAGAGTGGGATAGGTTTAATAACTACCCTAACGCTAACGCGTACCCTAACGCTAACCCCTAACCTAACCCTAACACGTACCCTAATCCTAACCCGTACCCTAAACCGAGCCCTAACCCTAACACGAACCCTAACCCTAACCCTAACCCATACCCTACGCCGTACCCGAAGCCCTCCCCGAACCCGTACCCTAAGCCGTACCCTAAGCCTAACCCTAACCCTAACCCTAACCCTAGGCTACCCTTGACTGCTTCTGCCTCCAATAGATTTCCTAAGCACTAGTGTTTTAAGGAACAGCTTAAAAAGAGAATCCTAATGTGATTTCTTTATAATGTGTGTGTTCCTTATATTATCTTAGTGTCTAAACTCTTCTCCATGGCTGGACCGCCAAATAATATTCCTTTACGTGCTAAGGGGTATCTAGAGAGTGGGATAGGTTTAATAACTACCCAAACCCTAACGGGTACCCTAACCCTAACCCCTACCCTAACCCTAACACATACCCTAATACTAACCCGTACCCTAAACCGAGCCCTAACCCTAACACTAACCCTAACCCTAACCTTAACCCATACCCTACGCCGTACCCGAAGCCCTCCCCGAACCCGTACCCTAAGCCGTACCCTAAGCCTAACCCTAAGCCTAACCCTAACCCTAGGCTACCCTTGACTGCTTCTGCCTCCAATAGATTTCCTAAGCACTAGTGTTTTAAGGAACAGCTTAAAAAGAGAATCCTAATGTGATTTCTTTATAATGAGTGTGTTCCTTATCTTATCCTAGTGTCTAAACTCTTCTCCATGGCTGGAACCCCAAATAATATTCCTTTACGTGCTAAGGGGTATCTAGAGAGTGGGATAGGTTTAATCACTACCCTAACCCTAACGTGTACCCTAACCCTAACCCCTACCCTAACCCTAACACGTACCCTAATCCTAACCCGTACCCTAAACCGAGCCCTAACCCTAACACTAACCCTAACCCTAACCCTAACCCATACCCTAGGCCGTACCCGAAGCCCTCCCCGAACCCGTACCCTAAGCCGTACCCTAAGCCAAACCCTAAGCCTAACCCTAACCCTAGGCTACCCTTGACTGCTTCTGCCTCCAATAGATTTCCTAAGCACTAGTGTTTTAAGGAACAGCTTAAAAAGAGAATCCTAATGTGATTTCTTTATAATGGGTGTGTTCCTTATATTATCCTAGTGTCTAAACTCTTCTCCATGGCGGGACCCCCAAATAATATTCCTTTACGTGCTAAGGGGTATCTAGAGAGTGGGATAGGTTTAATAACTACCCTAACCCTAACGGGTACCCTAACCCTAACCCCTGCCCTAACCCTAACACGTACCCTAATCCTAACACGTACCCTAAACTGAGCCCTAACCCTAACACTAACCCTAACCCTAACCTTAACTCATACCCTACGCCGTACCCGAAGCCCTCCCCGAACCCGTACCCTAAGCCATACCCTAAGCCTAACCCTAAGCCTAACCCTAACCCTAGGCTACCCTTGACTGCTTCTGCCTCCAATAGATTTCCTAAGCACTAGTGTTTTAAGGAACAGCTTAAAAAGAGAATCCTAATGTGATTTCTTTATAATGGGTGTGTTCCTTATCTTATCCAAGTGTCTAAATTCTTCTCCATTGCTGGACCCCCAAATAATATTCCTTTACGTGCTAAGGGGTAACTAGAGAGTGGGATAGGTTTAATAACTACCCTAACCCTAACGCGTACCCTAACGCTAACCCCTACCCTAACCCTAACACGTACCCTAATCCTAACCCGTACCCTAAACCGAGCCCTAACCCTAACACTAACCCTAACCCTAACTCTAACCCATACCCTACGCCGTACCCGAAGCCCTCCCCAAACCCGTACCCTAAACCGTACCCTAAGCCTAACCCTACGCCTAACCCTAACCCTAGGCTACCCTTGACTGCTTCTGCCTCCAATAGATTTCCTAAGCACTAGTGTTTTAAGGAACAGCTTAAAAAGAGAATCCTAATGTGATTTCTTTATAATGGGTGTGTTCCTTATATTATCTTAGTGTCAAAACACTTCTCCATGGCTGGACCCCAAAATAATATTCCTTTACGTGTTAAGGGGTATCTAGAGAGTGGGATAGGTTTAATCACTACCCTAACCGTAACACGTACCCTAACCCTAACCCCTACCCTAACCCTAACACGTACCCTAATCCTAACCCGTACCCTAAACCGAGCCCTAACCCTAACACTAACCCTAACCCTAACCCTAACCCATACCCTATGCCGTACCCGAAGCCCTCCCCGAACCCGTACCCTAAGCCGTACCCTAAGCCTAACCCTAAGCCTAACCCTAACCCTAGGCTACCCTTGACTGCTTCTGCCTCCAATAGATTTCCTAAGCACTAGTGTTTTAAGGAACAGCTTAAAAAGATTATCCTAATGTGATTTCTTTATAATGGGTGTGTTCCTTATCTTATCCTAGTGTCTAAACTCTTCTCCATGGCTGGACCCCCAAATAATATTCCTTTACATGCTAAGGGGTATCTAGAGAGTGGGACAGGTTTAATAACTACCCTAACCGTAACGCGTACCCTAACCCTAACCCCTACCGTAACCCTAACACGTACCCTAATCCTAACCCGTACCCTAAACCGAGCCGTAACCCTAACACTAACCCTAACCCTAACCCTAACCCATACCCTACGCCGTACCCGAAACCCTCCCCGAACCCGTACCCTAAGCCGTACCCTAAGCCTAACCCTAAGCCTAACCCTAACCCTAGGCTACCCTTGACTGCTTCTGCCTCCAATAGATTTCCTAAGCACTAGTGTTTTAAGGAACAGCTTAAAAAGAGAATCCTAATGTGATTTCTTTATAATGGGTGTGTTCCTTATCTTATCCTAGTGTCTAAACTCTTCTCCATGGCTGGACCCCCAAATAATATTCCTTTACGTGCTAAGGGGTAACTAGAGAGTGGGATAGGTTTAATAACTACCCTAACCCTAACGCGTACCCTAACGCTAACCCCTACCCTAACCCTAACACGTACCCTAATCCTAACCCGTACCCTAAACCGAGCCCTAACCCTAACACTAACCCTAACCCTAACCCTAACCCATACCCTACGCCGTACCCGAAGCCCTCCCCGAACCCGTACCCTTAGCCGTACACTAAGCCTAACCCTAAGCCTAACCCTAACCGTAGGCTACCCTTGACTGCTTCTGCCTCCAATAGATTTCCTAAGCACTAGTGTTTTAAGGAACAGCTTAAAAAGAGAATCCTAATGTGATTTCTTTATAATGTGTGTGTTCCTTATATTATCTTAGTGTCTAAACTCTTCTCCATGGCTGGACCCCCAAATAATATTCCTTTACGTGCTAAGGGGTATCTAGAGAGTGGGATAGGTTTAATAACTACCCTAACCGTAACGCGTACCCTAACCCTAACCCCTACCCTAACCCTAACATGTACCCTAATCCTAACACGTACCCTAAACCGAGCCCTAACCCTAACACTAACCCTAACCCTAACCCTAACCAATACCCTACGCCGTAACCGAAGCCCTCCCCGAACCCGTACCCTAAGCCGTACCCTAAGCCTAATCCTAAGCCTAACCCTAGGCTACCCTTGACTGCTTCTGCCTCCAATAGATTTCCTAAGCACTAGTGTTTTAAGGAACAGCTTAAAAAGAGAATCCTAATGTGATTTCTTTATAATGGGTGTGTTCCTTATCTTATCCTAGTGTCTAAACTCTTCTCCATGGCGGGACCCCCAAATAATATTCCTTTACGTGCTAAGGGGTAACTAGAGAGTGAGATAGGTTTAATAACTACGATAACCCTAACGCGTACCCTAACGCTAACCCCTACCCTAACCCTAACACGTACCCTAATCCTAACCCGTACCCTAAACCGAGCCCTAACCCTAACACTAACCCTAACCCTAACCCTAACCCATACCCTACGCCGTACCCGAAGCCCTCCCCGAACCCGTACCCTAAGCCGTACCCTAAGCCTAACCCTAAGCCTAACCCTAACCCTAGGCTACCCTTGACTGCTTCTGCCTCCAATAGATTTCCTAAGCACTAGTGTTTTAAGGAACAGCTTAAAAAGAGAATCCTAATGTGATTTCTTTATAATGGGTGTGTTCCTTATCTTATCCAAGTGTCTAAATTCTTCTCCATTGCTGGACCCCCAAATAATATTCCTTTACGTGCTAAGGGGTAACTAGAGAGTGGGATAGGTTTAATAACTACCCTAACCCTAACGCGTACCCTAACGCTAACCCCTACCCTAACCCTAACACGTACCCTAATCCTAACCCGTACCCTAAACCGAGCCCTAACCCTAACACTAACCCTAACCCTAACTCTAACCCATACCCTACGCCGTACCCGAAGCCCTCCCCAAACCCGTACCCTAAACCGTACCCTAAGCCTAACCCTACGCCTAACCCTAACCCTAGGCTACCCTTGACTGCTTCTGCCTCCAATAGATTTCCTAAGCACTAGTGTTTTAAGGAACAGCTTAAAAAGAGAATCCTAATGTGATTTCTTTATAATGGGTGTGTTCCTTATATTATCTTAGTGTCAAAACACTTCTCCATGGCTGGACCCCAAAATAATATTCCTTTACGTGTTAAGGGGTATCTAGAGAGTGGGATAGGTTTAATCACTACCCTAACCGTAACACGTACCCTAACCCTAACCCCTACCCTAACCCTAACACGTACCCTAATCCTAACCCGTACCCTAAACCGAGCCCTAACCCTAACACTAACCCTAACCCTAACCCTAACCCATACCCTACGCCGTACCCGAAGCCCTCCCCGAACCCGTACCCTAAGCCGTACCCTAAGCCTACCCCTAAGCCTAACCCTAACCCTAGGCTACCCTTGACTGCTTCTGCCTCCAATAGATTTCCTAAGCACTAGTGTTTTAAGGAACAGCTTAAAAAGAGAATCCTAATGTGATTTCTTTATAATGTGTGTGTTCCTTATATTATCTTAGTGTCTAAACTCTTCTCCATGGCTGGACCCCCAAATAATATTCCTTTACGTGCTAAGGGGTATCTAGAGAGTGGGATAGGTTTAATAACTACCCTAACCCTAACGGGTACCCTAACCCTAACCCCTGCCCTAACCCTAACACGTACCCTAATCCTAACCCGTACCCTAAACCGAGCCCTAACCCTAACACTAACCCTAACCCTAACCCTAACCCATACCCTATGCCGTACCCGAAGCCCTCACCGAACCCGTACCCTAAGCCGTACCCTAAGCCTAACCCTAAGCCTAACCCTAACCCTAGGCTACCCTTGACTGCTTCTGCCTCCAATAGATTTCCTAAGCACTAGTGTTTTAAGGAACAGCTTAAGAAGAGAATCCTAATGTGATTTCTTTATAATGGGTGTGTTCCTTATCTTATCCTAGTGTCTAAACTCTTCTCCATGGCTGGACCCCCAAATAATATTCCTTTACGTGCTAAGGGGTAACTAGAGAGTGGGATAGGTTTAATAACTACCCTAACCGTAACGCGTACCCTAACCCTAACCCCTACCTTAACCCTAACACGTACCCTAATCCTAACCCGTACCCTAAACCGAGCCCTAACCCTAACACTAACCCTAACCCTAACCCTAACCCATACCCTACGCCGTACCCGAAGCCCTCCCTGAACCCGTACCCTAAGCCGTACCCTAAGCCTAATCCTAAGCCTTACCCTAGGCTACCCTTTACTGCTTCTGCCTCCAATAGATTTCCTAAGCACTAGTGTTTTAAGGAACAGCTTAAAAAGAGAATCCTAATGTGATTTCTTTATAATGGGTGTGTTCCTTATCTTATCCTAGTGTCTAAACTCTTCTCCATGGCGGGACCCCCAAATAATATTCCTTTACGTGCTAAGGGGTATCTAGAGAGTGGGATAGGTTTAATAACTACCCTAACCGTAACGCGTACCCTAACCCTAACCCCTACCCTAACCCTAACACGTACCCTAATCCTAACCCGTACCCTAAACCGAGCCCTAACCCTAACACTAACCCTAACCCTAACCCTAACCCATACCCTACGCCGTACCCGAAGCCCTCCCCGAACCCGTACCCTAAGCCGTACCCTAAGCCTAACCCTAACCCTAGGCTACCCTTGACTGCTTCTGCCTCCAATAGATTTCCTAAGCACTAGTGTTTTAAGGAACAGCTTAAGAAGAGAATCCTAATGTGATTTCTTTATAATGGGTGTGTTCCTTATCTTATCCTAGTTTCTAAACTCTTCTCCATGGCTGGACCCCCAAATAATATTCCTTTACGTGCTAAGGGGTAACTAGAGAGTGGGATAGGTTTAATAACTACCCTAACGCTAACGCGTACCCTAACGCTAACCCCTACCCTAACCCTAACACGTACCCTAATCCTAACCCGTACCCTAAACCGAGCCCTAACCCTAACACTAACCCTAACCCTAACCCTAACCCATACCCTATGCCGTACCCGAAGCCCTCCCCGAACCCGTACCCTAAGCCGTACCCTAAGCCTAACCCTAAGCCTAACCCTAACCCTAGGCTACCCTTGACTGCTTCTGCCTCCAATAGATTTCCTAAGCACTAGTGTTTTAAGGAACAGCTTAAAAAGATTATCCTAATGTGATTTCTTTATAATGGGTGTGTTCCTTATCTTATCCTAGTGTCTAAACTCTTCTCCATGGCTGGACCCCCAAATAATATTCCTTTACGTGCTAAGGGGTATCTAGAGAGTGGGACAGGTTTAATAACTACCCTAACCGTAACGCGTACCCTAACCCTAACCCCTACCCTAACCCTAACACGTACCCTAATCCTAACCCGTACCCTAAACCGAGCCCTAACCCTAACACTAACCCTAACCCTAACCCTAACCCATACCCTACGCCGTACCCGAAGCCCTCCCCGAACCCGTACCCTAAGCCGTACCCTAAGCCTAACCCTAAGCCTAACCCTAACCCTAGGCTACCCTGACTGCTTCTGCCTCCAAGAGATTTCCTAAGCACTAGTGTTTTAAGGAACAGCTTAAAAAGATTATCCTAATGTGATTTCTTTATAATGGGTGTGTTCCTTATCTTATCCTAGTGTCTAAACTCTTCTCCATGGCTGGACCCCCAAATAATATTCCTTTACGTGCTAAGGGGTATCTAGAGAGTGAGATAGGTTTAATAACTACACTAACCGTAACGCGTACCCTAACCCTAACCCCTACCCTAACCCTAACACGTACCCTAATCCTAACCCGTACCCTAAACCGAGCCCTATCCCTAACACTAACCCTAACCCTAACCCTAACCCATACCCTACGCCGTACCCGAAACCCTCCCCGAACCCGTACCCTAAGCCGTACCCTAAGCCAAACCCTAAGCCTAACCCTAACCCTAGGCTACCCTTGACTGCTTCTGCCTCCAATAGATTTCCTAAGCACTAGTGTTTTAAGGAACAGCTTAAAAAGAGAATCCTAATGTGATTTCTTTATAATGGGTGTGTTCCTTATCTTATCCTAGTGTCTAAACTCTTCTCCATGGCTGGACCCCCAAATAATATTCCTTTACGTGCTAAGGGGTAACTAGAGAGTGGGATAGGTTTAATAACTACCCTAACCGTAACGCGTACCCTAACCCTAACCCCTACCTTAACCCTAACACGTACCCTAATCCTAACCCGTACCCTAAAGCGAGCCCTAACCCTAACACTAACCCTAACCCTAACCCTAACCCATACCCTACGCCGTACCCGAAGCCCTCCCTGAACCCGTACCCTAAGCCGTACCCTAAGCCTAATCCTAAGCCTTACCCTAGGCTACCCTTGACTGCTTCTGCCTCCAATAGATTTCCTAAGCACTAGTGTTTTAAGGAACAGCTTAAAAAGAGAATCCTAATGTGATTTCTTTATAATGGGTGTGTTCCTTATCTTATCCTAGTGTCTAAACTCTTCTCCATGGCGGGACCCCCAAATAATATTCCTTTACGTGCTAAGGGGTATCTAGAGAGTGGGATAGGTTTAATAACTACCCTAACCGTAACGCGTACCCTAACCCTAACCCCTACCCTAACCCTAACACGTACCCTAATCCTAACCCGTACCCTAAACCGAGCCCTAACCCTAACACTAACCCTAACCCTAACCCTAACCCATACCCTACGCCGTACCCGAAGCCCTCCCCGAACCCGTACCCTAAGCCGTACCCTAAGCCTAACCCTAACCCTAGGCTACCCTTGACTGCTTCTGCCTCCAATAGATTTCCTAAGCACTAGTGTTTTAAGGAACAGCTTAAGAAGAGAATCCTAATGTGATTTCTTTATAATGGGTGTGTTCCTTATCTTATCCTAGTTTCTAAACTCTTCTCCATGGCTGGACCCCCAAATAATATTCCTTTACGTGCTAAGGGGTAACTAGAGAGTGGGATAGGTTTAATAACTACCCTAACGCTAACGCGTACCCTAACGCTAACCCCTACCCTAACCCTAACACGTACCCTAATCCTAACCCGTACCCTAAACCGAGCCCTAACCCTAACACTAACCCTAACCCTAACCCTAACCCATACCCTATGCCGTACCCAAAGCCCTCCACGAACCCGTACCCTAAGCCGTACCCTAAGCCTAACCCTAAGCCTAACCCTAACCCTAGGCTACCCTTGACTGCTTCTGCCTCCAATAGATTTCCTAAGCACTAGTGGTTTAAGGAACAGCTTAAAAAGAGAATCCTAATGTGATTTCTTTATAATGTGTGTGTTCCTTATATTATCTTAGTGTCTAAACTCTTCTCCATGGCTGGACCCCCAAATAATATTCCTTTACGTGCTAAGGGGTATCTAGAGAGTGAGATAGGTTTAATAACTACCCTAACCGTAACGCGTACCCTAACCCTAACCCCTACCCTAACCCTAACACGTACACTAATCCTAACCCGTACCCTAAACCGAGCCCTAACCCTAACACTAACCCTAACCCTAACCCTAACCCATACCCTACGCCGTACCCGAAGCCCTCCCCAAACACGTACCCTAAGCCGTACCCTAAGCCTAACCCTAAGCCTAACCCTAACCCTAGGCTACCCTTGACTGCTTCTGCCTCCAATAGATTTCCTAAGCACTAGTGTTTTAAGGAACAGCTTAAAAAGAGAATCCTAATGTGATTTCTTTATAATGGTGTGTTCCTTATCTAATCCTAGTGTCTAAACTCTTCTCCATGGCTGGACCCCCAAATAATATTCCTTTATGTGCTAAGGGGTATCTAGAGAGTGGGATAGGTTTAATCACTACCCTAACCCTAACGTGTACCCTAACCCTAACCCCTACCCTAACCCTAACACGTACCCTAATCCTAACCCATACCCTAAACCGAGCCCTAACCCTAACACTAACCCTAACCCTAACCCTAACCCATACCCTACGCCGTACCCGAAGCCCTCCCCGAACCCGTACCCTAAGCCGTACCCTAAGCCTAACCCTAAGCCTAACCCTAACCCTAGGCTACCCTTGACTGCTTCTGCCTCCAATAGATTTCCTAAGCACTAGTGTTTTAAGGAACAGCTTAAAAAGAGAATCCTAATGTGATTTCTTTATAATGGGTGTGTTCCTTATCTTATCCTAGTGTCTAAACTCTTCTCCATGGCGGGACCCCCAAATAATATTCCTTTACGTGCTAAGGGGTAACTAGAGAGTGGGATAGGTTTAATAACTACGTTAACCCTAACGGGTACCCTAACCCTAACCCCTGCCCTAACCCTAACACATACCCTAATACTAACCCCTACCCTAAACCGAGCCCTAACCCTAACACTAACCCTAACCCTAACCTTAACCCATACCCTACGCCGTACCCGAAGCCCTCCCCGAACCCGTACCCTAAGCCGTACCCTAAGCCTAACCCTAAGCCTAACCCTAACCCTAGGCTACCCTTGACTGCTTCTGCCTCCAATAGATTTCCTAAGCACTAGTGTTTTAAGTAACAGCTTAAAAAGAGAATCCTAATGTGATTTCTTTATAATGAGTGTGTTCCTTATCTTATCCTAGTGTCTAAACTCTTCTCCATGGCTGGACCCCCAAATAATATTCCTTTACGTGCTAAGGGGTATCTAGAGAGTGGGATAGGTTTAATCACTACCCTAACCCTAACGTGTACCCTAACCCTAACCCCTACCCTAACCCTAACACGTACCCTAATCCTAACCCGTACCCTAAACCGAGCCCTAACCCTAACACTAACCCTAACCCTAACCCTAACCCATATCCTACGCCGTACCCGAAGCCCTCCCCGAACCCGTACCCTAAGCCGTACCCTAAGCCTAACCCTAAGCCTAACCCTAACCCTAGGCTACCCTTGACTGCTTCTGCCTCCAATAGATTTCCTAAGCACTAGTGTTTTAAGGAACAGCTTAAAAAGAGAATCCTAATGTGATTTCTTTATAATGGGTGTGTTCCTTATATTATCCTAGTGTCTAAACTCTTCTCCATGGCGGGACCCCCAAATAATATTCCTTTACGTGCTAAGGGGTAACTAGAGAGTGAGATAGGTTTAATAACTACGTTAACCTTAACGCGTACCCTAACGCTAACCCCTACCCTAACCCTAACACGTACCCTAATCCTAACCCGTACCCTAAACCGAGCCCTAACCCTAACACTAACCCTAACCCTAACCCTAACCCATACCCTACGCCATACCCGAAGCCCTCCCCGAACCCGTACCCTAAGCCGTACCCTAAGCCTAACCCTAAGCCTAACCCCAACCCTAGGCTACCCTTGACTGCTTCTGCCTCCAATAGATTTCCTAAGCACTAGTGTTTTAAGGAACAGCTTAAAAAGAGCATCCTAATGTGATTTCTTTATAATGTGTGTGTTCCTTATATTATCTTAGTGTCTAAACTCTTCTCCATGGCTGGACCCCCAAATAATATTCCTTTACGTGCTAAGGGGTATCTAGAGAGTGGGATAGGTTTAATAACTACCCTAACCCTAACGGGTACCCTAACCCTAACCCCTGCCCTAACCCTAACACATACACTAATACTAACCCGTACCCTAAACCGAGCCCTAACCCTAACACTAACCCTAACCCTAACCTTAACCCATTCCCTACGCCGTACCCGAAGCCCTCCCCGAACCCGTACCCTAAGCCGTAACCTAAGCCTAACCCTAAGCCTAACCCTAACCCTAGGCTACCCTTGACTGCTTCTGCCTCCAATAGATTTCCTAAGCACTAGTGTTTTAAGGAACAGCTTAAAAAGAGAATCCTAATGTGATTTCTTTATAATGGGTGTGTTCCTTATCTTATCCTAGTGTCTAAACTCTTCTCCATGGCTGGACCCCCAAATAATATTCCTTTACATGCTAAGGGGTAACTAGAGAGTGGGATAGGTTTAATAACTAGCCTAACCCTAACGCGTACCCTAACGCTAACCCCTACCCTAACCCTAACACGTACCCTAATCCTAACCCGTACCCTAAACCGAGTCCTAACCCTAACACTAACCCTAACCCTAACTCTAACCCATACCCTACGCCTTACCCGAAGCCCTCCCCAAACCCGTACCCTAAACCGTACCCTAAGCCTAACCCTAAGCCTAACCCTAACCCTAGGCTACCCTTAACTGCTTCTGCCTCCAATAGATATCCTAAGCACTAGTGTTTTAAGGAACAGCTTACAAAGAGAATCCTAATGTGATTTCTTTATAATGTGTGTGTTCCTTATATTATCCTAGTGTCTAAACTCTTCTCCATGGCGGGACCCCCAAATAATATTCCTTTACGTGCTAGGGGGTATCTAGAGAGTGGGATAGGTTTAATAACTACCCTAACCCTAACGGGTACCCTAACCCTAACCCCTGCCCTAACCCTAACACGTACCCTAATCCTAACCCGTACCCTAAACTGAGCCCTAACCCTAACACTAACCCTAACCCTAACCCTAACCCGCACCCTAGGCCGTACCCGAAGCCCTCCCCGAACCCGTACCCTAAGCCGTACCCTAAGCCTAACCCTAAGTCTAACCCTAACCCTAGGCTACCCTTGACTGCTTCTGCCTCCAATAGATTTCCTAAGCACTAGTGTTTTAAGGAACAGCTTAAAAAGAGAATCCTAATGTGATTTCTTTATAATGGGTATGTTCCTTATCTTATCCTAGTGTCTAAACTCTTCTCCATGGCTGGACCCCCAAATAATATTCCTTTACGTGCTAAGGGGTATCTAGAGAGTGGGATAGGTTTAATAACTACCCTAACCCTAACGCGTACCCTAACGCTAACCCCTACCCTAACCCTAACACGTACCCTAATCCTAACCCGTACCCTAAACCGAGCCCTAACCCTAACACTAACCCTAACCCTAACTCTAACCCATACCCTACGCCTTACCCGAAGCCCTCCACAAACCCGTACCCTAAGCCGTACCCTAAGCCTAACCCTAAGAATAACCCTAACCCTAGGCTACCCTTAACTACTTCTGCCTCCAATAGATTTCCTAAGCACTAGTGTTTTAAGGAACAGCTTACAAAGAGAATCCTAATGTGATTTCTTTATAATGTGTGTGTTCCTTATATTATCTTAGTGTCAAAACTCTTCTCCATGGCTGGACCCCAAAATAATACTCCTTTACGTGCTAAGGGGTATCTAGAGAGTGGGACAGGTTTAATAACTACCCTAACCGTAACGCGTACCCTAACCCTAACCCCTACCCTAACCCTAACACGTACCCTAATACTAACCCGTACCCTAAACCGAGCCCTAACCCTAACACTAACCCTAACCCTAACCCTAACCCATACCCTACGCCATACCCGAAACCCTCCCCGAACCCGTACCCTAAGCCGTACCCTAAGCCTAACCCTAAGCCTAACCCTAACCCTAGGCTACCCTTGACTGCTTCTGCCTCCAATAGATTTCCTAAGCACTAGTGTTTTAAGGAACAGCTTAAAAGGAGAATCCTAATGTGATTTCTTTATAATGGGTGTGTTCCTTATCTTATCCTAGTGTCTAAACTCTTCTCCATGGCTGGACCCCCAAATAATATTCCTTTACGTGCTAAGGGGTAACTAGAGAGTGGGATAGGTTTAATAACTACCCTATCCCTAACGTGTACCCTAACGCTAACCCCTACCCTAACCCTAACACGTACCCTAATCCTAACCCGTACCCTAAACCGAGCCCTAACCCTAACACTAACCCTAACCCTAACCCTAAACCATACCCTACGCCGTACCCGAAGCCCTCCCCGAACCCGTACCCTAAGCCGTAACCTAAGCCTAACCCTAAGCCTAACCCTAACCCTAGGCTACCCTTGACTGCTTCTGCCTCCAATAGATTTCCTAAGCACTAGTGTTTTAAGGAACAGCTTAAAAAGAGAATCCTAATGTGATTTCTTTATAATGGGTGTGTTCCTTATCTTATCCTAGTGTCTAAACTCTTCTCCATGGCGGGACCCCCAAATAATATTCCTTTACGTGCTAAGGGGTATCTAGAGAGTGGGATAGGTTTAATAACTACCCTAACCCTAACGGGTACCCTAACCCTAACCCCTGCCCTAACCCTAACACGTACCCTAATCCTAACCCGTACCATAAACCGAGCCCTAACCCTAACACTAACCCTAACCCTAACCTTAACTCATACCCTACGCCGTACCCGAAGCCCTCCCCGAACCCGTACCCTAAGTCGTACCCTAAGCCTAACCCTAAGCCTAACCCTAACCCTAGGCTACCCTTGACTGCTTCTGCCTCCAATAGATTTCCTAAGCACTAGTGTTTTAAGGAACAGCTTAAAAAGAGAATCCTAATGTGATTTCTTTATAATGGGTGTGTTCCTTATCTTATCCTAGTGTCTAAACTCTTCTCCATGGCTGGACCCCCAAATAATATTCCTTTACATGCTAAGGGGTAACTAGAGAGTGGGATAGGTTTAATAACTAGCCTAACCCTAACGCGTACCCTAACGCTAACCCCTACCCTAACCCTAACACGTACCCTAATCCTAACCCGTACCCTAAACCGAGCCCTAACCCTAACACTAACCCTAACCCTAACTCTAACCCATACCCTACGCCTTACCCGAAGCCCTCCCCAAACCCGTACCCTAAACCGAACCCTAAGCCTAACCCTAAGCCTAACCCTAACCCTAGGCTACCCTTAACTGCTTCTGCCTCCAATAGATATCCTAAGCACTAGTGTTTTAAGGAACAGCTTACAAAGAGAATCCTAATGTGATTTCTTTATAATGTGTGTGTTCCTTATATTATCTTAGTGTCAAAACTCTTCTCCATGGCTGGACCCCAAAATAATATTCCTTTACGTGCTAAGGAGTATCTAGAGAGTGGGATAGGTTTAATCACTACCCTAACCGTAACGCGTACCCTAACCCTAACCCCTACCCTAACCCTAACACGTACCCTAATCCTAACCCGTACCCTAAACCGAGCCCTAACCCTAACACTAACCCTAACCCTAACCCTAACCCATACCCTATGCCGTACCCGAAGCCCTCCCCGAACCCGTACCCTAAGCCGTACCCTAAGCCTAACCCTAAGCCTAACCCTAACCCTAGGCTACCCTTGACTGCTTCTGCCTCCAATAGATTTCCTAAGCACTAGTGTTTTAAGGAACAGCTTAAAAAGATTATCCTAATGTGATTTCTTTATAATGGGTGTGTTCCTTATCTTATCCTAGTGTCTAAACTCTTCTCCATGGCTGGACCCCCAAATAATATTCCTTTACGTGCTAAGGGGTATCTAGAGAGTGGGACAGGTTTAATAACTACCCTAACCGTAACGCGTACCCTAACCCTAACCCCTACCCTAACCCTAACACGTACCCTAATCCTAACCCGTACCCTAAACCGAGCCCTAACCCTAACACTAACCCTAACCCTAACCCTAACCCATACCCTACGCCGTACCCGAAGCCCTCCCCGAACCCGTACCCTAAGCCGTACCCTAAGCCTAACCCTAAGCCTAACCCTAACCCTAGGCTACCCTGACTGCTTCTGCCTCCAAGAGATTTCCTAAGCACTAGTGTTTTAAGGAACAGCTTAAAAAGATTATCCTAATGTGATTTCTTTATAATGGGTGTGTTCCTTATCTTATCCTAGTGTCTAAACTCTTCTCCATGGCTGGACCCCCAAATAATATTCCTTTACGTGCTAAGGGGTATCTAGAGAGTGAGATAGGTTTAATAACTACACTAACCGTAACGCGTACCCTAACCCTAACCCCTACCCTAACCCTAACACGTACCCTAATCCTAACCCGTACCCTAAACCGAGCCCTATCCCTAACACTAACCCTAACCCTAACCCTAACCCATACCCTACGCTGTACCCGAAACCCTCCCCGAACCCGTACCCTAAGCCGTACCCTAAGCCAAACCCTAAGCCTAACCCTAACCCTAGGCTACCCTTAACTGCTTCTGCCTCCAATAGATATCCTAAGCACTAGTGTTTTAAGGAACAGCTTACAAAGAGAATCCTAATGTGATTTCTTTATAATGTGTGTGTTCCTTATATTATCCTAGTGTCTAAACTCTTCTCCATGGCGGGACCCCCAAATAATATTCCTTTACGTGCTAGGGGGTATCTAGAGAGTGGGATAGGTTTAATAACTACCCTAACCCTAACGGGTACCCTAACCCTAACCCCTGCCCTAACCCTAACACGTACCCTAATCCTAACCCGTACCCTAAACTGAGCCCTAACCCTAACACTAACCCTAACCCTAACCCTAACCCACACCCTAGGCCGTACCCGAAGCCCTCCCCGAACCCGTACCCTAAGCCGTACCCTAAGCCTAACCCTAAGTCTAACCCTAACCCTAGGCTACCCTTGACTGCTTCTGCCTCCAATAGATTTCCTAAGCACTAGTGTTTTAAGGAACAGCTTAAAAAGAGAATCCTAATGTGATTTCTTTATAATGGGTGTGTTCCTTATCTTATCCTAGTGTCTAAACTCTTCTCCATGGCTGGACCCCCAAATAATATTCCTTTACGTGCTAAGGGGTATCTAGAGAGTGGGATAGGTTTAATAACTACCCTAACCCTAACGCGTACCCTAACGCTAACCCCTACCCTAACCCTAACACGTACCCTAATCCTAACCCGTACCCTAAACCGAGCCCTAACCCTAACACTAACCCTAACCCTAACTCTAACCCATACCCTACGCCTTACCCGAAGCCCTCCACAAACCCGTACCCTAAGCCGTACCCTAAGCCTAACCCTAAGAATAACCCTAACCCTAGGCTACCCTTAACTGCTTCTGCCTCCAATAGATTTCCTAAGCACTAGTGTTTTAAGGAACAGCTTACAAAGAGAATCCTAATGTGATTTCTTTATAATGTGTGTGTTCCTTATATTATCTTAGTGTCAAAACTCTTCTCCATGGCTGGACCCCAAAATAATACTCCTTTACGTGCTAAGGGGTATCTAGAGAGTGGGACAGGTTTAATAACTACCCTAACCGTAACGCGTACCCTAACCCTAACCCCTACCCTAACCCTAACACGTACCCTAATACTAACCCGTACCCTAAACCGAGCCCTAACCCTAACACTAACCCTAACCCTAACCCTAACCCATACCCTACGCCATACCCGAAACCCTCCCCGAACCCGTACCCTAAGCCGTACCCTAAGCCTAACCCTAAGCCTAACCCTAACCCTAGGCTACCCTTGACTGCTTCTGCCTCCAATAGATTTCCTAAGCACTAGTGTTTTAAGGAACAGCTTAAAAGGAGAATCCTAATGTGATTTCTTTATAATGGGTGTGTTCCTTATCTTATCCTAGTGTCTAAACTCTTCTCCATGGCTGGACCCCCAAATAATATTCCTTTACGTGCTAAGGGGTAACTAGAGAGTGGGATAGGTTTAATAACTACCTTATCCCTAACGTGTACCCTAACGCTAACCCCTACCCTAACCCTAACACGTACCCTAATCCTAACCCGTACCCTAAACCGAGCCCTAACCCTAACACTAACCCTAACCCTAACCCTAACCCATACCCTACGCCGTACCCGAAGCCCTCCCCGAACCCGTACCCTAAGCCGTAACCTAAGCCTAACCCTAAGCCTAACCCTAACCCTAGGCTACCCTTGACTGCTTCTGCCTCCAATAGATTTCCTAAGCACTAGTGTTTTAAGGAACAGCTTAAAAAGAGAATCCTAATGTGATTTCTTTATAATGGGTGTGTTCCTTATCTTATCCTAGTGTCTAAACTCTTCTCCATGGCGGGACCCCCAAATAATATTCCTTTACGTGCTAAGGGGTATCTAGAGAGTGGGATAGGTTTAATAACTACCCTAACCCTAACGGGTACCCTAACCCTAACCCCTGCCCTAACCCTAACACGTACCCTAATCCTAACCCGTACCATAAACCGAGCCCTAACCCTAACACTAACCCTAACCCTAACCTTAACTCATACCCTACGCCGTACACGAAGCCCTCCCCGAACCCGTACCCTAAGCCGTACCCTAAGCCTAACCCTAAGCCTAACCCTAACCCTAGGCTACCCTTGACTGCTTCTGCCTCCAATAGATTTCCTAAGCACTAGTGTTTTAAGGAACAGCTTAAAAAGAGAATCCTAATGTGATTTCTTTATAATGGGTGTGTTCCTTATCTTATCCTAGTGTCTAAACTCTTCTCCATGGCTGGACCCCCAAATAATATTCCTTTACATGCTAAGGGGTAACTAGAGAGTGGGATAGGTTTAATAACTAGCCTAACCCTAACGCGTACCCTAACGCTAACCCCTACCCTAACCCTAACACGTACCCTAATCCTAACCCGTACCCTAAACCGAGCCCTAACCCTAACACTAACCCTAACCCTAACTCTAACCCATACCCTACGCCTTACCCGAAGCCCTCCCCAAACCCGTACCCTAAACCGAACCCTAAGCCTAACCCTAAGCCTAACCCTAACCCTAGGCTACCCTTAACTGCTTCTGCCTCCAATAGATATCCTAAGCACTAGTGTTTTAAGGAACAGCTTACAAAGAGAATCCTAATGTGATTTCTTTATAATGTGTGTGTTCCTTATATTATCTTAGTGTCAAAACTCTTCTCCATGGCTGGACCCCAAAATAATATTCCTTTACGTGCTAAGGAGTATCTAGAGAGTGGGATAGGTTTAATCACTACCCTAACCGTAACGCGTACCCTAACCCTAACCCCTACCCTAACCCTAACACGTACCCTAATCCTAACCCGTACCCTAAACCGAGCCCTAACCCTAACACTAACCCTAACCCTAACCCTAACCCATACCCTATGCCGTACCCGAAGCCCTCCCCGAACCCGTACCCTAAGCCGTACCCTAAGCCTAACCCTAAGCCTAACCCTAACCCTAGGCTACCCTTGACTGCTTCTGCCTCCAATAGATTTCCTAAGCACTAGTGTTTTAAGGAACAGCTTAAAAAGATTATCCTAATGTGATTTCTTTATAATGGGTGTGTTCCTTATCTTATCCTAGTGTCTAAACTCTTCTCCATGGCTGGACCCCCAAATAATATTCCTTTACGTGCTAAGGGGTATCTAGAGAGTGGGACAGGTTTAATAACTACCCTAACCGTAACGCGTACCCTAACCCTAACCCCTACCCTAACCCTAACACGTACCCTAATCCTAACCCGTACCCTAAACCGAGCCCTAACCCTAACACTAACCCTAACCCTAACCCTAACCCATACCCTACGCCGTACCCGAAGCCCTCCCCGAACCCGTACCCTAAGCCGTACCCTAAGCCTAACCCTAAGCCTAACCCTAACCCTAGGCTACCCTGACTGCTTCTGCCTCCAAGAGATTTCCTAAGCACTAGTGTTTTAAGGAACAGCTTAAAAAGATTATCCTAATGTGATTTCTTTATAATGGGTGTGTTCCTTATCTTATCCTAGTGTCTAAACTCTTCTCCATGGCTGGAGCCCCAAATAATATTCCTTTACGTGCTAAGGGGTATCTAGAGAGTGAGATAGGTTTAATAACTACACTAACCGTAACGCGTACCCTAACCCTAACCCCTACCATAACCCTAACACGTACCCTAATCCTAACCCGTACCCTAAACCGAGCCCTATCCCTAACACTAACCCTAACCCTAACCCTAACCCATACCCTACGCCGTACCCGAAACCCTCCCCGAACCCGTACCCTAAGCCGTACCCTAAGCCAAACCCTAAGCCTAACCCTAACCCTAGGCTACCCTTGACTGCTTCTGCCTCCAATAGATTTCCTAAGCACTAGTGTTTTAAGGAACAGCTTAAAAAGAGAATCCTAATGTGATTTCTTTATAATGGGTGTGTTCCTTATCTTATCCTAGTGTCTAAACTCTTCTCCATGGCTGGACCCCCAAATAATATTCCTTTACGTGCTAAGGGGTAACTAGAGAGTGGGATAGGTTTAATAACTACCCTAACCGTAACGCGTACCCTAACCCTAACCCCTACCTTAACCCTAACACGTACCCTAATCCTAACCCGTACCCTAAACCGAGCCCTAACCCTAACACTAACCCTAACCCTAACCCTAACCCATACCCTAAGCCGTACCCGAAGCCCTCCCTGAACCCGTACCCTAAGCCGTACCCTAAGCCTAATCCTAAGCCTTACCCTAGGCTACCCTTGACTGCTTCTGCCTCCAATAGATTTCCTAAGCACTAGTGTTTTAAGGAACAGCTTAAAAAGAGAATCCTAATGTGATTTCTTTATAATGGGTGTGTTCCTTATCTTATCCTAGTGTCTAAACTCTTCTCCATGGCGGGACCCCCAAATAATATTCCTTTACGTGCTAAGGGGTATCTAGAGAGTGGGATAGGTTTAATAACTCCCCTAACCGTAACGCGTACCCTAACCCTAACCCCTACCCTAACCCTAACACGTACCCTAATCCTAACCCGTACCCTAAACCGAGCCCTAACCCTAACACTAACCCTAACCCTAACCCTAACCCATACCCTACGCCGTACCCGAAGCCCTCCCCGAACCCGTACCCTAAGCCGTACCCTAAGCCTAACCCTAACCCTAGGCTACCCTTGACTGCTTCTGCCTCCAATAGATTTCCTAAGCACTAGTGTTTTAAGGAACAGCTTAAAAAGAGAATCCTAATGTGATTTCTTTATAATGTGTGTGTTCCTTATATTATCTTAGTGTCTAAACTCTTCTCCATGGCTGGACCCCCAAATAATATTCCTTTACGTGCTAAGGGGTATCTAGAGAGTGGGATAGGTTTAATAACTACCCTAACCGTAACGCGTACCCAAACCCTAACCCCTACCCTAACCCTAACACGTACCCTAATCCTAACCCGTACCCTAAACCGAGCCCTAACCCTAACACTAACCCTAACCCTAACCCTAACCCATACCCTACGCCGTACCCGAAGCCCTCCCCGAACCCGTACCCTAAGCCGTACCCTAAGCCTAACCCTAAGCCTAACCCTAACCCTAGGCTACCCTTGACTGCTTCTGCCTCCAATAGATTTCCTAAGCACTAGTGTTTTAAGGAACAGCTTAAAAAGAGAATCCTAATGTGATTTCTTTATAATGGTGTGTTCCTTATCTAATCCTAGTGTCTAAACTCTTCTCCATGCCTGGACCCCCAAATAATATTCCTTTATGTGCTAAGGGGTATCTAGAGAGTGGGATAGGTTTAATCACTACCCTAACCCTAACGTGTACCCTAACCCTAACCCCTACCCTAACCCTAACACGTACCCTAATCCTAACCCGTACCCTAAACCGAGCCCTAACCCTAACACTAACCCTAACCCTAACCCTAACCCATACCCTACGCCGTACCCGAAGCCCTCCCCGAACCCGTACCCTAAGCCGTACCCTAAGCCTAACCCTAAGCCTAACCCTAACCCTAGGCTACCCTTGACTGCTTCTGCCTCCAATAGATTTCCTAAGCACTAGTGTTTTAAGGAACAGCTTAAAAAGAGAATCCTAATGTGATTTCTTTATAATGGGTGTGTTCCTTATATTATCCTAGTGTCTAAACTCTTCTCCATGGCGGGACCCCCAAATAATATTCCTTTACGTGCTAAGGGGTAACTAGAGAGTGAGATAGGTTTAATAACTACGTTAATCCTAACGCGTACCCTAACGCTAACCCCTACCCTAACCCTAACACGTACCCTAATCCTAACCCGTACCCTAAACCGAGCCCTAACCCTAACACTAAACCTAACCCTAACCCTAACCCATACCCTACGCCATACCCGAAGCCGTCCCCGAACCCGTACCCTAAGCCGTACCCTAAGCCTAATCCTAAGCCTTACCCTAGGCTACCCTTGACTGCTTCTGCCTCCAATAGATTTCCTAAGCACTAGTGTTTTAAGGAACAGCTTAAAAAGAGAATCCTAATGTGATTTCTTTATAATGGGTGTGTTCCTTATCTTATCCTAGTGTCTAAACTCTTCTCCATGGCGGGACCCCCAAATAATATTCCTTTACGTGCTAAGGGGTATCTAGAGAGTGGGATAGGTTTAATAACTACCCTAACCGTAACGCGTACCCTAACCCTAACCCCTACCCTAACCCTAACACGTACCCTAATCCTAACCCGTACCCTAAACCGAGCCCTAACCCTAACACTAACCCTAACCCTAACCCTAACCCATACCCTACGCCGTACCCGAAGCCCTCCCCGAACCCGTACCCTAAGCCGTACCCTAAGCCTAACCCTAACCCTAGGCTACCCTTGACTGCTTCTGCCTCCAATAGATTTCCTAAGCACTAGTGTTTTAAGGAACAGCTTAAAAAGAGAATCCTAATGTGATTTCTTTATAATGTGCGTGTTCCTTATATTATCTTAGTGTCTAAACTCTTCTCCATGGCTGGACCCCCAAATAATATTCCTTTACGTGCTAAGGGGTATCTAGAGAGTGGGATAGGTTTAATAACTACCCTAACCATAACGGGTACCCTAACACTAACCCCTGCCCTAACCCTAACACGTACCCTAATCCTAACCCGTACCCTAAACTGAGCCCTAACCCTAACACTAACCCTAACCCTAACCATAACCCATACCCTACGCCGTACCCGAAGCCCTCCCCGAACCCGTACCCTAAGCCGTACCCTAAGCCTAACCCTAAGCCTAACCCTAACCCTAGGCTACCCTGACTGCTTCTGCCTCCAAGAGATTTCCTAAGCACTAGTGTTTTAAGGAACAGCTTAAAAAGATTATCCTAATGTGATTTCTTTATAATGGGTGTGTTCCTTATCTTATCCTAGTGTCTAAACTCTTCTCCATGGCTGGACCCCCAAATAATATTCCTTTACGTGCTAAGGGGTATCTAGAGAGTGAGATAGGTTTAATAACTACACTAACCGTAACGCGTACCCTAACCCTAACCCCTACCCTAACCCTAACACGTACCCTAATCCTAACCCGTACCCTAAACCGAGCCCTATCCCTAACACTAACCCTAACCCTAACCCTAACCCATACCCTACGCCGTACCCGAAACCCTCCCCGAACCCGTACCCTAAGCCGTACCCTAAGCCTAACCCTAAGCCTAACCCTAACCCTAGGCTACCCTTGACTGCTTCTGCCTCCAATAGATTTCCTAAGCACTAGTGTTTTAAGGAACAGCTTAAAAAGAGAATCCTAATGTGATTTCTTTATAATGGGTGTGTTCCTTATCTTATCCTAGTGTCTAAACTCTTCTCCATGGCTGGACCCCCAAATAATATTCCTTTACGTGCTAAGGGGTAACTAGAGAGTGGGATAGGTTTAATAACTACCCTAACCCTAACGCGTACCCTAACGCTAACCCCTACCCTAACCCTAACACGTACCCTAATCCTAACCCGTACCCTAAACCGAGCCCTAACCCTAACACTAATCCTAACCCTAACCCTAACCCATAGCCTACGCCGTACCCGAAGCCCTCCCCGAACCCGTACCCTAAGCCGTACCCTAAGCCTAACCCTAAGCCTAACCCTAACCCTGGGCTACCCTTTACTGCTTCTGCCTCCAATAGATTTCCTAAGCACTAGTGTTTTAAGGAACAGCTTAAAAAGAGAATCCTAATGTGATTTCTTTATAATGGGTGTGTTCCTTATCTTATCCTAGTGTCTAAACTCTTCTCCATGGCTGGACCCCCAAATAATATTCCTTTACGTGCTAAGGGGTAACTAGAGAGTGGGATAGGTTTAATAACTACCCTAACCCTAACGCGTACCCTAACGCTAACCCCTACCCTAACCCTAACACGTACCCTAATCCTAACCCGTACCCTAAACCGAGCCCTAACCCTAACACTAACCGTAAACCTAACTCTAACCCATACCCTACGCCGTACCCGAAGCCCTCCCCGAACCCGTACCCTAAGCCGTACCCTAAGCCTAACCCTAAGCCTAAACCTAACCCTAGTCTACCCTTGACTGCTTCTGCCTCCAATAGATTTCCTAAGCACTAGTGTTTTAAGGAACAGCTTAAAAATAGAATCCTAATGTGATTTCTTTATAATGGGTGTGTTCCTTATCTTATCCTAGTGTCTAAACTCTTCTCCATGGCTGGACCCCCAAATAATATTCCTTTACGTGCTAAGGGGTAACTAGAGAGTGGGATAGGTTTAATAACTACCCTAACCCTAACGCGTACCCTAACGCTAACCCCTACCCTAACCCTAACACGTACCCTAATCCTAACCCGTACCCTAAAGCGAGCCCTAACCCTAACACTAACCCTAACCCTAACCCTAACCCATAGCCTACGCCGTACCCGAAGCCCTCCCCGAACCCGTACCCTAAGCCGTACCCTAAGCCTAACCCTAAGCCTAACCCTAACCCTAGGCTACCCTTGACTGCTTCTGCCTCCAATATATTTCCTAAGCACTAGTGTTTTAAGGAACAGCTTAAAAAGAGAATCCTAATGTGATTTCTTTTTAATGGGTGTGTTCCTTATCTAATCCTAGTGTCTAAACTCTTCTCCATGGCTGGACCCCCAAATAATATTCCTTTATGTGCTAAGGGGTATCTAGAGAGTGGGATAGGTTTAATCACTACCCTAACCCTAACGCGTACACTAACCCTAACTCCTACCCTAACCCTAACACGTACCCTAATCCTAACCCGTACCCTAAACCGAGCCCTAACCCTAACACTAACCCTAACCCTAACCCTAACCCATAACCTACGCCGTACCCGAAGCCCTCCCCGAACCCGTACCCTAAGCCGTACCCTAAGCCTACCCCTAAGCCTCACCCTAACCCTAGGCTACCCTTGACTGCTTCTGCCTCCAATAGATTTCCTAAGCACTAGTGTTTTAAGGAACAGCTTAAAAAGAGAATCCTAATGTGATTTCTTTATAATGTGTGTGTTCCTTATATTATCTTAGTGTCTAAACTCTTCTCCATGGCTGGACCCCCAAATAATATTCCTTTACGTGCTAAGGGGTATCTAGAGAGTGGGATAGGTTTAATAACTACCCTAACCCTAACGGGTACCCTATCCCTAACCCCTGCCCTAACACTAACACGTACCCTAATCCTAACCCGTACCCTAAACCGAGCCCTAACCCTAACACTAACCCTAACCCTAACCCTAACCCATACCCTACGCCGTACCCGAAGCCCTCACCGAACCCGTACCCTAAGCCGTACCCTAAGCCTAACCCTAAGCCTAACCCTAACCCTAGGCTACCCTTGACTGCTTCTGACTCCAATAGATTTCCTAAGCACTAGTGTTTTAAGGAACAGCTTAAGAAGAGAATCCTAATGTGATTTTTTATAATGGGTGTGTTCCTTATCTTATCCTAGTTTCTAAACTCTTCTCCATGGCTGGACCCCCAAATAATATTCCTTTACGTGCTAAGGGGTAACTAGAGAGTGGGATAGGTTTAATAACTACCCTAACGCTAACGCGTACCCTAACGCTAACCCCTACCCTAACCCTAACACGTACCCTAATCCTAACCCGTACCCTAAACCGAGCCCTAACCCTAACACTAAACCTAAGCCTAACCCTAACCCATACCCTACGCCATACCCGAAGCCCTCCCCGAACCCGTACCTTAAGCCGTACCCTAAGCCTAACCCTAAGCCTAACCCTAACCCTAGGCTACCCTTGACTGCTTCTGCCTCCAATAGATTTCCTAAGCACTAATGTTTTAAGGAACAGCTTAAAAAGAGAATCCTAATGTGATTTCTTTATAATGTGTGTGTTCCTTATATTATCTTAGTGTCTAAACTCTTCTCCATGGCTGGACCCCCAAATAATATTCCTTTACGTGCTAAGGGGTATCTAGAGAGTGGGATAGGTTTAATAACTACCCTAACCCTAACGGGTACCCTAACCCTAACCCCTGCCCTAACCCTAACACATACCCTAATACTAACCCGTACCCTAAACCGAGCCCTAACCCTAACACTAACCCTAACCCTAACCTTAACCCATACCCTACGCCGTACCCGAAGCCCTCCCCGAACCCGTACCCTAAGCCGTACCCTAAGCCTAACCCTAAGCCTAACCCTAATCCTAGGCTACCCTTGACTGCTTCTGCCTCCAATAGATTTCCTAAGCACTAGTGTTTTAAGGAACAGCTTAAAAAGAGAATCCTAATGTGATTTCTTTATAATGAGTGTGTTCCATATCTTATCCTAGTGTCTAAACTCTTCTCCATGGCTGGACCCCCAAATAATATTCCTTTACGTGCTAAGGGGTATCTAGAGAGTGGGATAGGTTTAATCACTACCCTAACCCTAACGTGTACCCTAACCCTAACCCCTACCCTAACCCTAACACGTACCCTAATCCTAACCCGTACCCTAAACCGAGCCCTAACCCTAACACTAACCCTAACCCTAACCCTAACCCA
Organism: Balaenoptera physalus; assembly: GCF_965194825.1. NCBI lineage: Eukaryota > Metazoa > Chordata > Mammalia > Artiodactyla > Balaenopteridae > Balaenoptera > Balaenoptera physalus. The sequence continues at coordinate 164,838 of NW_028125873.1, forward strand.
TATCCTACGCCGTACCCGAAGCCCTCCCCGAACCCGTACCCTAAGCCGTACCCTAAGCCTAACCCTAAGCCTAACCCTAACCCTAGGCTACCCTTGACTGCTTCTGCCTCCAGTAGATTTCCTAAGCACTAGTGTTTTAAGGAACAGCTTAAAAAGAGAATCCTAATGTGATTTCTTTATAATGGGTGTGTTCCTTATCTAATCCTAGTGTCTAAACTCTTCTCCATGGCTGGACCCCCAAATAATATTCCTTTATGTGCTAAGGGGTATCTAGAGAGTGGGATAGGTTTAATCACTACCCTAACCCTAACGTGTACCCTAACCCTAACCCCTACCCTAACCCTAACACGTACCCTAATCCTAACACGTACCCTAAACCGAGCCCTAACCCTAACACTAACCCTAACCCTAACCCTAACCCATACCCTACGCCGTACCCGAAGCCCTCCCCGAACCCGTACCCTAAGCCGTACCCTAAGCCTAACCCTAAGCCTAACCCTAACCCTAGGCTACCCTTGACTGCTTCTGCCTCCAATAGATTTCCTAAGCACTAGTGTTTTAAGGAACAGCTTAAAAAGAGAATCCTAATGTGATTTCTTTATAATGGGTGTGTTCCTTATCTTATCCTAGTGTCTAAACTCTTCTCCATGGCGGGACCCCCAAATAATATTCCTTTACGTGCTAAGGGGTATCTAGAGAGTGGGATAGGTTTAATAACTACCCTAACCCTAACGGGTACCCTATCCCTAACCCCTACCCTAACCCTAACACGTACCCTAATCCTAACCCGTACCCTAAACTGAGCCCTAACCCTAACACTAAACCTAACCCTAACCCTAACCCACACCCTAGGCCGTACCCGAAGCCCTCCCCGAACCCGTACCCTAAGCCGTACCCTAAGCCTAACCCTAAGCCTAACCCTAACCCTAGGCTACCCTTGACTGCTTCTGCCTCCAATAGATTTCCTAAGAACTAGTGTTTTAAGGAACAGCTTAAAAAGAGAATCCTAATGTGATTTCTTTATAATGGGTGTGTTCCTTATCTTATCCTAGTGTCTAAACTCTTCTCCATGGCTGGACCCCCAAATAATATTCCTTTACGTGCTAAGGGGTATCTAGAGAGTGGGATAGGTTTAATAACTACCCTAACCCTAACGGGTACCCTAACCCTAACCCCTGCCCTAACCCTAACACGTACCCTAATCCTAACCCGTACCATAAACCGAGCCCTAACCCTAACACTAACCCTAACCCTAACCTTAACTCATACCCTACGCCGTACCCGAAGCCCTCCCCGAACCCGTACCCTAAGCCGTACCCTAAGCCTAACCCTAAGCCTAACCCTAACCCTAGGCTACCCTTGACTGCTTCTGCCTCCAATAGATTTCCTAAGCACTAGTGTTTTAAGGAACAGCTTAAAAAGAGAATCCTAATGTGATTTCTTTATAATGGGTGTGTTCCTTATCTTATCCTAGTGTCTAAACTCTTCTCCATGGCTGGACCCCCAAATAATATTCCTTTACGTGCTAAGGGGTAACTAGAGAGTGGGATAGGTTTAATAACTACCCTAACCCTAACGCGTACCCTAACGCTAACCCCTACCCTAACCCTAACACGTACCCTAATCCTAACCCGTACCCTAAAGCGAGCCCTAACCCTAACACTAACCCTAACCCTAACCCTAACCCATAGCCTACGCCGTACCCGAAGCCCTCCCCGAACCCGTACCCTAAGCCGTACCCTAAGCCTAACCCTAAGCCTAACCCTAACCCTAGGCTACCCTTGACTGCTTCTGCCTCCAATATATTTCCTAAGCACTAGTGTTTTAAGGAACAGCTTAAAAAGAGAATCCTAATGTGATTTCTTTTTAATGGGTGTGTTCCTTATCTAATCCTAGTGTCTAAACTCTTCTCCATGGCTGGACCCCCAAATAATATTCCTTTATGTGCTAAGGGGTATCTAGAGAGTGGGATAGGTTTAATCACTACCCTAACCCTAACGCGTACACTAACCCTAACCCCTACCCTAACCCTAACACGTACCCTAATCCTAACCCGTACCCTAAACCGAGCCCTAACCCTAACACTAACCCTAACCCTAACCCTAACCCATACCCTACGCCGTACCCGAAGCCCTCCCCGAACCCGTACCCTAAGCCGTACCCTAAGCCTACCCCTAAGCCTCACCCTAACCCTAGGCTACCCTTGACTGCTTCTGCCTCCAATAGATTTCCTAAGCACTAGTGTTTTAAGGAACAGCTTAAAAAGAGAATCCTAATGTGATTTCTTTATAATGTGTGTGTTCCTTATATTATCTTAGTGTCTAAACTCTTCTCCATGGCTGGACCCCCAAATAATATTCCTTTACGTGCTAAGGGGTATCTAGAGAGTGGGATAGGTTTAATAACTACCCTAACCCTAACGGGTACCCTATCCCTAACCCCTGCCCTAACCCTAACACGTACCCTAATCCTAACCCGTACCCTAAACCGAGCCCTAACCCTAACACTAACCCTAACCCTAACCCTAACCCATACCCTACGCCGTACCCGAAGCCCTCACCGAACCCGTACCCTAAGCCGTACCCTAAGCCTAACCCTAAGCCTAACCCTAACCCTAGGCTACCCTTGACTGCTTCTGCCTCCAATAGATTTCCTAAGCACTAGTGTTTTAAGGAACAGCTTAAGAAGAGAATCCTAATGTGATTTCTTTATAATGGGTGTGTTCCTTATCTTATCCTAGTTTCTAAACTCTTCTCCATGGCTGGACCCCCAAATAATATTCCTTTACGTGCTAAGGGGTAACTAGAGAGTGGGATAGGTTTAATAACTACCCTAACGCTAACGCGTACCCTAACGCTAACCCCTACCCTAACCCTAACACGTACCCTAATCCTAACCCGTACCCTAAACCGAGCCCTAACCCTAACACTAACCCTAACCCTAACCCTAACCCATACCCTATGCCGTACCCAAAGCCCTCCACGAACCCGTACCCTAAGCCGTACCCTAAGCCTAACCCTAAGCCTAACCCTAACCCTAGGCTACCCTTGAATGCTTCTGCCTCCAATAGATTTCCTAAGCACTAGTGGTTTAAGGAACAGCTTAAAAAGAGAATCCTAATGTGATTTCTTTATAATGTGTGTGTTCCTTATATTATCTTAGTGTCTAAACTCTTCTCCATGGCTAGACCCCCAAATAATATTCCTTTACGTGCTAAGGGGTATCTAGAGAGTGAGATAGGTTTAATAACTACCCTAACCATAACGCGTACCCTAAACCTAACCCCTACCCTAACCCTAACACGTACCCTAATCCTAACCCGTACCCTAAACCGAGCCCTAACCCTAACACTAACCCTAACCCTAACCCTAACCCATACCCTACGCCGTACCCGAAGCCCTCCCCGAACCCGTACCCTAAGCCGTACCCTAAGCCTAACCCTAAGCCTAACCCTAACCCTAGGCTACCCTTGACTGCTTCTGCCTCCAATAGATTTCCTAAGCACTAGTGTTTTAAGGAACAGCTTAAAAAGAGAATCCTAATGTGATTTCTTTATAATGGGTGTGTTCCTTATATTATCCTAGTGTCTAAACTCTTCTCAATGGCGGGACCCCCAAATAATATTCCTTTACGTGCTAAGGGGTAACTAGAGAGTGAGATAGGTTTAATAACTACGTTAACCCTAAAGCGTACCCTAACGCTAACCCCTACCCTAACCCTAACACGTACCCTAATCCTAACCCGTACCCTAAACCGAGCCCTAACCCTAACACTAAACCTAAGCCTAACCCTAACCCATACCCTACGCCATACCCGAAGCCCTCCCCGAACCCGTACCTTAAGCCGTACCCTAAGCCTAACCCTAAGCCTAACCCTAACCCTAGGCTACCCTTGACTGCTTCTGCCTCCAATAGATTTCCTAAGCACTAATGTTTTAAGGAACAGCTTAAAAAGAGAATCCTAATGTGATTTCTTTATAATGTGTGTGTTCCTTATATTATCTTAGTGTCTAAACTCTTCTCCATGGCTGGACCCCCAAATAATATTCCTTTACGTGCTAAGGGGTATCTAGAGAGTGGGATAGGTTTAATAACTACCCTAACCCTAACGGGTACCCTAACCCTAACCCCTGCCCTAACCCTAACACATACCCTAATACTAACCCGTACCCTAAACCGAGCCCTAACCCTAACACTAACCCTAACCCTAACCTTAACCCATACCCTACGCCGTACCCGAAGCCCTCCCCGAACCCGTACCCTAAGCCGTACCCTAAGCCTAACCCTAAGCCTAACCCTAATCCTAGGCTACCCTTGACTGCTTCTGCCTCCAATAGATTTCCTAAGCACTAGTGTTTTAAGGAACAGCTTAAAAAGAGAATCCTAATGTGATTTCTTTATAATGAGTGTGTTCCATATCTTATCCTAGTGTCTAAACTCTTCTCCATGGCTGGACCCCCAAATAATATTCCTTTACGTGCTAAGGGGTATCTAGAGAGTGGGATAGGTTTAATCACTACCCTAACCCTAACGTGTACCCTAACCCTAACCCCTACCCTAACCCTAACACGTACCCTAATCCTAACCCGTACCCTAAACCGAGCCCTAACCCTAACACTAACCCTAACCCTAACCCTAACCCATATCCTACGCCGTACCCGAAGCCCTCCCCGAACCCGTACCCTAAGCCGTACCCTAAGCCTAACCCTAAGCCTAACCCTAACCCTAGGCTACCCTTGACTGCTTCTGCCTCCAGTAGATTTCCTAAGCACTAGTGTTTTAAGGAACAGCTTAAAAAGAGAATCCTAATGTGATTTCTTTATAATGGGTGTGTTCCTTATCTAATCCTAGTGTCTAAACTCTTCTCCATGGCTGGACCCCCAAATAATATTCCTTTATGTGCTAAGGGGTATCTAGAGAGTGGGATAGGTTTAATCACTACCCTAACCCTAACGTGTACCCTAACCCTAACCCCTACCCTAACCCTAACACGTACCCTAATCCTAACACGTACCCTAAACCGAGCCCTAACCCTAACACTAACCCTAACCCTAACCCTAACCCATACCCTACGCCGTACCCGAAGCCCTCCCCGAACCCGTACCCTAAGCCGTACCCTAAGCCTAACCCTAAGCCTAACCCTAACCCTAGGCTACCCTTGACTGCTTCTGCCTCCAATAGATTTCCTAAGCACTAGTGTTTTAAGGAACAGCTTAAAAAGAGAATCCTAATGTGATTTCTTTATAATGGGTGTGTTCCTTATCTTATCCTAGTGTCTAAACTCTTCTCCATGGCGGGACCCCCAAATAATATTCCTTTACGTGCTAAGGGGTATCTAGAGAGTGGGATAGGTTTAATAACTACCCTAACCCTAACGGGTACCCTATCCCTAACCCCTACCCTAACCCTAACACGTACCCTAATCCTAACCCGTACCCTAAACTGAGCCCTAACCCTAACACTAAACCTAACCCTAACCCTAACCCACACCCTAGGCCGTACCCGAAGCCCTCCCCGAACCCGTACCCTAAGCCGTACCCTAAGCCTAACCCTAAGCCTAACCCTAACCCTAGGCTACCCTTGACTGCTTCTGCCTCCAATAGATTTCCTAAGAACTAGTGTTTTAAGGAACAGCTTAAAAAGAGAATCCTAATGTGATTTCTTTATAATGGGTGTGTTCCTTATCTTATCCTAGTGTCTAAACTCTTCTCCATGGCTGGACCCCCAAATAATATTCCTTTACGTGCTAAGGGGTATCTAGAGAGTGGGATAGGTTTAATAACTACCCTAACCCTAACGGGTACCCTAACCCTAACCCCTGCCCTAACCCTAACACGTACCCTAATCCTAACCCGTACCATAAACCGAGCCCTAACCCTAACACTAACCCTAACCCTAACCTTAACTCATACCCTACGCCGTACCCGAAGCCCTCCCCGAACCCGTACCCTAAGCCGTACCCTAAGCCTAACCCTAAGCCTAACCCTAACCCTAGGCTACCCTTGACTGCTTCTGCCTCCAATAGATTTCCTAAGCACTAGTGTTTTAAGGAACAGCTTAAAAAGAGAATCCTAATGTGATTTCTTTATAATGGGTGTGTTCCTTATCTTATCCTAGTGTCTAAACTCTTCTCCATGGCTGGACCCCCAAATAATATTCCTTTACGTGCTAAGGGGTAACTAGAGAGTGGGATAGGTTTAATAACTACCCTAACCCTAACGCGTACCCTAACGCTAACCCCTACCCTAACCCTAACACGTACCCTAATCCTAACCCGTACCCTAAAGCGAGCCCTAACCCTAACACTAACCCTAACCCTAACCCTAACCCATAGCCTACGCCGTACCCGAAGCCCTCCCCGAACCCGTACCCTAAGCCGTACCCTAAGCCTAACCCTAAGCCTAACCCTAACCCTAGGCTACCCTTGACTGCTTCTGCCTCCAATATATTTCCTAAGCACTAGTGTTTTAAGGAACAGCTTAAAAAGAGAATCCTAATGTGATTTCTTTTTAATGGGTGTGTTCCTTATCTAATCCTAGTGTCTAAACTCTTCTCCATGGCTGGACCCCCAAATAATATTCCTTTATGTGCTAAGGGGTATCTAGAGAGTGGGATAGGTTTAATCACTACCCTAACCCTAACGCGTACACTAACCCTAACCCCTACCCTAACCCTAACACGTACCCTAATCCTAACCCGTACCCTAAACCGAGCCCTAACCCTAACACTAACCCTAACCCTAACCCTAACCCATACCCTACGCCGTACCCGAAGCCCTCCCCGAACCCGTACCCTAAGCCGTACCCTAAGCCTACCCCTAAGCCTCACCCTAACCCTAGGCTACCCTTGACTGCTTCTGCCTCCAATAGATTTCCTAAGCACTAGTGTTTTAAGGAACAGCTTAAAAAGAGAATCCTAATGTGATTTCTTTATAATGTGTGTGTTCCTTATATTATCTTAGTGTCTAAACTCTTCTCCATGGCTGGACCCCCAAATAATATTCCTTTACGTGCTAAGGGGTATCTAGAGAGTGGGATAGGTTTAATAACTACCCTAACCCTAACGGGTACCCTATCCCTAACCCCTGCCCTAACCCTAACACGTACCCTAATCCTAACCCGTACCCTAAACCGAGCCCTAACCCTAACACTAACCCTAACCCTAACCCTAACCCATACCCTACGCCGTACCCGAAGCCCTCACCGAACCCGTACCCTAAGCCGTACCCTAAGCCTAACCCTAAGCCTAACCCTAACCCTAGGCTACCCTTGACTGCTTCTGCCTCCAATAGATTTCCTAAGCACTAGTGTTTTAAGGAACAGCTTAAGAAGAGAATCCTAATGTGATTTCTTTATAATGGGTGTGTTCCTTATCTTATCCTAGTTTCTAAACTCTTCTCCATGGCTGGACCCCCAAATAATATTCCTTTACGTGCTAAGGGGTAACTAGAGAGTGGGATAGGTTTAATAACTACCCTAACGCTAACGCGTACCCTAACGCTAACCCCTACCCTAACCCTAACACGTACCCTAATCCTAACCCGTACCCTAAACCGAGCCCTAACCCTAACACTAACCCTAACCCTAACCCTAACCCATACCCTATGCCGTACCCAAAGCCCTCCACGAACCCGTACCCTAAGCCGTACCCTAAGCCTAACCCTAAGCCTAACCCTAACCCTAGGCTACCCTTGAATGCTTCTGCCTCCAATAGATTTCCTAAGCACTAGTGGTTTAAGGAACAGCTTAAAAAGAGAATCCTAATGTGATTTCTTTATAATGTGTGTGTTCCTTATATTATCTTAGTGTCTAAACTCTTCTCCATGGCTAGACCCCCAAATAATATTCCTTTACGTGCTAAGGGGTATCTAGAGAGTGAGATAGGTTTAATAACTACCCTAACCGTAACGCGTACCCTAAACCTAACCCCTACCCTAACCCTAACACGTACCCTAATCCTAACCCGTACCCTAAACCGAGCCCTAACCCTAACACTAACCCTAACCCTAACCCTAACCCATACCCTACGCCGTACCCGAAGCCCTCCCCGAACCCGTACCCTAAGCCGTACCCTAAGCCTAACCCTAAGCCTAACCCTAACCCTAGGCTACCCTTGACTGCTTCTGCCTCCAATAGATTTCCTAAGCACTAGTGTTTTAAGGAACAGCTTAAAAAGAGAATCCTAATGTGATTTCTTTATAATGGGTGTGTTCCTTATATTATCCTAGTGTCTAAACTCTTCTCAATGGCGGGACCCCCAAATAATATTCCTTTACGTGCTAAGGGGTAACTAGAGAGTGAGATAGGTTTAATAACTACGTTAACCCTAAAGCGTACCCTAACGCTAACCCCTACCCTAACCCTAACACGTACCCTAATCCTAACCCGTAACCTAAACCGAGCCCTAACCCTAACACTAAACCTAACCCTAACCCTAACCCATACCCTACGCCATACCCGAAGCCCTCCCCGAACCCGTACCCTAAGCCGTACCCTAAGCCTAACCCTAAGCCTAACCCTAACCCTAGGCTACCCTTGACTGCTTCTGCCTCCAATAGATTTCCTAAGCACTAATGTTTTAAGGAACAGCTTAAAAAGAGAATCCTAATGTGATTTCTTTATAATGTGTGTGTTCCTTATATTATCTTAGTGTCTAAACTCTTCTCCATGGCTGGACCCCCAAATAATATTCCTTTACGTGCTAAGGGGTATCTAGAGAGTGGGATAGGTTTAATAACTACCCTAACCCTAAAGGGTACCCTAACCCTAACCCCTGCCCTAACCCTAACACATACCCTAATACTAACCCGTACCCTAAACCGAGCCCTAACCCTAACACTAACCCTAACCCTAACCTTAACCCATACCCTACGCCGTACCCGAAGCCCTCCCCGAACCCGTACCCTAAGCCGTACCCTAAGCCTAACCCTAAGCCTAACCCTAACCCTAGGCTACCCTTGACTGCTTCTGCCTCCAATAGATTTCCTAAGCACTAGTGTTTTAAGGAACAGCTTAAAAAGAGAATCCTAATGTGATTTCTTTATAATGGGTGTGTTCCTTATCTAATCCTAGTGTCTAAACTCTTCTCCATGGCTGGACCCCCAAATAATATTCCTTTATGTGCTAAGGGGTATCTAGAGAGTGGGATAGGTTTAATCACTACCCTAACCCTAACGTGTACCCTAACCCTAACCCCTACCCTAACCCTAACACGTACCCTAATCCTAACCCGTACCCTAAACCGAGCCCTAACCCTAACACTAACCCTAACCCTAACCCTAACCCATACCCTACGCCGTACCCGAAGCCCTCCCCGAACCCGTACCCTAAGCCGTACCCTAAGCCTAACCCTAAGCCTAACCCTAACCCTAGGCTACCCTTGACTGCTTCTGCCTCCAATAGATTTCCTAAGCACTAGTGTTTTAAGGAACAGCTTAAAAAGAGAATCCTAATGTGATTTCTTTATAATGGGTGTGTTCCTTATCTTATCCTAGTGTCTAAACTCTTCTCCATGGCGGGACCCCCAAATAATATTCCTTTACGTGCTAAGGGGTATCTAGAGAGTGGGATAGGTTTAATAACTACCCTAACCCTAACGGGTACCCTAACCCTAACCCCTACCCTAACCCTAACACGTACCCTAATCCTAACCCGTACCCTAAACTGAGCCCTAACCCTAACACTAACCCTAACCCTAACCCACACCCTAGGCCGTACCCGAAGCCCTCCCCGAACCCGTACCCTAAGCTGTACCCTAAGCCTAACCCTAAGCCTAACCCTAACCCTAGGCTACCCTTGACTGCTTCTGCCTCCAATAGATTTCCTAAGAACTAGTGTTTTAAGGAACAGCTTAAAAAGAGAATCCTAATGTGATTTCTTTATAATGGGTGTGTTCCTTATCTTATCCTAGTGTCTAAACTCTTCTCCATGGCTGGACCCCCAAATAATATTCCTTTACGTGCTAAGGGGTATCTAGAGAGTGGGATAGGTTTAATAACTACCCTAACCCTAACGGGTACCCTAACCCTAACCCCTGCCCTAACCCTAACACGTACCCTAATCCTAACCCGTACCATAAACCGAGCCCTAACCCTAACACTAACCCTAACCCTAACCTTAACTCATACCCTACGCCGTACCCGAAGCCCTCCCCGAACCCGTACCCTAAGCCGTACCCTAAGCCTAACCCTAAGCCTAACCCTAACCCTAGGCTACCCTTGACTGCTTCTGCCTCCAATAGATTTCCTAAGCACTAGTGTTTTAAGGAACAGCTTAAAAAGAGAATCCTAATGTGATTTCTTTATAATGGGTGTGTTCCTTATCTTATCCTAGTGTCTAAACTCTTCTCCATGGCTGGACCCCCAAATAATATTCCTTTACGTGCTAAGGGGTAACTAGAGAGTGGGATAGGTTTAATAACTACCCTAACCCTAACGCGTACCCTAACGCTAACCCCTACCCTAACCCTAACACGTACCCTAATCCTAACCCGTACCCTAAACCGAGCCCTAACCCTAACACTAACCCTAACCCTAACTCTAACCCATACCCTACGCCTTACCCGAAGCCCTCCCCAAACCCGTACCCTAAACCGTACCCTAAGCCTAACCCTAAGCCTAACCCTAACCCTAGGCTACCCTTAACTGCTTCTGCCTCCAATAGATTTCCTAACCACTAGTGTTTTAAGGAACAGCTTACAAAGAGAATCCTAATGTGATTTCTTTATAATGTGTGTGTTCCTTATATTATCTTAGTGTCAAAACTATTCTCCATGGCTGGACCCCAAAATAATATTCCTTTACGTGCTAAGGGGTATCTAGAGAGTGGGATAGGTTTAATCACTACCCTAACCGTAACGCGTACCCTAACCCTAACCCCTACCCTAACCCTAACACGTACCCTAATCCTAACCCGTACCCTAAACCGAGCCCTAACCCTAACACTAACCCTAACCCTAACCCTAACCCATACCCTATGCCGTACCCGAAGCCCTCCCCGAACCCGTACCCTAAGCCGTACCCTAAGCCTAACCCTAAGCCTAACCCTAACCCTAGGCTACCCTTGACTGCTTCTGCCTCCAATAGATTTCCTAAGCACTAGTGTTTTAAGGAACAGCTTAAAAAGTTTATCCTAATGTGATTTCTTTATAATGGGTGTGTTCCTTATCTTATCCTAGTGTCTAAACTCTTCTCCATGGCTGGACCCCCAAATAATATTCCTTTACGTGCTAAGGGGTAACTAGAGAGTGGGATAGGTTTAATAACTACCCTAACGCTAACGCGTACCCTAACGCTAACCCCTACCCTAACCCTAACACGTACCCTAATCCTAACCCGTACCCTAAACCGAGCCCTAACCCTAACACTAACCCTAACCCTAACCCTAACCCATACCCTATGCCGTACCCAAAGCCCTCCACGAACCCGTACCCTAAGCCGTACCCTAAGCCTAACCCTAAGCCTAACCCTAACCCTAGGCTACCCTTGAATGCTTCTGCCTCCAATAGATTTCCTAAGCACTAGTGGTTTAAGGAACAGCTTAAAAAGAGAATCCTAATGTGATTTCTTTATAATGTGTGTGTTCCTTATATTATCTTAGTGTCTAAACTCTTCTCCATGGCTAGACCCCCAAATAATATTCCTTTACGTGCTAAGGGGTATCTAGAGAGTGAGATAGGTTTAATAACTACCCTAACCGTAACGCGTACCCTAAACCTAACCCCTACCCTAACCCTAACACGTACCCTAATCCTAACCCGTACCCTAAACCGAGCCCTAACCCTAACACTAACCCTAACCCTAACCCTAACCCATACCCTACGCCGTACCCGAAGCCCTCCCCGAACCCGTACCCTAAGCCGTACCCTAAGCCTAACCCTAAGCCTAACCCTAACCCTAGGCTACCCTTGACTGCTTCTGCCTCCAATAGATTTCCTAAGCACTAGTGTTTTAAGGAACAGCTTAAAAAGAGAATCCTAATGTGATTTCTTTATAATGGGTGTGTTCCTTATATTATCCTAGTGTCTAAACTCTTCTCAATGGCGGGACCCCCAAATAATATTCCTTTACGTGCTAAGGGGTAACTAGAGAGTGAGATAGGTTTAATAACTACGTTAACCCTAAAGCGTACCCTAACGCTAACCCCTACCCTAACCCTAACACGTACCCTAATCCTAACCCGTAACCTAAACCGAGCCCTAACCCTAACACTAAACCTAACCCTAACCCTAACCCATACCCTACGCCATACCCGAAGCCCTCCCCGAACCCGTACCCTAAGCCGTACCCTAAGCCTAACCCTAAGCCTAACCCTAACCCTAGGCTACCCTTGACTGCTTCTGCCTCCAATAGATTTCCTAAGCACTAATGTTTTAAGGAACAGCTTAAAAAGAGAATCCTAATGTGATTTCTTTATAATGTGTGTGTTCCTTATATTATCTTAGTGTCTAAACTCTTCTCCATGGCTGGACCCCCAAATAATATTCCTTTACGTGCTAAGGGGTATCTAGAGAGTGGGATAGGTTTAATAACTACCCTAACCCTAAAGGGTACCCTAACCCTAACCCCTGCCCTAACCCTAACACATACCCTAATACTAACCCGTACCCTAAACCGAGCCCTAACCCTAACACTAACCCTAACCCTAACCTTAACCCATACCCTACGCCGTACCCGAAGCCCTCCCCGAACCCGTACCCTAAGCCGTACCCTAAGCCTAACCCTAAGCCTAACCCTAACCCTAGGCTACCCTTGACTGCTTCTGCCTCCAATAGATTTCCTAAGCACTAGTGTTTTAAGGAACAGCTTAAAAAGAGAATCCTAATGTGATTTCTTTATAATGAGTGTGTTCCTTATCTTATCCTAGTGTCTAAACTCTTCTCCATGGCTGGACCCCCAAATAATATTCCTTTACGTGCTAAGGGGTATCTAGAGAGTGGGATAGGTTTAATCACTACCCTAACCCTAACGTGTACCCTAACCCTAACCCCTACCCTAACCCTAACACCTACCCTAATCCTAACCCGTACCCTAAACCGAGCCCTAACCCTAACACTAACCCTAACCCTAACCCTAACCCATATCCTACGCCGTACCCGAAGCCCTCCCCGAACCCGTACCCTACGCCGTACCCTAAGCCTAACCCTAAGCCTAACCCTAACCCTAGGCTACCCTTGACTGCTTCTGCCTCCAATAGATTTCCTAAGCACTAGTGTTTTAAGGAACAGCTTAAAAAGAGAATCCTAATGTGATTTCTTTATAATGGGTGTGTTCCTTATCTAATCCTAGTGTCTAAACTCTTCTCCATGGCTGGACCCCCAAATAATATTCCTTTATGTGCTAAGGGGTATCTAGAGAGTGGGATAGGTTTAATCACTACCCTAACCCTAACGTGTACCCTAACCCTAACCCCTACCCTAACCCTAACACGTACCCTAATCCTAACCCGTACCCTAAACCGAGCCCTAACCCTAACACTAACCCTAACCCTAACCCTAACCCATACCCTACGCCGTACCCGAAGCCCTCCCCGAACCCGTACCCTAAGCCGTACCCTAAGCCTAACCCTAAGCCTAACCCTAACCCTAGGCTACCCTTGACTGCTTCTGCCTCCAATAGATTTCCTAAGCACTAGTGTTTTAAGGAACAGCTTAAAAAGAGAATCCTAATGTGATTTCTTTATAATGGGTGTGTTCCTTATCTTATCCTAGTGTCTAAACTCTTCTCCATGGCGGGACCCCCAAATAATATTCCTTTACGTGCTAAGGGGTATCTAGAGAGTGGGATAGGTTTAATAACTACCCTAACCCTAACGGGTACCCTAACCCTAACCCCTACCCTAACCCTAACACGTACCCTAATCCTAACCCGTACCCTAAACTGAGCCCTAACCCTAACACTAACCCTAACCCTAACCCACACCCTAGGCCGTACCCGAAGCCCTCCCCGAACCCGTACCCTAAGCTGTACCCTAAGCCTAACCCTAAGCCTAACCCTAACCCTAGGCTACCCTTGACTGCTTCTGCCTCCAATAGATTTCCTAAGAACTAGTGTTTTAAGGAACAGCTTAAAAAGAGAATCCTAATGTGATTTCTTTATAATGGGTGTGTTCCTTATCTTATCCTAGTGTCTAAACTCTTCTCCATGGCTGGACCCCCAAATAATATTCCTTTACGTGCTAAGGGGTATCTAGAGAGTGGGATAGGTTTAATAACTACCCTAACCCTAACGGGTACCCTAACCCTAACCCCTGCCCTAACCCTAACACGTACCCTAATCCTAACCCGTACCATAAACCGAGCCCTAACCCTAACACTAACCCTAACCCTAACCTTAACTCATACCCTACGCCGTACCCGAAGCCCTCCCCGAACCCGTACCCTAAGCCGTACCCTAAGCCTAACCCTAAGCCTAACCCTAACCCTAGGCTACCCTTGACTGCTTCTGCCTCCAATAGATTTCCTAAGCACTAGTGTTTTAAGGAACAGCTTAAAAAGAGAATCCTAATGTGATTTCTTTATAATGGGTGTGTTCCTTATCTTATCCTAGTGTCTAAACTCTTCTCCATGGCTGGACCCCCAAATAATATTCCTTTACGTGCTAAGGGGTAACTAGAGAGTGGGATAGGTTTAATAACTACCCTAACCCTAACGCGTACCCTAACGCTAACCCCTACCCTAACCCTAACACGTACCCTAATCCTAACCCGTACCCTAAACCGAGCCCTAACCCTAACACTAACCCTAACCCTAACTCTAACCCATACCCTACGCCTTACCCGAAGCCCTCCCCAAACCCGTACCCTAAACCGTACCCTAAGCCTAACCCTAAGCCTAACCCTAACCCTAGGCTACCCTTAACTGCTTCTGCCTCCAATAGATTTCCTAACCACTAGTGTTTTAAGGAACAGCTTACAAAGAGAATCCTAATGTGATTTCTTTATAATGTGTGTGTTCCTTATATTATCTTAGTGTCAAAACTATTCTCCATGGCTGGACCCCAAAATAATATTCCTTTACGTGCTAAGGGGTATCTAGAGAGTGGGATAGGTTTAATCACTACCCTAACCGTAACGCGTACCCTAACCCTAACCCCTACCCTAACCCTAACACGTACCCTAATCCTAACCCGTACCCTAAACCGAGCCCTAACCCTAACACTAACCCTAACCCTAACCCTAACCCATACCCTATGCCGTACCCGAAGCCCTCCCCGAACCCGTACCCTAAGCCGTACCCTAAGCCTAACCCTAAGCCTAACCCTAACCCTAGGCTACCCTTGACTGCTTCTGCCTCCAATAGATTTCCTAAGCACTAGTGTTTTAAGGAACAGCTTAAAAAGTTTATCCTAATGTGATTTCTTTATAATGGGTGTGTTCCTTATCTTATCCTAGTGTCTAAACTCTTCTCCATGGCTGGACCCCCAAATAATATTCCTTTACGTGCTAAGGGGTATCTAGAGAGTGGGACAGGTTTAATAACTACCCTAACCGTAACGCGTACCCTAACCCTAACCCCTACCCTAACCCTAACAGGTACCCTAATCCTAACCCGTACCCTAAACCGAGCCCTAACCCTAACACTAACCCTAACCCTAACCCTAAACCATACCCTACGCCGTACCCGAAACCCTCCCCGAACCCGTACCCTAAGCCGTACCCTAAGCCTAACCCTAAGCCTAACCCTAACCATAGGCTACCCTTGACTGCTTCTGCCTCCAATAGATTTCCTAAGCACTAGTGTTTTAAGGAACAGCTTAAAAAGAGAATCCTAATGTGATTTCTTTATAATGGGTGTGTTCCTTATCTTATCCTAGTGTCTAAACTCTTCTCCATGGCTGGAACCCCAAATAATATTCCTTTACGTGCTAAGGGGTAACTAGAGAGTGGGATAGGTTTAATAACTACCCTAACCGTAACGCGTACCCTAACCCTAACCCCTACCCTAACCCTAACACGTACCCTAATCCTAACCCGTACCCTAAACCGAGCCCTAACCCTAACACTAACCCTAACCCTAACCCTAACCCACACCCTAGGCCGTACCCGAAGCCCTCCCCGAACCCGTACCCTAAGCCGTACCCTAAGCCTAACCCTAAGCCTAACCCTAACCCTAGGCTACCCTTGACTGCTTCTGCCTCCAATAGATTTCCTAAGAACTAGTGTTTTAAGGAACAGCTTAAAAAGAGAATCCTAATGTGATTTCTTTATAATGGGTGTGTTCCTTATCTTATCCTAGTGTCTAAACTCTTCTCCATGGCTGGACCCCCAAATAATATTCCTTTACGTGCTAAGGGGTATCTAGAGAGTGGGATAGGTTTAATAACTACCCTAACCCTAACGGGTACCCTAACCCTAACCCCTGCCCTAACCCTAACACGTACGCTAATCCTAACCCGTACCATAAACCGAGCCCTAACCCTAACACTAACCCTAACCCTAACCTTAACTCATACCCTACGCCGTACCCGAAGCCCTCCCCGAACCCGTACCCTAAGCCGTACCCTAAGCCTAACCCTAAGCCTAACCCTAACCCTAGGCTACCCTTGACTGCTTCTGCCTCCAATAGATTTCCTAAGCACTAGTGTTTTAAGGAACAGCTTAAAAAGAGAATCCTAATGTGATTTCTTTATAATGGGTGTGTTCCTTATCTTATCCTAGTGTCTAAACTCTTCTCCATGGCTGGACCCCCAAATAATATTCCTTTACGTGCTAAGGGGTAACTAGAGAGTGGGATACGTTTAATAACTACCCTAACCCTAACGCGTACCCTAACGCTAACCCCTACCCTAACCCTAACACGTACCCTAATCCTAACCCGTACCCTAAACCGAGCCCTAACCCTAACACTAACCCTAACCCTAACTCTAACCCATACCCTACGCCTTACCCGAAGCCCTCCCCAAACCCGTACCCTAAACCGTACCCTAAGCCTAACCCTAAGCCTAACCCTAACCCTAGGCTACCCTTGACTGCTTCTGCCTCCAATAGATTTCCTAAGCACTAGTGTTTTAAGGAACAGCTTAAAAAGATTATCCTAATGTGATTTCTTTATAATGGGTGTGTTCCTTATCTTATCCTAGTGTCTAAACTCTTCTCCATTGCTGGACCCCCAAATAATATTCCTTTACGTGCTAAGGGGTATCTAGAGAGTGGGACAGGTTTAATAACTAACCTAACCGTAACGCGTACCCTAACCCTAACCCCTACCCTAACCCTAACAGGTACTCTAATCCTAACCCGTACCCTAAACCGAGCCCTAACCCTAACACTAACCCTAACCCTAACCCTAACCCATACCCTACGCCGTACCCGAAACCCTCCCCGAACCCGTACCCTAAGCCGTACCCTAAGCCTAACCCTAAGCCTAACCCTAACCATAGGCTACCCTTGACTGCTTCTGCCTCCAATAGATTTCCTAAGCACTAGTGTTTTAAGGAACAGCTTAAAAAGAGAATCCTAATGTGATTTCTTTATAATGGGTGTGTTCCTTATCTTATCCTAGTGTCTAAACTCTTCTCCATGGCGGGACCCCCAAATAATATTCCTTTACGTGCTAAGGGGTATCTAGAGAGTGGGATAGGTTTAATAACTACCCTAACCGTAACGCGTACCCTAACCCTAACCCCTACCCTAACCCTAACACGTACCCTAATCCTAACCCGTACCCTAAACCGAGCCCTAACCCTAACACTAACCCTAACCCTAACCCTAACCCATACCCTACGCCGTACCCGAAGCCCTCCCCGAACCCGTACCCTAAGCCGTACCCTAAGCCTAACCCTAACCCTAGGCTACCCTTGACTGCTTCTGCCTCCAATAGATTTCCTAAGCACTAGTGTTTTAAGGAACAGCTTAAAAAGAGAATCCTAATGTGATTTCTTTATAATGTGTGTGTTCCTTATATTATCTTAGTGTCTAAACTCTTCTCCATGGCTGGACCCCCAAATAATATTCCTTTACGTGCTAAGGGGTATCTAGAGAGTGGGATAGGTTTAATAACTACCCTAACCGTAACGCGTACCCAAACCCTAACCCCTACCCTAACCCTAACACGTACCCTAATCCTAACCCGTACCCTAAACCGAGCCCTAACCCTAACACTAACCCTAACCCTAACCCTAACCCATACCCTACGCCGTACCCGAAGCCCTCCCCAAACCCGTACCCTAAACCGTACCCTAAGCCTAACCCTAAGCCTAACCCTAACCCTAGGCTACCCTTAACTGCTTCTGCCTCCAATAGATTTCCTAAGCACTAGTGTTTTAAGGAACAGCTTACAAAGAGAATCCTAATGTGATTTCTTTATAATGTGTGTGTTCCTTATATTATCTTAGTGTCAAAACTCTTCTCCATGGCTGGACCCCAAAATAATATTCCTTTACGTGCTAAGGGGTAACTAGAGAGTGGGATAGGTTTAATAACTACCCTAACCCTAACGCGTACCCTAACGCTAACCCCTACCCTAACCCTAACACGTACCCTAATCCTAACCCGTACCCTAAACCGAGCCCTAACCCTAACACTAACCCTAACCCTAACTCTAACCCATACCCTACGCCTTACCCGAAGCCCTCCCCAAACCCGTACCCTAAACCGTACCCTAAGCCTAACCCTAAGCCTAACCCTAACCCTAGGCTACCCTTAACTGCTTCTGCCTCCAATAGATTTCCTAACCACTAGTGTTTTAAGGAACAGCTTACAAAGAGAATCCTAATGTGATTTCTTTATAATGTGTGTGTTCCTTATATTATCTTAGTGTCAAAACTATTCTCCATGGCTGGACCCCAAAATAATATTCCTTTACGTGCTAAGGGGTATCTAGAGAGTGGGATAGGTTTAATCACTACCCTAACCGTAACGCGTACCCTAACCCTAACCCCTACCCTAACCCTAACACGTACCCTAATCCTAACCCGTACCCTAAACCGAGCCCTAACCCTAACACTAACCCTAACCCTAACCCTAACCCATACCCTATGCCGTACCCGAAGCCCTCCCCGAACCCGTACCCTAAGCCGTACCCTAAGCCTAACCCTAAGCCTAACCCTAACCCTAGGCTACCCTTGACTGCTTCTGCCTCCAATAGATTTCCTAAGCACTAGTGTTTTAAGGAACAGCTTAAAAAGTTTATCCTAATGTGATTTCTTTATAATGGGTGTGTTCCTTATCTTATCCTAGTGTCTAAACTCTTCTCCATGGCTGGACCCCCAAATAATATTCCTTTACGTGCTAAGGGGTATCTAGAGAGTGGGACAGGTTTAATAACTACCCTAACCGTAACGCGTACCCTAACCCTAACCCCTACCCTAACCCTAACAGGTACCCTAATCCTAACCCGTACCCTAAACCGAGCCCTAACCCTAACACTAACCCTAACCCTAACCCTAAACCATACCCTACGCCGTACCCGAAACCCTCCCCGAACCCGTACCCTAAGCCGTACCCTAAGCCTAACCCTAAGCCTAACCCTAACCATAGGCTACCCTTGACTGCTTCTGCCTCCAATAGATTTCCTAAGCACTAGTGTTTTAAGGAACAGCTTAAAAAGAGAATCCTAATGTGATTTCTTTATAATGGGTGTGTTCCTTATCTTATCCTAGTGTCTAAACTCTTCTCCATGGCTGGACCCCCAAATAATATTCCTTTACGTGCTAAGGGGTAACTAGAGAGTGGGATAGGTTTAATAACTACCCTAACCGTAACGCGTACCCTAACCCTAACCCCTACCCTAACCCTAACACGTACCCTAATCCTAACCCGTACCCTAAACCGAGCCCTAACCCTAACACTAACCCTAACCCTAACCCTAACCCACACCCTAGGCCGTACCCGAAGCCCTCCCCGAACCCGTACCCTAAGCCGTACCCTAAGCCTAACCCTAAGCCTAACCCTAACCCTAGGCTACCCTTGACTGCTTCTGCCTCCAATAGATTTCCTAAGAACTAGTGTTTTAAGGAACAGCTTAAAAAGAGAATCCTAATGTGATTTCTTTATAATGGGTGTGTTCCTTATCTTATCCTAGTGTCTAAACTCTTCTCCATGGCTGGACCCCCAAATAATATTCCTTTACGTGCTAAGGGGTATCTAGAGAGTGGGATAGGTTTAATAACTACCCTAACCCTAACGGGTACCCTAACCCTAACCCCTGCCCTAACCCTAACACGTACGCTAATCCTAACCCGTACCATAAACCGAGCCCTAACCCTAACACTAACCCTAACCCTAACCCTAACCCATACCCTACGCCGTACCCGAAGCCCTCCCCGAACCCGTACCCTAAGCCGTACCCTAAGCCTAACCCTAACCCTAGGCTACCCTTGACTGCTTCTGCCTCCAATAGATTTCCTAAGCACTAGTGTTTTAAGGAACAGCTTAAAAAGAGAATCCTAATGTGATTTCTTTATAATGTGTGTGTTCCTTATATTATCTTAGTGTCTAAACTCTTCTCCATGGCTGGACCCCCAAATAATATTCCTTTACGTGCTAAGGGGTATCTAGAGCGTGGGATAGGTTTAATAACTACCCTAACCGTAACGCGTACCCAAACCCTAACCCCTACCCTAACCCTAACACGTACCCTAATCCTAACCCGTACCCTAAACCGAGCCCTAACCCTAACACTAACCCTAACCCTAACCCTAACCCATACCCTACGCCGTACCCGAAGCCCTCCCCAAACCCGTACCCTAAACCGTACCCTAAGCCTAACCCTAAGCCTAACCCTAACCCTAGGCTACCCTTAACTGCTTCTGCCTCCAATAGATTTCCTAAGCACTAGTGTTTTAAGGAACAGCTTACAAAGAGAATCCTAATGTGATTTCTTTATAATGTGTGTGTTCCTTATATTATCTTAGTGTCAAAACTCTTCTCCATGGCTGGACCCCAAAATAATATTCCTTTACGTGCTAAGGGGTATCTAGAGAGTGGGATAGGTTTAATCACTACCCTAACCGTAACGCGTACCCTAACCCTAACCCCTACCCTAACCCTAACACGTACCCTAATCCTAACCCGTACCCTAAACCGAGCCCTAACCCTAACACTAACCCTAACCCTAACCCTAACCCATACCCTATGCCGTACCCGAAGCCCTCCCCGAACCCGTACCCTAAGCCGTACCCTAAGCCTAACCCTAAGCCTAACCCTAACCCTAGGCTACCCTTGACTGCTTCTGCCTCCAATAGATTTCCTAAGCACTAGTGTTTTAAGGAACAGCTTAAAAAGTTTATCCTAATGTGATTTCTTTATAATGGGTGTGTTCCTTATCTTATCCTAGTGTCTAAACTCTTCTCCATGGCTGGACCCCCAAATAATATTCCTTTACGTGCTAAGGGGTATCTAGAGAGTGGGACAGGTTTAATAACTACCCTAACCGTAACGCGTACCCTAACCCTAACCCCTACCCTAACCCTAACAGGTACCCTAATCCTAACCCGTACCCTAAACCGAGCCCTAACCCTAACACTAACCCTAACCCTAACCCTAAACCATACCTACGCCGTACCCGAAACCCTCCCCGAACCCGTACCCTAAGCCGTACCCTAAGCCTAACCCTAAGCCTAACCCTAACCATAGGCTACCCTTGACTGCTTCTGCCTCCAATAGATTTCCTAAGCACTAGTGTTTTAAGGAACAGCTTAAAAAGAGAATCCTTATGTGATTTCTTTATAATGGGTGTGTTCCTTATCTTATCCTAGTGTCTAAACTCTTCTCCATGGCTGGACCCCCAAATAATATTCCTTTACGTGCTAAGGGGTAACTAGAGAGTGGGATAGGTTTAATAACTACCCTAACCGTAACGCGTACCCTAACCCTAACCCCTACCCTAACCCTAACACGTACCCTAATCCTAACCCGTACCCTAAACCGAGCCCTAACCCTAACACTAACCCTAACCCTAACCCTAACCCACACCCTAGGCCG
The DNA here is from genome assembly GCF_965194825.1 of Balaenoptera physalus. Classification (NCBI taxonomy): domain Eukaryota; kingdom Metazoa; phylum Chordata; class Mammalia; order Artiodactyla; family Balaenopteridae; genus Balaenoptera; species Balaenoptera physalus. The sequence continues at coordinate 186,757 of NW_028125873.1, forward strand.
TACCCGAAGCCCTCCCCGAACCCGTACCCTAAGCCGTACCCTAAGCCTAACCCTAAGCCTAACCCTAACCCTAGGCTACCGTTGACTGCTTCTGCCTCCAATAGATTTCCGAAGAACTAGTGTTTTAAGGAACAGCTTAAAAAGAGAATCCTAATGTGATTTCTTTATAATGGGTGTGTTCCTTATCTTATCCTAGTGTCTAAACTCTTCTCCATGGCTGGACCCCCAAATAATATTCCTTTACGTGCTAAGGGGTATCTAGAGAGTGGGATAGGTTTAATAACTACCCTAACCCTAACGGGTACCCTAACCCTAACCCCTGCCCTAACCCTAACACGTACGCTAATCCTAACCCGTACCATAAACCGAGCCCTAACCCTAACACTAACCCTAACCCTAACCTTAACTCATACCCTACGCCGTACCCGAAGCCCTCCCCGAACCCGTACCCTAAGCCGTACCCTAAGCCTAACCCTAAGCCTAACCCTAACCCTAGGCTACCCTTGACTGCTCCTGCCTCCAATAGATTTCCTCAGCACTAGTGTTTTAAGGAACAGCTTAAAAAGAGAATCCTAATGTGATTTCTTTATAATGGGTGTGTTCCTTATCTTATCCTAGTGTCTAAACTCTTCTCCATGGCTGGACCCCCAAATAATATTCCTTTACGTGCTAAGGGGTAACTAGAGAGTGGGATAGGTTTAATAACTACCCTAACCCTAACGCGTACCCTAACGCTAACCCCTACCCTAACCCTAACACGTACCCTAATCCTAACCCGTACCCTAAACCGAGCCCTAACCCTAACACTAACCCTAACCCTAACTCTAACCCATACCCTACGCCTTACCCGAAGCCCTCCCCAAACCCGTACCCTAAACCGTACCCTAAGCCTAACCCTAAGCCTAACCCTAACCCTAGGCTACCCTTAACTGCTTCTGCCTCCAATAGATTTCCTAAGCACTAGTGTTTTAAGGAACAGCTTACAAAGAGAATCCTAATGTGATTTCTTTATAATGTGTGTGTTCCTTATATTATCTTAGTGTCAAAACTCTTCTCCATGGCTGGACCCCAAAATAATATTCCTTTACGTGCTAAGGGGTATCTAGAGAGTGGGATAGGTTTAATCACTACCCTAACCGTAACGCGTACCCTAACCCTAACCCCTACCCTAACCCTAACACGTACCCTAATCCTAACCCGTACCCTAAACCGAGCCCTAACCCTAACACTAACCCTAACCCTAACCCTAACCCATACCCTATGCCGTACCCGAAGCCCTCCCCGAACCCGTACCCTAAGCCGTACCCTAAGCCTAACCCTAAGCCTAACCCTAACCCTAGGCTACCCTTGACTGCTTCTGCCTCCAATAGATTTCCTAAGCACTAGTGTTTTAAGGAACAGCTTAAAAAGTTTATCCTAATGTGATTTCTTTATAATGGGTGTGTTCCTTATCTTATCCTAGTGTCTAAACTCTTCTCCATGGCTGGACCCCCAAATAATATTCCTTTACGTGCTAAGGGGTATCTAGAGAGTGGGACAGGTTTAATAACTACCCTAACCGTAACGCGTACCCTAACCCTAACCCCTACCCTAACCCTAACAGGTACCCTAATCCTAACCCGTACCCTAAACCGAGCCCTAACCCTAACACTAACCCTAACCCTAACCCTAAACCATACCCTACGCCGTACCCGAAACCCTCCCCGAACCCGTACCCTAAGCCGTACCCTAAGCCTAACCCTAAGCCTAACCCTAACCATAGGCTACCCTTGACTGCTTCTGCCTCCAATAGATTTCCTAAGCACTAGTGTTTTAAGGAACAGCTTAAAAAGAGAATCCTAATGTGATTTCTTTATAATGGGTGTGTTCCTTATCTTATCCTAGTGTCTAAACTCTTCTCCATGGCTGGACCCCCAAATAATATTCCTTTACGTGCTAAGGGGTAACTAGAGAGTGGGATAGGTTTAATAACTACCCTAACCGTAACGCGTACCCTAACCCTAACCCCTACCCTAACCCTAACACGTACCCTAATCCTAACCCGTACCCTAAACCGAGCCCTAACCCTAACACTAACCCTAACCCTAACCCTAACCCACACCCTAGGCCGTACCCGAAGCCCTCCCCGAACCCGTACCCTAAGCCGTACCCTAAGCCTAACCCTAAGCCTAACCCTAACCCTAGGCTACCCTTGACTGCTTCTGCCTCCAATAGATTTCCTAAGAACTAGTGTTTTAAGGAACAGCTTAAAAAGAGAATCCTAATGTGATTTCTTTATAATGGGTGTGTTCCTTATCTTATCCTAGTGTCTAAACTCTTCTCCATGGCTGGACCCCCAAATAATATTCCTTTACGTGCTAAGGGGTATCTAGAGAGTGGGATAGGTTTAATAACTACCCTAACCCTAACGGGTACCCTAACCCTAACCCCTGCCCTAACCCTAACACGTACGCTAATCCTAACCCGTACCATAAACCGAGCCCTAACCCTAACACTAACCCTAACCCTAACCTTAACTCATACCCTACGCCGTACCCGAAGCCCTCCCCGAACCCGTACCCTAAGCCGTACCCTAAGCCTAACCCTAAGCCTAACCCTAACCCTAGGCTACCCTTGACTGCTTCTGCCTCCAATAGATTTCCTAAGCACTAGTGTTTTAAGGAACAGCTTAAAAAGAGAATCCTAATGTGATTTCTTTATAATGGGTGTGTTCCTTATCTTATCCTAGTGTCTAAACTCTTCTCCATGGCTGGACCCCCAAATAATATTCCTTTACGTGCTAAGGGGTAACTAGAGAGTGGGATACGTTTAATAACTACCCTAACCCTAACGCGTACCCTAACGCTAACCCCTACCCTAACCCTAACACGTACCCTAATCCTAACCCGTACCCTAAACCGAGCCCTAACCCTAACACTAACCCTAACCCTAACTCTAACCCATACCCTACGCCTTACCCGAAGCCCTCCCCAAACCCGTACCCTAAACCGTAACCTAAGCCTAACCCTAAGCCTAACCCTAACCCTAGGCTACCCTTGACTGCTTCTGCCTCCAATAGATTTCGTAAGCACTAGTGTTTTAAGGAACAGCTTAAAAAGAGAATCCTAATGTGATTTCTTTATAATGTGTGTGTTCCTTATATTATCTTAGTGTCTAAACTCTTCTCCATGGCTGGACCCCCAAATAATATTCCTTTACGTGCTAAGGGGTATCTAGAGAGTGGGATAGGTTTAATAACTACCCTAACCCTAACGGGTACCCTAACCCTAACCCCTGCCCTAACCCTAACACGTACCCTAATCCTAACCCGTACCCTAAACCGAGCCCTAACCCTAACACTAACCCTAACCCTAACCTTAACCCATACCCTACGCCGTACCCGAAGCCCTCCCCGAACCCGTACCCTAAGCCATACCCTAAGCCTAACCCTAAGCCTAACCCTAACCCTAGGCTACCCTTGACTGCTTCTGCCTCCAATAGATTTCCTAAGCACTAGTGTTTTAAGGAACAGCTTAAAAAGAGAATCCTAATGTGATTTCTTTATAATGTGTGTGTTCCTTATATTATCTTAGTTTGTAAACTCTTCTCCATGGCTGGACCCCCAAATAATATTCCTTTACGTGCTAAGGGGTATCTAGAGAGTGGGATAGGTTTAATAACTACCCTAACCCTAACGGGTACCCTAACCCTAACCCCTGCCCTAACCCTAACACGTACCCTAATCCTAACCCGTACCCTAAACCGAGCCCTAACCCTAACACTAACACTAACCCTAACCCTAACCCATACCCTACGCCGTACCCGAAGCCCTCCCCGAACCCGTACCCTAAGCCGTACCCTAAGCCTAACCCTAAGCCTAACCCTAACCCTAGGCTACCCTTGACTGCTTCTGCCTCCAATAGATTTCCTAAGCACTAGTGTTTTAAGGAACAGCTTAAAAAGAGAATCCTAATGTGATTTCTTTATAATGGGTGTGTTCCTTATCTTATCCTAGTGTCTAAACTCTTCTCCATGGCTGGACCCCCAAATAATATTCCTTTACGTGCTAAGGGGTAACTAGAGAGTGGGATAGGTTTAATAACTACCCTAACCCTAACGCGTACCCTAACGCTAACCCCTACCCTAAACCTAACACGTACCCTAATCCTAACCCGTACCCTAAACCGAGCCCTAACCCTAACACTAACCCTAACCCTAACTCTAACCCATACCCTACGCCGTACCCGAAGCCCTCCCCATACCCGTACCCTAAACCGTACCCTAAGCCTAACCCTAAGCCTAACCCTAACCCTAGGCTACCCTTGACTGCTTCTGCCTACAATAGATTTCCTAAGCACTAGTGTTTTAAGGAACAGCTTAAAAAGAGAATCCTAATGTGATTTCTTTATAATGTGTGTGTTCCTTATATTATCTTAGTGTCTAAACTCTTCTCCATGGCTGGACCCCAAAATAATATTCCTTTACGTGCTAAGGGGAATCTAGAGAGTGGGATAGGTTTTATAACTACCCTAACCGTAATGCGTACCCTAACCCTAACCCCTACCCTAACCCTAACACGTACCCTAATCCTAACCCGTACCCTAAACCGAGCCCTAACCCTAACACTATCCCTAACCCTAACTCTAACCCATACCCTACGCCGTACCCGAAGCCCTCCCCAAACCCGTACCCTAAACCGTACCCTAAGCCTAACCCTAAGCCTAACCCTAACCCTAGGCTTCCCTTGACTGCTTCTGCCTCCAATAGATTTCCTAAGCACTAGTGTTTTAAGGAACAGCTTAAAAAGAGAATCCTAATGTGATTTCTTTATAATGTGTGTGTTCCTTATATTATCTTAGTGTCTAAACTCTTCTCCATGGCTGGACCCCAAAATAATATTCCTTTACGTGCTAAGGGGTATCTAGAGAGTTGGATAGGTTTAATAACTACCCTAACCGTAACGCGTACCCTAACCCTAACCCCTACCCTAACCCTAACACGTACCCTAATCCTAACCCGTACCCTAAACCGAGCCCTAACCCTAACACTAACCCTAACCCTAACCCTAACCCATACCCTACGCAATACCCGAAGCCCTCCCCGAACACGTACCCTAAGCCGTACCCTGAGCCTAACCCTAAGCCTAACCCTAACCCTAGGCTACCCTTGACTTCTTCTGCCTCCAATAGATTTCCTAAGCACTAGTGTTTTAAGGAACAGCTTAAAAAGAGAATCCTAATGTGATTTCTTTATAATGGGTGTGTTCCTTATCTTATCCTAGTGTCTAAACTCTTCTCCATGGCGGGACCCCCAAATAATATTCCTTTACGTGCTAAAGGGTAACTAGAGAGTGAGATAGGTTTAATAACTACGCTAACCCTAACGCGTACCCTAACGCTAACCCCTACCCTAACCCTAACACGTACCCTAATCCTAACCCTTACGCTAAACCGAGCCCTAACCCTAACACTAACCCTAACCCTAACCCTAACCCATACCCTACGCCGTACCCGAAGCCCTCCCCGAACCCGTACCCTAAGCCGTACCCTAAGCCTAACCCTAAGCCTAACCCTAACTCTAGGCTACCCTTGACTGCTTCTGCCTCCAATAGATTTCCTAAGCACTAGTGTTTTAAGGAACAGCTTAAAAAGAGAATCCTAATGTGATTTCTTTATAATGGGTGTGTTCCTTATCTTATCCTAGTGTCTAAACTCTTCTCCATGGCTGGACCCCCAAATAATATTCCTTTACGTGCTAAGGGGTAACTAGAGAGTGGGATAGGTTTAATAACTACCCTATCCCTAACGCGTACCCTAACGCTAACCCCTACCCTAACCCTAACACGTACCCTAATCCTAACCCGTACCCTAAACCGAGCCCTAACCCTAACACTAACCCTAACCCTAACCCTAACCCTAACCCATACCCTACGCCGTACCCGAAGCCCTCCCCGAACCCGTACCCTAAGCCGTAACCTAAGCCTAACCCTAAGCCTAACCCTAACCCTAGGCTACCCTTGACTGCTTCTGCCTCCAATAGATTTCCTAAGCACTAGTGTTTTAAGGAACAGCTTAAAAAGAGAATCCTAATGTGATTTCTTTATAATGGGTGTGTTCCTTATATTATCTTAGTGTCTAAACTCTTCTCCATGGCTGGACCCCCAAATAATATTCCTTTACGTGCTAAGGGGTATCTAGAGAGTGGGATAGGTTTAATAACTACCCTAACCCTAACGGGTACCCTAACCCTAACCCCTGCCCTAACCCTAACACGTACCCTAATCCTAACCCGTACCCTAAACCGAGCCCTAACCCTAACACTAACCCTAACCCTAACCCTAACCCATACCCTACGCCGTACCCGAAGCCCTCCCCGAACCCGTACCCTAAGCCGTACCCTAAGCCTAACCCTAAGCCTAACCCTAACCCTAGGCTACCCTTGACTGCTTCTGCCTCCAATAGATTTCCTAAGCACTAGTGTTTTAAGGAACAGCTTAAAAAGAGAATCCTAATGTGATTTCTTTATAATGGGTGTGTTCCTTATATTATCTTAGTGTCTAAACTCTTCTCCATGGCTGGACCCCCAAATAATATTCCTTTACGTGCTAAGGGGTATCTAGAGAGTGGGATAGGTTTAATAACTACCCTAACCCTAACGCGTACCCTAACCCTAACCCCTACCCTAACCCTAACACGTACCCTAATCCTAACCCGTACCCTAAACCGAGCCCTAACCCTAACACTAACCGTAACCCTAACCCTAACACATACCCTACGCCGTACCCGAAGCCCTCCCCGAACCCGTACCCTAAGCCGTACCCTAAGCCTAACCCTAAGCCTAACCCTAACCGTAGTCTACCCTTGACTGCTTCTGCCTCCAATAGATTTCTTAAGCACTAGTGTTTTAAGGAACAGCTTAAAAAGAGAATCCTAATGTGATTTCTTTAAAATGGGTGTGTTCCTTATCTTATCCTAGTGTCTAAACTCTTCTCCATGGCTGGACCCCCAAATAATATTCCTTTACGTGCTAAGGGGTAACTAGAGAGTGGGATAGGTTTAATAACTACCCTAACCCTAACGCGTACCCTAACGCTAACCCCTACCCTAACCCTAACACGTACCCTAATCCTAACCCGTACCCTAAAGCGAGCCCTAACCCTAACACTAACCCTAACCCTAACCCTAACCCATACCCTACGCCGTACCCGAAGCCCTCCCCGAACCCGTACCCTAAGCCGTACCCTAAGCCTAACCCTAAGCCTAACCCTAACCCTGGGCTACCCTTGACTGCTTCTGCCTCCAATAGATTTCCTAAGCACTAGTGTTTTAAGGAACAGCTTAAAAAGAGAATCCTAATGTGATTTCTTTATAAAGTGTGTGTTCCTTATATTATCTTAGTGTCTAAACTCTTCTCCATGGCTGGACCCCCAAATAATATTCCTTTACGTGCTAAGGGGTATCTAGAGAGTGGGATAGGTTTAATAACTACCCTAACCATAACGCGTACCCTAACCCTAACCCCTACCCTAACCCTAACACGTACCCTAATCCTAACCCGTACCCTAAACCGAGCCCTAACCCTAACACTAACCCTAACCCTAACCCTAACCCATACCCTACGCTGTACCCGAAGCCCTCCCCGAACCCGTACCCTAAGCCGTAACCTAAGCCTAACCCTAAGCCTAACCCTAACCCTAGGCTACCCTTGACTGCTTCTGCCTCCAATAGATTTCCTAACCACTAGTGTATTAAGGAACAGCTTAAAAAGAGAATCCTAATGTGATTTCTTTATAATGTGTGTGTTCCTTATATTATCTTAGTGTCTAAACTCTTCTCCATGGCTGGACCCCCAAATAATATTCCTTTACGTGCTAAGGGGTATCTAGAGAGTGGGATAGGTTTAATAACTACCCTAACCATAACGCGTACCCTAACCCTAACCCCTACCCTAACCCTAACACGTACCCTAATCCTAACCCGTACCCTAAACCGAGCCCTAACCCTAACACTAACCCTAACCCTAACCCTAACCCATACCCTACGCTGTACCCGAAGCCCTCCCCGAACCCGTACCCTAAGCCGTAACCTAAGCCTAACCCTAAGCCTAACCCTAACCCTAGGCTACCCTTGACTGCTTCTGCCTCCAATAGATTTCCTAACCACTAGTGTATTAAGGAACAGCTTAAAAAGAGAATCCTAATGTGATTTCTTTATAATGGGTGTGTTCCTTATCTAATCCTAGTTTCTAAACTCTTCTCCATGGCTGGACCCACCAAATAATATTCCTTTATGTGCTAAGGGGTATCTAGAGAGTGGGATAGGTTTAATAACTACCCTAACCGTAATGCGTACCCTAACCCTAACCCCTACCCTAACCCTAACACGTACCCTAATCCTAACCCGTACCCTAAACCGAGCCCTAACCCTAACACTATCCCTAACCCTAACTCTAACCCATACCCTACGCCGTACCCGAAGCCCTCCCCAAACCCGTACCCTAAACCGTACCCTAAGCCTAACCCTAAGCCTAACCCTAACCCTAGGCTTCCCTTGACTGCTTCTGCCTCCAATAGATTTCCTAAGCACTAGTGTTTTAAGGAACAGCTTAAAAAGAGAATCCTAATGTGATTTCTTTATAATGTGTGTGTTCCTTATATTATCTTAGTGTCTAAACTCTTCTCCATGGCTGGACCCCAAAATAATATTCCTTTACGTGCTAAGGGGTATCTAGAGAGTTGGATAGGTTTAATAACTACCCTAACCGTAACGCGTACCCTAACCCTAACCCCTACCCTAACCCTAACACGTACCCTAATCCTAACCCGTACCCTAAACCGAGCCCTAACCCTAACACTAACCCTAACCCTAACCCTAACCCATACCCTACGCAATACCCGAAGCCCTCCCCGAACACGTACCCTAAGCCGTACCCTGAGCCTAACCCTAAGCCTAACCCTAACCCTAGGCTACCCTTGACTTCTTCTGCCTCCAATAGATTTCCTAAGCACTAGTGTTTTAAGGAACAGCTTAAAAAGAGAATCCTAATGTGATTTCTTTATAATGGGTGTGTTCCTTATCTTATCCTAGTGTCTAAACTCTTCTCCATGGCGGGACCCCCAAATAATATTCCTTTACGTGCTAAAGGGTAACTAGAGAGTGAGATAGGTTTAATAACTACGCTAACCCTAACGCGTACCCTAACGCTAACCCCTACCCTAACCCTAACACGTACCCTAATCCTAACCCTTACCCTAAACCGAGCCCTAACCCTAACACTAACCCTAACCCTAACCCTAACCCATACCCTACGCCGTACCCGAAGCCCTCCCCGAACCCGTACCCTAAGCCGTACCCTAAGCCTAACCCTAAGCCTAACCCTAACTCTAGGCTACCCTTGACTGCTTCTGCCTCCAATAGATTTCCTAAGCACTAGTGTTTTAAGGAACAGCTTAAAAAGAGAATCCTAATGTGATTTCTTTATAATGGGTGTGTTCCTTATCTTATCCTAGTGTCTAAACTCTTCTCCATGGCTGGACCCCCAAATAATATTCCTTTACGTGCTAAGGGGTAACTAGAGAGTGGGATAGGTTTAATAACTACCCTATCCCTAACGCGTACCCTAACGCTAACCCCTACCCTAACCCTAACACGTACCCTAATCCTAACCCGTACCCTAAACCGAGCCCTAACCCTAACACTAACCCTAACCCTAACCCTAACCCTAACCCATACCCTACGCCGTACCCGAAGCCCTCCCCGAACCCGTACCCTAAGCCGTAACCTAAGCCTAACCCTAAGCCTAACCCTAACCCTAGGCTACCCTTGACTGCTTCTGCCTCCAATAGATTTCCTAAGCACTAGTGTTTTAAGGAACAGCTTAAAAAGAGAATCCTAATGTGATTTCTTTATAATGGGTGTGTTCCTTATATTATCTTAGTGTCTAAACTCTTCTCCATGGCTGGACCCCCAAATAATATTCCTTTACGTGCTAAGGGGTATCTAGAGAGTGGGATAGGTTTAATAACTACCCTAACCCTAACGGGTACCCTAACCCTAACCCCTGCCCTAACCCTAACACGTACCCTAATCCTAACCCGTACCCTAAACCGAGCCCTAACCCTAACACTAACCCTAACCCTAACCCTAACCCATACCCTACGCCGTACCCGAAGCCCTCCCCGAACCCGTACCCTAAGCCGTACCCTAAGCCTAACCCTAAGCCTAACCCTAACCCTAGGCTACCCTTGACTGCTTCTGCCTCCAATAGATTTCCTAAGCACTAGTGTTTTAAGGAACAGCTTAAAAAGAGAATCCTAATGTGATTTCTTTATAATGGGTGTGTTCCTTATATTATCTTAGTGTCTAAACTCTTCTCCATGGCTGGACCCCCAAATAATATTCCTTTACGTGCTAAGGGGTATCTAGAGAGTGGGATAGGTTTAATAACTACCCTAACCCTAACGCGTACCCTAACCCTAACCCCTACCCTAACCCTAACACGTACCCTAATCCTAACCCGTACCCTAAACCGAGCCCTAACCCTAACACTAACCGTAACCCTAACCCTAACCCATACCCTACGCCGTACCCGAAGCCCTCCCCGAACCCGTACCCTAAGCCGTACCCTAAGCCTAACCCTAAGCCTAACCCTAACCGTAGTCTACCCTTGACTGCTTCTGCCTCCAATAGATTTCTTAAGCACTAGTGTTTTAAGGAACAGCTTAAAAAGAGAATCCTAATGTGATTTCTTTAAAATGGGTGTGTTCCTTATCTTATCCTAGTGTCTAAACTCTTCTCCATGGCTGGACCCCCAAATAATATTCCTTTACGTGCTAAGGGGTAACTAGAGAGTGGGATAGGTTTAATAACTACCCTAATCCTAACGCGTACCCTAACGCTAACCCCTACCCTAACCCTAACACGTACCCTAATCCTAACCCGTACCCTAAAGCGAGCCCTAACCCTAACACTAACCCTAACCCTAACCCTAACCCATACCCTACGCCGTACCCGAAGCCCTCCCCGAACCCGTACCCTAAGCCGTACCCTAAGCCTAACCCTAAGCCTAACCCTAACCCTGGGCTACCCTTGACTGCTTCTGCCTCCAATAGATTTCCTAAGCACTAGTGTTTTAAGGAACAGCTTAAAAAGAGAATCCTAATGTGATTTCTTTATAATGTGTGTGTTCCTTATATTATCTTAGTGTCTAAACTCTTCTCCATGGCTGGACCCCCAAATAATATTCCTTTACGTGCTAAGGGGTATCTAGAGAGTGGGATAGGTTTAATAACTACCCTAACCATAACGCGTACCCTAACCCTAACCCCTACCCTAACCCTAACACGTACCCTAATCCTAACCCGTACCCTAAACCGAGCCCTAACCCTAACACTAACCCTAACCCTAACCCTAACCCATACCCTACGCTGTACCCGAAGCCCTCCCCGAACCCGTACCCTAAGCCGTAACCTAAGCCTAACCCTAAGCCTAACCCTAACCCTAGGCTACCCTTGACTGCTTCTGCCTCCAATAGATTTCCTAACCACTAGTGTATTAAGGAACAGCTTAAAAAGAGAATCCTAATGTGATTTCTTTATAATGGGTGTGTTCCTTATCTAATCCTAGTTTCTAAACTCTTCTCCATGGCTGGACCCACCAAATAATATTCCTTTATGTGCTAAGGGGTATCTAGAGAGTGGGATAGGTTTAATCACTACCCTAACCCTAACGTGTACCCTAACGCTAACCCCTACCCTAACCCTAACACGTACCCTAATCCTAACCCGTACCCTAAACAGAGCCCTAACCCTAACACAAACCCTAACCCTAACCCTAACACATACCCTACGCCGTACCCGCAGCCCTCCCCGAAACCGTACCCTAAGCCGTACCCTAAGCCTAACCCTAAGCCTAACCCTAACCCTAGGCTACCCTTGACTGCTTCTGCCTCCAATAGATTTCCTAAGCACTAGTGTTTTAAGGAACAGCTTAAAAAGAGAATCCTAATGTGATTTCTTTATAATGGGTGTGTTTCTTATCTTATCCTAGTGTCTAAACTCTTCTCCATGGCTGGACCCCCAAATAATATTCCTTTACGTGCTAAGGGGTAACTAGAGAGTGGGATAGGTTTAATAACTACCCTAACCCTAACGCGTACCCTAACGCTAACCCCTACACTAACCCTAACACGTACCCTAATCCTAACCCGTACCCTAAACCGAGTCCTAACCCTAACACTAACCCTAACCCTAACCCTAACCCATACCCTACGCCGTACCCGAAGCCCTCCCCGAACCCGTACCCTAAGCCGTACCCTAAGCCTAACCCTAAGCCTAACCCTAACCCTTGGCTACCCTTGACTTCTTCTGCCTCCAATAGATTTCCTAAGCACTAGTGTTTTAAGGAACAGCTTAAAAAGAGAATCCTAATGTGATTTCTTTATAATGGGTGTGTTACTTATCTAATCCTAGTGTCTAAACTCTTCTCCATGGCTGGACCCCCAAATAATATTCCTTTATGTGCAAAGGGGTATCTAGAGAGTGGGATAGGTTTAATCACTACCCTAACCCTAACGTGTACCCTAACCCTAACCCCTACCCTAACCCTAACACGTACCCTAATCCTAACCCGTACCCTAAATCGAGCCCTAACCCTAACACTAACCCTAACCCTAACCCTAACCCATACCCTACGCCGTACCCGAAGCCCTCCCCGAACCCGTACCCTAAGCTGTACCCTAAGCCTAACCCTAAGCCTAACCCTAACCCTAGGCTACCCTTGACTGCTTCTGCCTCCAATAGATTTCCTAAGCACTAGTGTTTTAAGGAACAGCTTAAAAAGAGAATCCTAATGTGATTTCTTTATAATGGGTGTGTTTCTTATCTTATCCTAGTGTCTAAACTCTTCTCCATGGCTGGACCCCCAAATAATATTCCTTTACGTGCGAAGGGGTAACTAGAGAGTGGGATAGGTTTAATAACTACCCTAACCCTAACGCGTACCCTAACGCTAACCCCTACACTAACCCTAACACGTACCCTAATCCTAACCCGTACCCTAAACCGAGTCCTAAGCCTAACACTAACCCTAACCCTAACCCTAACCCATACCCTACGCCGTACCCGAAGCCCTCCCCGAACCCGTACCGTAAGCCGTACCCTAAGCCTAACCCTAAGCCTAACCCTAACCCTAGGCTACCCTTGACTGCTTCTGCCTCCAATAGATTTCCTAAGCACTAGTGTTTTAAGGAACAGCTTAAAAAGAGAATCCTAATGTGATTTCTTTATAATGTGTGTGTTCCTTATATTATCTTAGTGTCTAAACTCTTCTCCATGGCTGGACCCCCAAATAATATTCCTTTACGTGCTAAGGGGTATCTAGAGAGTGGGATAGGTTTAATAACTACCCTAACCCTAACGCGTACCCTAACCCTAACCCCTACCCTAACCCTAACACGTACCCTAATCCTAACCCGTACCCTAAACCGAGCCCTAACCCTAACACTAACCGTAACCCTAACCCTAACCCATACCCTACGCCGTACCCGAAGCCCTCCCCGAACCCGTACCCTAAGCCGTACCCTAAGCCTAACCCTAAGCCTAACCCTAACCGTAGTCTACCCTTGACTGCTTCTGCCTCCAATAGATTTCTTAAGCACTAGTGTTTTAAGGAACAGCTTAAAAAGAGAATCCTAATGTGATTTCTTTAAAATGGGTGTGTTCCTTATCTTATCCTAGTGTCTAAACTCTTCTCCATGGCTGGACCCCCAAATAATATTCCTTTACGTGCTAAGGGGTAACTAGAGAGTGGGATAGGTTTAATAACTACCCTAATCCTAACGCGTACCCTAACGCTAACCCCTACCCTAACCCTAACACGTACCCTAATCCTAACCCGTACCCTAAAGCGAGCCCTAACCCTAACACTAACCCTAACCCTAACCCTAACCCATACCCTACGCCGTACCCGAAGCCCTCCCCGAACCCGTACCCTAAGCCGTACCCTAAGCCTAACCCTAAGCCTAACCCTAACCCTGGGCTACCCTTGACTGCTTCTGCCTCCAATAGATTTCCTAAGCACTAGTGTTTTAAGGAACAGCTTAAAAAGAGAATCCTAATGTGATTTCTTTATAATGTGTGTGTTCCTTATATTATCTTAGTGTCTAAACTCTTCTCCATGGCTGGACCCCCAAATAATATTCCTTTACGTGCTAAGGGGTATCTAGAGAGTGGGATAGGTTTAATAACTACCCTAACCATAACGCGTACCCTAACCCTAACCCCTACCCTAACCCTAACACGTACCCTAATCCTAACCCGTACCCTAAACCGAGCCCTAACCCTAACACTAACCCTAACCCTAACCCTAACCCATACCCTACGCTGTACCCGAAGCCCTCCCCGAACCCGTACCCTAAGCCGTAACCTAAGCCTAACCCTAAGCCTAACCCTAACCCTAGGCTACCCTTGACTGCTTCTGCCTCCAATAGATTTCCTAACCACTAGTGTATTAAGGAACAGCTTAAAAAGAGAATCCTAATGTGATTTCTTTATAATGGGTGTGTTCCTTATCTAATCCTAGTTTCTAAACTCTTCTCCATGGCTGGACCCACCAAGTAATATTCCTTTATGTGCTAAGGGGTATCTAGAGAGTGGGATAGGTTTAATCACTACCCTAACCCTAACGTGTACCCTAACGCTAACCCCTACCCTAACCCTAACACGTACCCTAATCCTAACCCGTACCCTAAACAGAGCCCTAACCCTAACACAAACCCTAACCCTAACCCTAACACATACCCTACGCCGTACCCGCAGCCCTCCCCGAAACCGTACCCTAAGCCGTACCCTAAGCCTAACCCTAAGCCTAACCCTAACCCTAGGCTACCCTTGACTGCTTCTGCCTCCAATAGATTTCCTAAGCACTAGTGTTTTAAGGAACAGCTTAAAAAGAGAATCCTAATGTGATTTCTTTATAATGAGTGTGTTTCTTATCTTATCCTAGTGTCTAAACTCTTCTCCATGGCTGGACCCCCAAATAATATTCCTTTACGTGCTAAGGGGTAACTAGAGAGTGGGATAGGTTTAATAACTACCCTAACCCTAACGCGTACCCTAACGCTAACCCCTACACTAACCCTAACACGTACCCTAATCCTAACCCGTACCCTAAACCGAGTCCTAACCCTAACACTAACCCTAACCCTAACCCTAACCCATACCCTACGCCGTACCCGAAGCCCTCCCCGAACCCGTACCCTAAGCCGTACCCTAAGCCTAACCCTAAGCCTAACCCTAACCCTTGGCTACCCTTGACTTCTTCTGCCTCCAATAGATTTCCTAAGCACTAGTGTTTTAAGGAACAGCTTAAAAAGAGAATCCTAATGTGATATCTTTATAATGGGTGTGTTACTTATCTAATCCTAGTGTCTAAACTCTTCTCCATGGCTGGACCCCCAAATAATATTCCTTTATGTGCAAAGGGGTATCTAGAGAGTGGGATAGGTTTAATCACTACCCTAACCCTAACGTGTACCCTAACCCTAACCCCTACCCTAACCCTAACACGTACCCTAATCCTAACCCGTACCCTAAATCGAGCCCTAACCCTAACACTAACCCTAACCCTAACCCTAACCCATACCCTACGCCGTACCCGAAGCCCTCCCCGAACCCGTACCCTAAGCTGTACCCTAAGCCTAACCCTAAGCCTAACCCTAACCCTAGGCTACCCTTGACTGCTTCTGCCTCCAATAGATTTCCTAAGCACTAGTGTTTTAAGGAACAGCTTAAAAAGAGAATCCTAATGTGATTTCTTTATAATGGGTGTGTTCCTTATCTAATCCTAGTTTCTAAACTCTTCTCCATGGCTGGACCCACCAAATAATATTCCTTTATGTGCTAAGGGGTATCTAGAGAGTGGGATAGGTTTAATCACTACCCTAACCCTAACGTGTACCCTAACGCTAACCCCTACCCTAACCCTAACACGTACCCTAATCCTAACCCGTACCCTAAACAGAGCCCTAACCCTAACACAAACCCTAACCCTAACCCTAACACATACCCTACGCCGTACCCGCAGCCCTCCCCGAAACCGTACCCTAAGCCGTACCCTAAGCCTAACCCTAAGCCTAACCCTAACCCTAGGCTACCCTTGACTGCTTCTGCCTCCAATAGATTTCCTAAGCACTAGTGTTTTAAGGAACAGCTTAAAAAGAGAATCCTAATGTGATTTCTTTATAATGGGTGTGTTTCTTATCTTATCCTAGTGTCTAAACTCTTCTCCATGGCTGGACCCCCAAATAATATTCCTTTACGTGCTAAGGGATAACTAGAGAGTGGGATAGGTTTAATAACTACCCTAACCCTAACGCGTACCCTAACGCTAACCCCTACACTAACCCTAACACGTACCCTAATCCTAACCCGTACCCTAAACCGAGTCCTAACCCTAACACTAACCCTAACCCTAACCCTAACCCATACCCTACGCCGTACCCGAAGCCCTCCCCGAACCCGTACCCTAAGCCGTACCCTAAGCCTAACCCTAAGCCTAACCCTAACCCTTGGCTACCCTTGACTTCTTCTGCCTCCAATAGATTTCCTAAGCACTAGTGTTTTAAGGAACAGCTTAAAAAGAGAATCCTAATGTGATTTCTTTATAATGGGTGTGTTACTTATCTAATCCTAGTGTCTAAACTCTTCTCCATGGCTGGACCCCCAAATAATATTCCTTTATGTGCAAAGGGGTATCTAGAGAGTGGGATAGGTTTAATCACTACCCTAACCCTAACGTGTACCCTAACCCTAACCCCTACCCTAACCCTAACACGTACCCTAATCCTAACCCGTACCCTAAATCGAGCCCTAACCCTAACACTAACCCTAACCCTAACCCTAACCCATACCCTACGCCGTACCCGAAGCCCTCCCCGAACCCGTACCCTAAGCTGTACCCTAAGCCTAACCCTAAGCCTAACCCTAACCCTAGGCTACCCTTGACTGCTTCTGCCTCCAATAGATTTCCTAAGCACTAGTGTTTTAAGGAACAGCTTAAAAAGAGAATCCTAATGTGATTTCTTTATAATGGGTGTGTTTCTTATCTTATCCTAGTGTCTAAACTCTTCTCCATGGCTGGACCCCCAAATAATATTCCTTTACGTGCGAAGGGGTAACTAGAGAGTGGGATAGGTTTAATAACTACCCTAACCCTAACGCGTACCCTAACGCTAACCCCTACACTAACCCTAACACGTACCCTAATCCTAACCCGTACCCTAAACCGAGTCCTAAGCCTAACACTAACCCTAACCCTAACCCTAACCCATACCCTACGCCGTACCCGAAGCCCTCCCCGAACCCGTACCGTAAGCCGTACCCTAAGCCTAACCCTAAGCCTAACCCTAACCCTAGGCTACCCTTGACTGCTTCTGCCTCCAATAGATTTCCTAAGCACTAGTGTTTTAAGGAACAGCTTAAAAAGAGAATCCTAATGTGATTTCTTTATAATGTGTGTGTTCCTTATATTATCTTAGTGTCTAAACTCTTCTCCATGGCTGGACCCCCAAATAATATTCCTTTACGTGCTAAGGGGTATCTAGAGAGTGGGATAGGTTTAATAACTACCCTAACCCTAACGCGTACCCTAACCCTAACCCCTACCCTAACCCTAACACGTACCCTAATCCTAACCCGTACCCTAAACCGAGCCCTAACCCTAACACTAACCGTAACCCTAACCCTAACCCATACCCTACGCCGTACCCGAAGCCCTCCCCGAACCCGTACCCTAAGCCGTACCCTAAGCCTAACCCTAAGCCTAACCCTAACCGTAGTCTACCCTTGACTGCTTCTGCCTCCAATAGATTTCTTAAGCACTAGTGTTTTAAGGAACAGCTTAAAAAGAGAATCCTAATGTGATTTCTTTAAAATGGGTGTGTTCCTTATCTTATCCTAGTGTCTAAACTCTTCTCCATGGCTGGACCCCCAAATAATATTCCTTTACGTGCTAAGGGGTAACTAGAGAGTGGGATAGGTTTAATAACTACCCTAATCCTAACGCGTACCCTAACGCTAACCCCTACCCTAACCCTAACACGTACCCTAATCCTAACCCGTACCCTAAAGCGAGCCCTAACCCTAACACTAACCCTAACCCTAACCCTAACCCATACCCTACGCCGTACCCGAAGCCCTCCCCGAACCCGTACCCTAAGCCGTACCCTAAGCCTAACCCTAAGCCTAACCCTAACCCTGGGCTACCCTTGACTGCTTCTGCCTCCAATAGATTTCCTAAGCACTAGTGTTTTAAGGAACAGCTTAAAAAGAGAATCCTAATGTGATTTCTTTATAATGTGTGTGTTCCTTATATTATCTTAGTGTCTAAACTCTTCTCCATGGCTGGACCCCCAAATAATATTCCTTTACGTGCTAAGGGGTATCTAGAGAGTGGGATAGGTTTAATAACTACCCTAACCATAACGCGTACCCTAACCCTAACCCCTACCCTAACCCTAACACGTACCCTAATCCTAACCCGTACCCTAAACCGAGCCCTAACCCTAACACTAACCCTAACCCTAACCCTAACCCATACCCTACGCTGTACCCGAAGCCCTCCCCGAACCCGTACCCTAAGCCGTAACCTAAGCCTAACCCTAAGCCTAACCCTAACCCTAGGCTACCCTTGACTGCTTCTGCCTCCAATAGATTTCCTAACCACTAGTGTATTAAGGAACAGCTTAAAAAGAGAATCCTAATGTGATTTCTTTATAATGGGTGTGTTCCTTATCTAATCCTAGTTTCTAAACTCTTCTCCATGGCTGGACCCACCAAGTAATATTCCTTTATGTGCTAAGGGGTATCTAGAGAGTGGGATAGGTTTAATCACTACCCTAACCCTAACGTGTACCCTAACGCTAACCCCTACCCTAACCCTAACACGTACCCTAATCCTAACCCGTACCCTAAACAGAGCCCTAACCCTAACACAAACCCTAACCCTAACCCTAACACATACCCTACGCCGTACCCGCAGCCCTCCCCGAAACCGTACCCTAAGCCGTACCCTAAGCCTAACCCTAAGCCTAACCCTAACCCTAGGCTACCCTTGACTGCTTCTGCCTCCAATAGATTTCCTAAGCACTAGTGTTTTAAGGAACAGCTTAAAAAGAGAATCCTAATGTGATTTCTTTATAATGGGTGTGTTTCTTATCTTATCCTAGTGTCTAAACTCTTCTCCATGGCTGGACCCCCAAATAATATTCCTTTACGTGCTAAGGGGTAACTAGAGAGTGGGATAGGTTTAATAACTACCCTAACCCTAACGCGTACCCTAACGCTAACCCCTACACTAACCCTAACACGTACCCTAATCCTAACCCGTACCCTAAACCGAGTCCTAACCCTAACACTAACCCTAACCCTAACCCTAACCCATACCCTACGCCGTACCCGAAGCCCTCCCCGAACCCGTACCCTAAGCCGTACCCTAAGCCTAACCCTAAGCCTAACCCTAACCCTTGGCTACCCTTGACTTCTTCTGCCTCCAATAGATTTCCTAAGCACTAGTGTTTTAAGGAACAGCTTAAAAAGAGAATCCTAATGTGATATCTTTATAATGGGTGTGTTACTTATCTAATCCTAGTGTCTAAACTCTTCTCCATGGCTGGACCCCCAAATAATATTCCTTTATGTGCAAAGGGGTATCTAGAGAGTGGGATAGGTTTAATCACTACCCTAACCCTAACGTGTACCCTAACCCTAACCCCTACCCTAACCCTAACACGTACCCTAATCCTAACCCGTACCCTAAATCGAGCCCTAACCCTAACACTAACCCTAACCCTAACCCTAACCCATACCCTACGCCGTACCCGAAGCCCTCCCCGAACCCGTACCCTAAGCTGTACCCTAAGCCTAACCCTAAGCCTAACCCTAACCCTAGGCTACCCTTGACTGCTTCTGCCTCCAATAGATTTCCTAAGCACTAGTGTTTTAAGGAACAGCTTAAAAAGAGAATCCTAATGTGATTTCTTTATAATGGGTGTGTTTCTTATCTTATCCTAGTGTCTAAACTCTTCTCCATGGCTGGACCCCCAAATAATATTCCTTTACGTGCGAAGGGGTAACTAGAGAGTGGGATAGGTTTAATAACTACCCTAACCCTAACGCGTACCCTAACGCTAACCCCTACACTAACCCTAACACGTACCCTAATCCTAACCCGTACCCTAAACCGAGTCCTAAGCCTAACACTAACCCTAACCCTAACCCTAACCCATACCCTACGCCGTACCCGAAGCCCTCCCCGAACCCGTACCCTAAGCCGTACCCTAAGCCTAACCCTAAGCCTAACCCTAACCCTAGGCTACCCTTGACTGCTTCTGCCTCCAATAGATTTCCTAAGCACTAGTGTTTTAAGGAACAGCTTAAAAAGAGAATCCTAATGTGATTTCTTTATAATGTGTGTGTTCCTTATATTATCTTAGTGTCTAAACTCTTCTCCATGGCTGGACCCCCAAATAATATTCCTTTACGTGCTAAGGGGTATCTAGAGAGTGGGATAGGTTTAATAACTACCCTAACCCTAACGCGTACCCTAACCCTAACCCCTACCCTAACCCTAACACGTACCCTAATCCTAACCCGTACCCTAAACCGAGCCCTAACCCTAACACTAACCGTAACCCTAACCCTAACCCATACCCTACGCCGTACCCAAAGCCCTCCCCGAACCCGTACCCTAAGCCGTACCCTAAGCCTAACCCTAAGCCTAACCCTAACCGTAGTCTACCCTTGACTGCTTCTGCCTCCAATAGATTTCTTAAGCACTAGTGTTTTAAGGAACAGCTTAAAAAGAGAATCCTAATGTGATTTCTTTATAATGGGTGTGTTCCTTATCTTATCCTAGTGTCTAAACTCTTCTCCATGGCTGGACCCCCAAATAATATTCCTTTACGTGCTAAGGGGTAACTAGAGAGTGGGATAGGTTTAATAACTACTCTAATCCTAACGCGTACCCTAACGCTAACCCCTACCCTAACCCTAACACGTACCCTAATCCTAACCCGTACCCTAAAGCGAGCCCTAACCCTAACACTAACCCTAACCCTAACCCTAACCCATACCCTACACCGTACCCGAAGCCCTCCCCGAACCCGTACCCTAAGCCGTACCCTAAGCCTAACCCTAAGCCTAACCCTAACCCTGGGCTACCCTTGACTGCTTCTGCCTCCAATAGATTTCCTAAGCACTAGTGTTTTAAGGAACAGCTTAAAAAGAGAATCCTAATGTGATTTCTTTATAATGTGTGTGTTCCTTATATTATCTTAGTGTCTAAACTCTTCTCCATGGCTGGACCCCCAAATAATATTCCTTTACGTGCTAAGGGGTATCTAGAGAGTGGGATAGGTTTAATAACTACCCTAACCATAACGCGTACCCTAACCCTAACCCCTACCCTAACCCTAACACGTACCCTAATCCTAACCCGTACCCTAAACCGAGCCCTAACCCTAACACTAACCCTAACCCTAACCCTAACCCATACCCTACGCTGTACCCGAAGCCCTCCCCGAACCCGTACCCTAAGCCGTAACCTAAGCCTAACCCTAAGCCTAACCCTAACCCTAGGCTACCCTTGACTGCTTCTGCCTCCAATAGATTTCCTAACCACTAGTGTATTAAGGAACAGCTTAAAAAGAGAATCCTAATGTGATTTCTTTATAATGGGTGTGTTCCTTATCTAATCCTAGTTTCTAAACTCTTCTCCATGGCTGGACCCACCAAATAATATTCCTTTATGTGCTAAGGGGTATCTAGAGAGTGGGATAGGTTTAATCACTACCCTAACCCTAACGTGTACCCTAACCCTAACCCCTACCCTAACCCTAACACGTACCCTAATCCTAACCCGTACCCTAAACCGAGCCCTAACCCTAACACTAACCCTAACCCTAACCCTAACCCATACCCTACGCCGTACCCGAAGCCCTCCCCGAACCCGTACCCTAAGCCGTACCCTAAGCCTAACCCTAAGCCTAACCCTAACCCTAGGCTACCCTTGACTGCTTCTGCCTCCAATAGATTTCCTAAGCACTAGTGTTTTAAGGAACAGCTTAAAAAGAGAATCCTAATGTGATTTCTTTATAATGGGTGTGTTCCTTATCTTATCCTAGTGTCTAAACTCTTCTCCATGGCGGGACCCCCAAATAATATTCCTTTACGTGCTAAAGGGTAACTAGAGAGTGAGATAGGTTTAATAACTACGCTAACCCTAACACGTACCCTAACGCTAACCCCTACCCTAACCCTAACACGTACCCTAATCCTAACCCGTACCCTAAACCGAGCCCTAACCCTAACACTAACCCTAACCCTAACCCTAACCCATACCCTACGCCGTACCCGAAGCCCTCCCCGAACCCGTACCCTAAGCCGTACCCTAAGCCTAACCCTAAGCCTGACCCTAACCCTAGGCTACCCTTGACTGCTTCTGCCTCCAATAGATTTCCTAAGCACTAGTGTTTTAAGGAACAGCTTAAAAAGAGAATCCTAATGTGATTTCTTTATAATGGGTGTGTTCCTTATCTTATCCTAGTGTCTAAACTCTTCTCCATGGCTGGACCCCCAAATAATATTCCTTTACGTGCTAAGGGGTAACTAGAGAGTGGGATAGGTTTAATAACTAACCTAACCCTAACGCGTACCCTAACGCTAACCCCTACCCTAACCCTAACACGTACCCTAATCCTAACCCATACCCTAAACCGAGCCCTAACCCTAACACTAACCCTAACCCTAACTCTAACCCATACCCTACGCTGTACCCGAAGCCCTCCCCAAACCCGTACCCTAAACCGTACCCTAAGCCTAACCCTAAGCCTAACCCTAACCCTAGGCTACCCTTGACTGCTTCTGCCTTCAATAGATTTCCTAAGCACTAGTGTTTTAAGGAACAGCTTAAAAAGAGAATCCTAATGTGATTTCTTTATAATGTGTGTGTTCCTTATATTATCTTAGTGTCTAAACTCTTCTCCATGGCTGGACCCCAAAATAATATTCCTTTACGTGCTAAGGGGTATCTAGAGAGTGGGATAGGTTTAATAACTACCCTAACCGTAACGCGTACCCTAACCCTAACCCCTACCCTAACCCTAACACGTACCCTAATCCTAACCCGTACCCTAAACCGAGCCCTAACCCTAACACTAACCCTAACCCTAACCCTAACCCATACCCTACGCCGTACCCGAAGCCCTCCCCGAACCCGTACCCTAAGCCGTACCCTAAGCCTACCCCTAAGCCTAACCCTATCCCTAGGCTACCCTTGACTGCTTCTGCCTCCAATAGATTTCCTAAGAACTAGTGTTTTAAGGAACAGCTTAAAAAGAGAATCCTAATGTGATTTCTTTATAATGGGTGTGTTCCTTATCTTATCCTAGTGTCTAAACTCTTCTCCATGGCTGGACCCCCAAATAATATTCCTTTACATGCTAAGGGGTAACTAGAGAGTGGGATAGGTTTAATAACTACCCTAACCCTAACGCGTACCTTAACGCTAACCCCTACCCTAACCCTAACAGGTACCCTAATCCTAACCCGTACCCTAAACCGAGCCCTAACCCTAACACTAACCCTCACCCTAACCCTAACACATACCCTACGCCGTACCCGAAGCCCTCCCCGAACCCGTATCCTAAGCCGTACCCTAAGCCTAACCCTAAGCCTAACCCTAACCCTAGGCTACCCTTGACTGCTTCTGCCTCCAATAGATTTCCTAAGCACTAGTGTTTTAAGGAACAGCTTAAAAAGAGAATCCTAATGTGAATTCTTTATAATGTGTGTGTTCCTTATATTATCTTAGTGTCTAAACTCTTCTCCATGGCTGGACCCCCAAATAATATTCCTTTACGTGCTAAGGGGAATCTAGAGAGTGGGATAGGTTTAATAACTACCCTAACCGTAACGCGTACCCTAACCCTAACACGTACCCTAATCCTAACCCGTACCCTAAACCGAGCCCTAACCCTAACACTAACCCTAACCCTAACCCTAACCCATACCCTACGCCGCACCCGAAGCCCTCCCCGAACACGTACCCTAAGCCGTACCTTAAGCCTAACCCTAAGCCTAACCCTAACCCTAGGCTACCCTTGACTGTTTCTGCCTCCAATAGATTTCCTAAGCACTAGTGTTTTAAGGAACAGCTTAAAAAGAGAATCCTAATGTGATTTCTTTATAATGGGTGTGTTCCTTATCTAATCCTAGTGTCTAAACTCTTCTCCATGGC
Organism: Balaenoptera physalus; assembly: GCF_965194825.1. Taxonomy (NCBI): domain Eukaryota; kingdom Metazoa; phylum Chordata; class Mammalia; order Artiodactyla; family Balaenopteridae; genus Balaenoptera; species Balaenoptera physalus. Next base: position 211,029 of record NW_028125873.1, read on the forward strand.
TGGACCCCCAAATAATATTCCTTTATGTGCTAAGGGGTATCTAGAGAGTTGGATAGGTTTAATCACTACCCTAACCCTAACGTGTACTCTAACCCTAACCCCTACCCTAACCCTAACACGTACCCTAATCCTAATCCGTACCCTAAACCGAGCCCTAACCCTAACACTAACCCTAACCCTAACCCTAACCTATACCCTACGCCGTACCCGAAGCCCTCCCCGAACCCGTACCCTAAGCCGTACCCTAAGCCTAACCCTTAGCCTAACCCTAACCCTAGGCTACCCTTGACTGCTTCTGCCTCCAATAGATTTCCTAAGCACTAGTGTTTTAAGGAACAGCTTAAAAAGAGAATCCTAATGTGATTTCTTTATAATGGGTGTGTTCCTTATCTTATCCTAGTGTCTAAACTCTTCTCCATGGCGGGACCCCCAAATAATATTCCTTTACGTGCTAAGGGGTAACTAGAGAATGAGATAAGTTTAATAACTACGCTAACCCTAATGCGTACCCTAACGCTAACCCCTACCCTAACCCTAACACGTACCCTAATCCTAACCCGTACCCTAAACAGAGCCCTAACCCTAACACAAACCCTAACCCTAACCCTAACACATACCCTACGCCGTACCCGCAGCCCTCCCCGAAACCGTACCCTAAGCCGTACCCTAAGCCTAACCCTAAGCCTAACCCTAACCCTAGGCTACCCTTGACTGTTTCTGCCTCCAATAGATTTCCTAAGCACTAGTGTTTTAAGGAACAGCTTAAAAAGAGAATCCTAATGTGATTTCTTTATAATGGGTGTGTTCCTTATATTATCTTAGTGTCTAAACTCTTCTCCATGGCTGGACCCCCAAATAATATTCCTTTACGTGCTAAGGGGTATCTAGAGAGTGGGATAGGTTTAATAACTACCCTAACCCTAACGCGTACCCTAACCCTAACCCCTACCCTAACCCTAACACGTACCCTAATCCTAACCCGTACCCTAAACCGAGCCCTAACCCTAACACTAACCGTAACCCTAACCCTAACCCATACCCTACGCCGTACCCAAAGCCCTCCCCGAACCCGTACCCTAAGCCGTACCCTAAGCCTAACCCTAAGCCTAACCCTAACCGTAGTCTACCCTTGACTGCTTCTGCCTCCAATAGATTTCTTAAGCACTAGTGTTTTAAGGAACAGCTTAAAAAGAGAATCCTAATGTGATTTCTTTAAAATGGGTGTGTTCCTTATCTTATCCTAGTGTCTAAACTCTTCTCCATGGCTGGACCCCCAAATAATATTCCTTTACGTGCTAAGGGGTAACTAGAGAGTGGGATAGGTTTAATAACTACCCTAATCCTAACGCGTACCCTAACGCTAACCCCTACCCTAACCCTAACACGTACCCTAATCCTAACCCGTACCCTAAAGCGAGCCCTAACCCTAACACTAACCCTAACCCTAACCCTAACCCATACCCTACGCCGTACCCGAAGCCCTCCCCGAACCCGTACCCTAAGCCGTACCCTAAGCCTAACCCTAAGCCTAACCCTAACCCTGGGCTACCCTTGACTGCTTCTGCCTCCAATAGATTTCCTAAGCACTAGTGTTTTAAGGAACAGCTTAAAAAGAGAATCCTAATGTGATTTCTTTATAATGTGTGTGTTCCTTATATTATCTTAGTGTCTAAACTCTTCTCCATGGCTGGACCCCCAAATAATATTCCTTTACGTGCTAAGGGGTATCTAGAGAGTGGGATAGGTTTAATAACTACCCTAACCATAACGCGTACCCTAACCCTAACCCCTACCCTAACCCTAACACGTACCCTAATCCTAACCCGTACCCTAAACCGAGCCCTAACCCTAACACTAACCCTAACCCTAACCCTAACCCATACCCTACGCTGTACCCGAAGCCCTCCCCGAACCCGTACCCTAAGCCGTAACCTAAGCCTAACCCTAAGCCTAACCCTAACCCTAGGCTACCCTTGACTGCTTCTGCCTCCAATAGATTTCCTAACCACTAGTGTATTAAGGAACAGCTTAAAAAGAGAATCCTAATGTGATTTCTTTATAATGGGTGTGTTCCTTATCTAATCCTAGTTTCTAAACTCTTCTCCATGGCTGGACCCACCAAATAATATTCCTTTATGTGCTAAGGGGTATCTAGAGAGTGGGATAGGTTTAATCACTACCCTAACCCTAACGTGTACCCTAACCCTAACCCCTACCCTAACCCTAACACGTACCCTAATCCTAACCCGTACCCTAAACCGAGCCCTAACCCTAACACTAACCCTAACCCTAACCCTAACCCATACCCTACGCCGTACCCGAAGCCCTCCCCGAACCCGTACCCTAAGCCGTACCCTAAGCCTAACCCTAAGCCTAACCCTAACCCTAGGCTACCCTTGACTGCTTCTGCCTCCAATAGATTTCCTAAGCACTAGTGTTTTAAGGAACAGCTTAAAAAGAGAATCCTAATGTGATTTCTTTATAATGGGTGTGTTCCTTATCTTATCCTAGTGTCTAAACTCTTCTCCATGGCGGGACCCCCAAATAATATTCCTTTACGTGCTAAAGGGTAACTAGAGAGTGAGATAGGTTTAATAACTACGCTAACCCTAACGCGTACCCTAACGCTAACCCCTACCCTAACCCTAACACGTACCCTAATCCTAACCCGTACCCTAAACCGAGCCCTAACCCTAACACTAACCCTAACCCTAACCCTAACCCATACCCTACGCCGTACCCGAAGCCCTCCCCGAACCCGTCCCCTAAGCCGTACCCTAAGCCTAACCCTAAGCCTAACCCTAACCCTAGGCTACCCTTGACTGCTTCTGCCTCCAATAGATTTCCTAAGCACTAGTGTTTTAAGGAACAGCTTAAAAAGAGAATCCTAATGTGATTTCTTTATAATGGGTGTGTTCCTTATCTTATCCTAGTGTCTAAACTCTTCTCCATGGCTGGACCCCCAAATAATATTCCTTTACGTGCTAAGGGGTAACTAGAGAGTGGGATAGGTTTAATAACTAACCTAACCCTAACGCGTACCCTAACGCTAACCCCTACCCTAACCCTAACACGTACCCTAATCCTAACCCATACCCTAAACCGAGCCCTAACCCTAACACTAACCCTAACCCTAACTCTAACCCATACCCTACGCCGTACCCGAAGCCCTCCCCAAACCCGTACCCTAAACCGTACCCTAAGCCTAACCCTAAGCCTAACCCTAACCCTAGGCTACCCTTGACTGCTTGTGCCTTCAATAGATTTCCTAAGCACTAGTGTTTTAAGGAACAGCTTAAAAAGAGAATCCTAATGTGATTTCTTTATAATGTGTGTGTTCCTTATATTATCTTAGTGTCTAAACTCTTCTCCATGGCTGGACCCCAAAATAATATTCCTTTACGTGCTAAGGGGTATCTAGAGAGTGGGATAGGTTTAATAACTACCCTAACCGTAACGCGTACCCTAACCCTAACCCCTACCCTAACCCTAACACGTACCCTAATCCTAACCCGTACCCTAAACCGAGCCCTAACCCTAACACTAACCCTAACCCTAACCCTAACCCATACCCTACGCCGTACCCGAAGCCCTCCCCGAACCCGTACCCTAAGCCGTACCCTAAGCCTACCCCTAAGCCTAACCCTATCCCTAGGCTACCCTTGACTGCTTCTGCCTCCAATAGATTTCCTAAGAACTAGTGTTTTAAGGAACAGCTTAAAAAGAGAATCCTAATGTGATTTCTTTATAATGGGTGTGTTCCTTATCTTATCCTAGTGTCTAAACTCTTCTCCATGGCTGGACCCCCAAATAATATTCCTTTACATGCTAAGGGGTAACTAGAGAGTGGGATAGGTTTAATAACTACCCTAACCCTAACGCGTACCTTAACGCTAACCCCTACCCTAACCCTAACAGGTACCCTAATCCTAACCCGTACCCTAAACCGAGCCCTAACCCTAACACTAACCCTCACCCTAACCCTAACACATACCCTACGCCGTACCCGAAGCCCTCCCCGAACCCGTATCCTAAGCCGTACCCTAAGCCTAACCCTAAGCCTAACCCTAACCCTAGGCTACCCTTGACTGCTTCTGCCTCCAATAGATTTCCTAAGCACTAGTGTTTTAAGGAACAGCTTAAAAAGAGAATCCTAATGTGATTTCTTTATAATGTGTGTGTTCCTTATATTATCTTAGTGTCTAAACTCTTCTCCATGGCTGGACCCCCAAATAATATTCCTTTACGTGCTAAGGGGAATCTAGAGAGTGGGATAGGTTTAATAACTACCCTAACCGTAACGCGTGCCCTAACCCTAACACGTACCCTAATCCTAACCCGTACCCTAAACCGAGCCCTAACCCTAACACTAACCCTAACCCTAACCCTAACCCATACCCTACGCCGCACCCGAAGCCCTCCCCGAACACGTACCCTAAGCCGTACCTTAAGCCTAACCCTAAGCCTAACCCTAACCCTAGGCTACCCTTGACTGTTTCTGCCTCCAATAGATTTCCTAAGCACTAGTGTTTTAAGGAACAGCTTAAAAAGAGAATCCTAATGTGATTTCTTTATAATGGGTGTGTTCCTTATCTAATCCTAGTGTCTAAACTCTTCTCCATGGCTGGACCCCCAAATAATATTCCTTTATGTGCTAAGGGGTATCTAGAGAGTTGGATAGGTTTAATCACTACCCTAACCCTAACGTGTACTCTAACCCTAACCCCTACCCTAACCCTAACACGTACCCTAATCCTAATCCGTACCCTAAACCGAGCCCTAACCCTAACACTAACCCTAACCCTAACCCTAACCTATACCCTACGCCGTACCCGAAGCCCTCCCCGAACCCGTACCCTAAGCCGTACCCTAAGCCTAACCCTAAGCCTAACCCTAACCCTAGGCTACCCTTGACTGCTTCTGCCTCCAATAGATTTCCTAAGCACTAGTGTTTTAAGGAACAGCTTAAAAAGAGAATCCTAATGTGATTTCTTTATAATGGGTGTGTTCCTTATCTTATCCTAGTGTCTAAACTCTTCTCCATGGCGGGACCCCCAAATAATATTCCTTTACGTGCTAAAGGGTAACTAGAGAGTGAGATAGGTTTAATAACTACGCTAACCCTAACGCGTACCCTAACGCTAACCCCTACCCTAACCCTAACACGTACCCTAATCCTAACCCGTACCCTAAACCGAGCCCTAACCCTAACACTAACCCTAACCCTAACCCTAACCCATACCCTACGCCGTACCCGAAGCCCTCCCCGAACCCGTACCCTAAGCCGTACCCTAAGCCTACCCCTAAGCCTAACCCTATCCCTAGGCTACCCTTGACTGCTTCTGCCTCCAATAGATTTCCTTAGAACTAGTGTTTTAAGGAACAGCTTAAAAAGAGAAACCTAATGTGATTTCTTTATAATGGGTGTGTTCCTTATCTTATCCTAGTGTCTAAACTCTTCTCCATGGCTGGACCCCCAAATAATATTCCTTTACATGCTAAGGGGTAACTAGAGAGTGGGATAGGTTTAATAACTACCCTAACCCTAACGCGTACCTTAACGCTAACCCCTACCCTAACCCTAACAGGTACCCTAATCCTAACCCGTACCCTAAACCGAGCCCTAACCCTAACACTAACCCTCACCCTAACCCTAACACATACCCTACGCCGTACCCGAAGCCCTCCCCGAACCCGTATCCTAAGCCGTACCCTAAGCCTAACCCTAAGCCTAACCCTAACCCTAGGCTACCCTTGACTGCTTCTGCCTCCAATAGATTTCCTAAGCACTAGTGTTTTAAGGAACAGCTTAAAAAGAGAATCCTAATGTGATTTCTTTATAATGTGTGTGTTCCTTATATTATCTTAGTGTCTAAACTCTTCTCCATGGCTGGACCCCCAAATAATATTCCTTTACGTGCTAAGGGGAATCTAGAGAGTGGGATAGGTTTAATAACTACCCTAACCGTAACGCGTGCCCTAACCCTAACACGTACCCTAATCCTAACCCGTACCCTAAACCGAGCCCTAACCCTAACACTAACCCTAACCCTAACCCTAACCCATACCCTACGCCGCACCCGAAGCCCTCCCCGAACACGTACCCTAAGCCGTACCTTAAGCCTAACCCTAAGCCTAACCCTAACCCTAGGCTACCCTTGACTGTTTCTGCCTCCAATAGATTTCCTAAGCACTAGTGTTTTAAGGAACAGCTTAAAAAGAGAATCCTAATGTGATTTCTTTATAATGGGTGTGTTCCTTATCTAATCCTAGTGTCTAAACTCTTCTCCATGGCTGGACCCCCAAATAATATTCCTTTATGTGCTAAGGGGTATCTAGAGAGTTGGATAGGTTTAATCACTACCCTAACCCTAACGTGTACTCTAACCCTAACCCCTACCCTAACCCTAACACGTACCCTAATCCTAATCCGTACCCTAAACCGAGCCCTAACCCTAACACTAACCCTAACCCTAACCCTAACCTATACCCTACGCCGTACCCGAAGCCCTCCCCGAACCCGTACCCTAAGCCGTACCCTAAGCCTAACCCTAAGCCTAACCCTAACCCTAGGCTACCCTTGACTGCTTCTGCCTCCAATAGATTTCCTAAGCACTAGTGTTTTAAGGAACAGCTTAAAAAGAGAATCCTAATGTGATTTCTTTATAATGGGTGTGTTCCTTATCTTATCCTAGTGTCTAAACTCTTCTCCATGGCGGGACCCCCAAATAATATTCCTTTACGTGCTAAGGAGTAACTAGAGAATGAGATAAGTTTAATAACTACGCTAACCCTAATGCGTACCCTAACGCTAACCCCTACCCTAACCCTAACACGTACCCTAATCCTAACCCGTACCCTAAACAGAGCCCTAACCCTAACACAAACCCTAACCCTAACCCTAACACATACCCTACGCCGTACCCGCAGCCCTCCCCGAAACCGTACCCTAAGCCGTACCCTAAGCCTAACCCTAAGCCTAACCCTAACCCTAGGCTACCCTTGACTGTTTCTGCCTCCAATAGATTTCCTAAGCACTAGTGTTTTAAGGAACAGCTTAAAAAGAGAATCCTAATGTGATTTCTTTATAATGGGTATGTTCCTTATCTAATCCTAGTGTCTAAACTCTTCTCCATGGCTGGACCCCCAAATAATATTCCTTTACGTGCTAAGGGGTAACTAGAGAGTGGGATAGGTTTAATAACTACCCTAACCCTAACGCGTACCTTAACGCTAACCCCTACCCTAACCCTAACACGTACGCTAATCCTAACCCGTACCCTAAACCGAGCCCTAACCCTAACACTAACCCTAACCCTAACCCTAACTCATACCCTACGCCGTACCCGAAGCCCTCCCCGAACCCGTATCCTAAGCCGTACCCTAAGCCTAACCCTAAGCCTAACCCTAACCCTAGGCTACCCTTGACTGCTTCTGCCTCCAATAGATTTCCTAAGCACTAGTGTTTTAAGGAACAGCTTAAAAAGAGAATCCTAATGTGATTTCTTTATAATGTGTGTGTTCCTTATATTATCTTAGTCTCTAAACTCTTCTCCATGGCTGGACCCCCAAATAATATTCCTTTACGTGCTAAGGGGAATCTAGAGAGTGGGATAGGTTTAATAACTACCCTAACTGTAACGCGTACCCTAACCCTAACCCCTACCCTAACCCTAACACGTACCCTAATCCTAACCCGTACCCTAAACCGAGCCCTAACCCTAACACTAACCCTAACCCTAACCCTAACCCATACCCTACGCCGTACCCGAAGCCCTCCCCGAACCCGTACCCTAAGCCGTACCCTAAGCCTAACCCTAAGCCTAACCCTAACCCTAGGCTACCCTTGACTGCTTCTGCCTCCAATAGATTTCCTAAGCACTAGTGTTTTAAGGAACAGCTTAAAAAGAGAATCCTAATGTGATTTCTTTATAATGGGTGTGTTCCTTATCTTATCCTAGTGTCTAAACTCTTCTCCATGGCGGGACCCCCAAATAATATTCCTTTACGTGCTAAGGGGTAACTAGAGAATGAGATAAGTTTAATAACTACGCTAACCCTAATGCGTACCCTAACGCTAACCCCTACCCTAACCCTAACACGTACCCTAATCCTAACCCGTACCCTAAACAGAGCCCTAACCCTAACACTAACCCTAACCCTAACCCTAACCCATACCCTACGCCGTACCCGAAGCCCTCCCCGAACCCGTACCCTAAGCCGTACCCTAAGCCTAACCCTAAGCCTAACCCTAACCCTAGGCTACCGTTGACTGCTTCTGCCTCCAATAGATTTCCTAAGCACTAGTGTTTTAAGGAACAGCTTAAGAAGAGAATCCTAATGTGATTTCTTTATAATGGGTGTGCTCCATATCTTATCGTAGTGTCTAAACTCTTCTCCATGGCTGGACCCCCAAATAATATTCCTTTACGTGCTAAGGGGTATCTAGAGAGTGGGATAGGTTTAATCACTACCCTAACCGTAACGCGTACCCTAACCCTAACCCCTACCCTAACCCTAACACGTACCCTAATCCTAACCCGTACCCTAAACCGAGCCCTAACCCTAACACTAACCCTAACCCTAACCCTAACCCATACCCTACGCCGTACCCGAAGCCCTCCCCGAACCCGTACCCTAAGCCGTACCCTAAGCCTAAACCTAAGCCTAACCCTAACCCTAGGCTACCCTTGACTGCTTCTGCCTCCAATAGATTTCCTAAGCACTAGTGTTTTAAGGAACAGCTTAAAAAGATTATCCTAATGTGATTTCTTTATAATGGGTGTGTTCCTTATCTTATCCTAGTGTCTAAACTCTTCTCCATGTCTGGAACCCCAAATGATATTCCTTTACGTGCTAAGGGGTATCTAGAGAGTGGGATAGGTTTAATAACTACCCTAACCGTAACGCGTACCCTAACCCTAACCCCTACCCTAACCCTAACACGTACCCTAATCCTAACCCGTACCCTAAACCGAGCCCTAACCCTAACACTAACCCTAAACCTAACCCTAACCCATACCCTACGCCGTACCCGAAGCCCTCCCCGAACACGTACCCTAAGCCGTAGCTTAAGCCTAACCCTAAGCCTAACCCTAACCCTAGGCTACCCTTGACTGCTTCTGCCTCCAATAGATTTCCTAAGCACTAGTGTTTTAAGGAACAGCTTAAAAAGAGAATCCTAATGTGATTTCTTTATAATGGGTGTGTTCCTTATCTAATCCTAGTGTCTAAACTCTTCTCCATGGCTGGACCCCCAAATAATATTCCTTTATGTGCTAAGGGGTATCTAGAGAGTTGGATAGGTTTAATCACTACCCTAACCCTAACGTGTACCCTAACCCTAACCCCTACCCTAACCCTAACACGTACCCTAATCCTAACCCGTACCCTAAACCGAGCCCTAACCCTAACACTAACCCTAACCCTAACCCTAAACCATACCCTACGCCGTACCCGAAGCCCTCCCCGAACCCGTACCCTAAGCCGTACCCTAAGCCTAACCCTAAGCCTAACCCTAACCCTAGGCTACCCTTGACTGCTTCTGCCTCCAATAGATTTCCTAAGCACTAGTGTTTTAAGGAACAGCTTAAAAAGAGAATCCTAATGTGATTTCTTTAAAATGGGTGTGTTCCTTATCTTATCCTAGTGTCTAAACTCTTCTCCATGGCGGGACCCCCAAATAATATTCCTTTACGTGCTAAGGGGTAACTAGAGAGTGAGATAGGTTTAATAACTACGCTAACCCTAACGCGTACCCTAACGCTAACCCCTACCCTAACCCTAACACGTACCCTAATCCTAACCCGTACCCTAAACCGAGCCCTAACCCTAACACTAACCCTAACCCTAACCCTAACCCATACCCTACGCCGTACCCGAAGCCCTCCCCGAACCCGTACCCTAAGCTGTACCCTAAGCCTAACCCTAAGCCTAACCCTAACCCTAGGCTACCCTTGACTGCTTCTGCCTCCAATAGATTTCCTAAGCACTAGTGTTTTAAGGAACAGCTTAAAAAGAGAATCCTAATGTGATTTCTTTATAATGTGTGTGTTTCTTATATTATCTTAGTGTCTAAACTCTTCTCCATGGCTGGACCCCCAAATAATATTCCTTTACGTGCTAAGGGGTATCTAGAGAGTGGGATAGGTTTAATAACTACCCTAAACCTAACGGGTACCCTAACCCTAACCCCTGCCCTAACCCTAACACGTACCCTAATCCTAACCCGTACCCTAAACCGAGCCCTAACCCTAACACTAACCCTAACCCTAACCCTAACCCATACCCTACGCCGTACCCGAAGCCCTCCCCGAACCCGTACCCTAAGCCGTACCCTAAGCCTAACCCTAAGCCTAACCCTAACCCTAGGCTACCCTTGACTGCTTCTGCCTCCAATAGATTTCCTAAGCACTAGTGTTTTAAGGAACAGCTTAAAAAGAGAATCCTAATGTGATTTCTTTATAATCGGTGTGTTCCTTATCTTATCCTAGTGTCTAAACTCTTCTCCATGGCTGGACCCCCAAATAATATTCCTTTACGTGCTAAGGGGTAACTAGAGAGTGGGATAGGTTTAATAACTACCCTAAACCTAACGCGTACCCTAATGCTAACCCCTACCCTAACCCTAACACGTACCCTAATCCTAACCCGTACCCTAAACCGAGCCCTAACCCTAACACTAAACCTAACCCTAACTCTAACCCATACCCTGCGCCGTACCCGAAGCCCTCCCCAAACCCGTACCCTAAACCGTACCCTAAGCCTAACCCTAAGCCTAACCCTAACCCTAGGCTACCCTTGACTGCTTCTGCCTCCAATAGATTTCCTAAGCACTAGTGTTTTAAGGAACAGCTTAAAAAGACAATCCTAATGTGATTTCTTTATAATGGGTGTATTCCTTATCTAATCCTAGTGTCTAAACTCTTCTCCATGGCTGGACCCCCAAATAATATTCTTTTATGTGCTAAGGGGTATCTAGAGAGTGGGATAGGTTTAATCACTACCCTAACCCTAACGCGTACACTAACCCTAACCCCTACCCTAACCCTAACACGTACCCTAATCCTAACCCGTACCCTAAACCGAGCCCTAACCCTAACACTAACCCTAACCCTAACCCTAACCCATACCCTACGCCATACCCGAAGCCCTCCCCGAACCCGTACACTAAGCCGTACCCTAAGCCTAATCCTAAGCCTAACTCTAGGCTACCCTTGACTGCTTCTGCCTCCAATAGATTTCCTAAGCACTAGTGTTTTAAGGAACAGCTTAAAAAGAGAATCCTAATGTGATTTCTTTATAATGGGTGTGTTCCTTATCTTATCCTAGTGTCTAAACTCTTCTCCATGGCGGGACCCCCAAATAATATTCCTTTACCTGCTAAGGGGTAACTAGAGAGTGAGATAGGTTTAATAACTACGCTAACCCTAACGCGTACCCTAACGCTAACCCCTACACTAACCCTAACACGTACCCTAATCCTAACCCGTACCCTAAACCGAGCCCTAACCCTAACACTAACCCTAACCCTAACCCTAACCCATACCCTACGCCGTACCCGAAGCCCTTCCCGAACCCGTACCCTAAGCCGTACCCTAAGCCTAACCCTAAGCCTAACCCTAACCCTAGGCTACCCTTGACTGCTTCTGCCTCCAATAGATTTCCTAAGCACTAGTGTTTTAAGGAACAGCTTAAAAAGAGAATCCTAATGTGATTTCTTTATAATGTGTGTGTTCCTTATATTATCTTAGTGTCTAAACTCTTCTCCATGGCTGGACCCCCAAATAATATTCCTTTACGTGCTAAGGGGTATCTAGAGAGTGGGATAGGTTTAATAACTACCCTAAACCTAACGGGTACCCTAACCCTAACCCCTGCCCTAACCCTAACACGTACCCTAATCCTAACCCGTACCCTAAACCGAGCCGTAACCCTAACACTAACCCTAACCCTAACCCTAACCCATACCCTACGCCGTACCCGAAGCCCTCCCCGAACCCGTACCCTAAGCCGTACCCTAAGCCTAACCCTAAGCCTAACCCTAACCCTAGGCTACCCTTGACTGCTTCTGCCTCCAATAGATTTCCTAAGCACTAGTGTTTTGAGGAACAGCTTAAGAAGAGAATCCTAATGTGATTTCTTTATAATGGGTGTGTTCCTTATCTTATCCTAGTGTCTAAACTCTTCTCCATGGCTGGACCCCCAAATAATATTCCTTTACGTGCTAAGGGGTATCTAGAGAGTGGGATAGGTTTAATCACTACCCTAACCGTAACGCGTACCCTAACCCTAACCCCTACCCTAACCCTAACACGTACCCTAATCCTAACCCGTACCCTAAACCGAGCCCTAACCCTAACACTAACCCTAACCCTAACCCTAACCCATACCCTACGCCGTACCCGAAGCCCACCCCGAACACGTACCCTAAGCCGTAGCTTAAGCCTAACCCTAAGCCTAACCCTAACCCTAGGCTACCCTTGACTGCTTCTGCCTCCAATAGATTTCCTAAGCACTAGTGTTTTAAGGAACAGCTTAAAAAGAGAATCCTAATGTGATTTCTTTATAATGGGTGTGTTCCTTATCTAATCCTAGTGTCTAAACTCTTCTCCATGGCTGGACCCCCAAATAATATTCCTTTATGTGCTAAGGGGTATCTAGAGAGTTGGATAGGTTTAATCACTACCCTAACCCTAACGTGTACCCTAACCCTAACCCCTACCCTAACCCTAACACGTACCCTAATCCTAACCCGTACCCTAAACCGAGCCCTAACCCTAACACTAACCCTAACCCTAACCCTAACCCATACCCTACGCCGTACCCGAAGCCCTCCCCGAACCCGTACCCTAAGCCGTACCCTAAGCCTAACCCTAAGCCTAACCCTAACCCTAGGCTACCCTTGACTGCTTCTGCCTCCAATAGATTTCCTAAGCACTAGTGTTTTAAGGAACAGCTTAAAAAGGGAATCCTAATGTGATTTCTTTATAATGGGTGTGTTCTTTATCTTATCCTAGTGTCTAAACTCTTGTCCATGGCGGGACCCCCAAATAATATTCCTTTACGTGCTAAGGGGTAACTAGAGAGTGAGATAGGTTTAATAACTACGCTAACCCTAACGCGTACCCTAACGCTAACCCCTACCCTAACCCTAACACGTACCCTAATCCTAACCCGTACCCTAAACCGAGCCCTAACCCTAACACTAACCCTAACCCTAACACTAACCCATACCCTACGCCGTACCCGAAGCCCTCCCCGAACCCGTACCCTAAGCCGTACCCTAAGCCTAACCCTAAGCCTAACCCTAACCCTAGGCTACCCTTGACTGCTTCTGCCTCCAATAGATTTCCTAAGCACTAGTGTTTTAAGGAACAGCTTAAAAAGAGAATCCTAATGTGATTTCTTTATAATCGGTGTGTTCCTTATCTTATCCTAGTGTCTAAACTCTTCTCCATGGCTGGACCCCCAAATAATATTCCTTTACGTGCTAAGGGGTAACTAGAGAGTGGGATAGGTTTAATAACTACCCTAAACCTAACGCGTACCCTAATGCTAACCCCTACCCTAACCCTAACACGTACCCTAATCCTAACCCGTACCCTAAACCGAGCCCTAACCCTAACACTAAACCTAACCCTAACTCTAACCCATACCCTGCGCCGTACCCGAAGCCCTCCCCAAACCCGTACCCTAAACCGTACCCTAAGCCTAACCCTAAGCCTAACCCTAACCCTAGGCTACCCTTGACTGCTTCTGCCTCCAATAGATTTCCTAAGCACTAGTGTTTTAAGGAACAGCTTAAAAAGACAATCCTAATGTGATTTCTTTATAATGGGTGTATTCCTTATCTAATCCTAGTGTCTAAACTCTTCTCCATGGCTGGACCCCCAAATAATATTCTTTTATGTGCTAAGGGGTATCTAGAGAGTGGGATAGGTTTAATCACTACCCTAACCCTAACGCGTACACTAACCCTAACCCCTACCCTAACCCTAACACGTACCCTAATCCTAACCCGTACCCTAAACCGAGCCCTAACCCTAACACTAACCCTAACCCTTACCCTAACCCATACCCTACGCCATACCCGAAGCCCTCCCCGAACCCGTACACTAAGCCGTACCCTAAGCCTAATCCTAAGCCTAACTCTAGGCTACCCTTGACTGCTTCTGCCTCCAATAGATTTCCTAAGCACTAGTGTTTTAAGGAACAGCTTAAAAAGAGAATCCTAATGTGATTTCTTTATAATGGGTGTGTTCCTTATCTTATCCTAGTGTCTAAACTCTTCTCCATGGCGGGACCCCCAAATAATATTCCTTTACCTGCTAAGGGGTAACTAGAGAGTGAGATAGGTTTAATAACTACGCTAACCCTAACGCGTACCCTAACGCTAACCCCTACACTAACCCTAACACGTACCCTAATCCTAACCCGTACCCTAAACCGAGCCCTAACCCTAACACTAACCCTAACCCTAACCCTAACCCATACGCTACGCCGTACCCGAAGCCCTTCCCGAACCCGTACCCTAAGCCGTACCCTAAGCCTAACCCTAAGCCTAACCCTAACCCTAGGCTACCCTTGACTGCTTCTGCCTCCAATAGATTTCCTAAGCACTAGTGTTTTAAGGAACAGCTTAAAAAGAGAATCCTAATGTGATTTCTTTATAATGTGTGTGTTCCTTATATTATCTTAGTGTCTAAACTCTTCTCCATGGCTGGACCCCCAAATAATATTCCTTTACGTGCTAAGGGGTATCTAGAGAGTGGGATAGGTTTAATAACTACCCTAAACCTAACGGGTACCCTAACCCTAACCCCTGCCCTAACCCTAACACGTACCCTAATCCTAACCCGTACCCTAAACCGAGCCGTAACCCTAACACTAACCCTAACCCTAACCCTAACCCATACCCTACGCCGTACCCGAAGCCCTCCCCGAACCCGTACCCTAAGCCGTACCCTAAGCCTAACCCTAAGCCTAACCCTAACCCTAGGCTACCCTTGACTGCTTCTGCCTCCAATAGATTTCCTAAGCACTAGTGTTTTGAGGAACAGCTTAAGAAGAGAATCCTAATGTGATTTCTTTATAATGGGTGTGTTCCTTATCTTATCCTAGTGTCTAAACTCTTCTCCATGGCTGGACCCCCAAATAATATTCCTTTACGTGCTAAGGGGTATCTAGAGAGTGGGATAGGTTTAATCACTACCCTAACCGTAACGCGTACCCTAACCCTAACCCCTACCCTAACCCTAACACGTACCCTAATCCTAACCCGTACCCTAAACCGAGCCCTAACCCTAACACTAACCCTAACCCTAACCCTAACCCATACCCTACGCCGTACCCGAAGCCCACCCCGAACACGTACCCTAAGCCGTAGCTTAAGCCTAACCCTAACCCTAGGCTACCCTTGACTGCTTCTGCCTCCAATAGATTTCCTAAGCACTAGTGTTTTAAGGAACAGCTTAAAAAGAGAATCCTAATGTGATTTCTTTATAATGGGTGTGTTCCTTATCTAATCCTAGTGTCTAAACTCTTCTCCATGGCTGGACCCCCAAATAATATTCCTTTATGTGCTAAGGGGTATCTAGAGAGTTGGATAGGTTTAATCACTACCCTAACCCTAACGTGTACCCTAACCCTAACCCCTACCCTAACCCTAACACGTACCCTAATCCTAACCCGTACCCTAAACCGAGCCCTAACCCTAACACTAACCCTAACCCTAACCCTAACCCATACCCTACGCCGTACCCGAAGCCCTCCCCGAACCCGTACCCTAAGCCGTACCCTAAGGCTAACCCTAAGCCTAACCCTAACCCTAGGCTACCCTTGACTGCTTCTGCCTCCAATAGATTTCCTAAGCACTAGTGTTTTAAGGAACAGCTTAAAAAGGGAATCCTAATGTGATTTCTTTATAATGGGTGTGTTCTTTATCTTATCCTAGTGTCTAAACTCTTCTCCATGGCGGGACCCCCAAATAATATTCCTTTACGTGCTAAGGGGTAACTAGAGAGTGAGATAGGTTTAATAACTACGCTAACCCTAACGCGTACCCTAACGCTAACCCCTACCCTAACCCTAACACGTACCCTAATCCTAACCCGTACCCTAAACTGAGCCCTAACCCTAACACTAACCCTAACCCTAACACTAACCCATACCCTACGCCGTACCCGAAGCCCTTCCCGAACCCGTACCCTAAGCCGTACCCTAAGCCTAACCCTAAGCCTAACCCTAACCCTAGGCTACCCTTGACTGCTTCTGCCTCCAATAGATTTCCTAAGCACTAGTGTTTTAAGGAACAGCTTAAAAAGAGAATCCTAATGTGATTTCTTTATAATGTGTGTGTTCCTTATATTATCTTAGTGTCTAAACTCTTCTCCATGGCTGGACCCCCAAATAATATTCCTTTACGTGCTAAGGGGTATCTAGAGAGTGGGATAGGTTTAATAACTACCCTAAACCTAACGGGTACCCTAACCCTAACCCCTGCCCTAACCCTAACACGTACCCTAATCCTAACCCGTACCCTAAACCGAGCCGTAACCCTAACACTAACCCTAACCCTAACCCTAACCCATAACCTACGCCGTACCCGAAGCCCTCCCCGAACGCGTACCCTAAGCCGTACCCTAAGCCTAACCCTAAGCCTAACCCTAACCCTAGGCTACCCTTGACTGCTTCTGCCTCCAATAGATTTCCTAAGCACTAGTGTTTTAAGGAACAGCTTAAGAAGAGAATCCTAATGTGATTTCTTTATAATGGGTGTGTTCCTTATCTTTTCCTAGTGTCTAAACTCTTCTCCATGGCTGGACCCCCAAATAATATTCCTTTACGTGCTAAGGGGTATCTAGAGAGTGGGATAGGTTTAATCACTACCCTAACCGTAACGCGTACCCTAACCCTAACCCCTACCCTAACCCTAACACGTACCCTAATCCTAACCCGTACCCTAAACCGAGCCCTAACCCTAACACTAACTCTAACCCTAACCCTAACCCATAACCTACGCCGTACCCGAAGCCCTCCCCGAACCCGTACCCTAAGCCGTACCCTAAGCCTAACCCTAAGCCTAACCCTAACCCTAGGCTACCCTTGACTGCTTCTGCCTCCAATAGATTTCCTAAGCACTAGTGTTTTAAGGAACAGCTTAAAAAGATTATCCTAATGTGATTTCTTTATAATGGGTGTGTTCCTTATCTTATCCTAGTGTCTAAACTCTTCTCCATGGCTGGACCCCCAAATAATATTCCTTTACGTGCTAAGGGGTATCTAGAGAGTGGGACAGGTTTAATAACTACCCTAACCGTAACGCGTACCCTAACCCTAACCCCTACCCTAACCCTAACACGTACCCTAATCCTAACCTGTACCCTAAACCGAGCCCTAACCCTAACACTAACCCTAACCCTAACCCTAACCCATACCCTACGCCGTACCCGAAACCCTCCCCGAACCGGTAACCTAAGCCGTACCCTAAGCCTAACCCTAAGCCTAACCCTAACCCTAGGCTACCCTTGACTGCTTCTGCCTCCAATAGATTTCCTAAGCACTAGTGTTTTAAGGAACAGCTTAAAAAGAGAATCCTAATGTGATTTCTTTATAATGGGTGTGTTCCTTATCTTATCCTAGTGTCTAAACTCTTCTCCATGGCTGGACCCCCAAATAATATTCCTTTACGTGCTAAGGGGTAACTAGAGAGTGGGATAGGTTTAATAACTACCCTATCCCTAACGCGTACCCTAACGCTAACCCCTACCCTAACCCTAACCCGTACCCTAATCCTAACCCGTACCCTAAACCGAGCCCTAACCCTAACACTAACCCTAACCCTAACCCTAACCCATACCCTACGCCATACCCGAATCCCTCCCCGAAACCGTACCCTAAGCCGTATCCTAAGCCTAACCCTAAGCCTAACCCTAACCCTAGGCTACCCTTGACTGCTTCTGCCTCCAATAGATTTCCTAAGCACTAGTGTTTTAAGGAACAGCTTAAAAAGAGAATCCTAATGTGATTTCTTTATAATGGGTGTGTTCCTTATCTTATCCTAGTGTCTAAACTCTTCTCCATGGCGGGACCCCCAAATAATATTCCTTTACGTGCTAAGGGGTAACTAGAGAGTGAGATAGGTTTAATAACTACGCTAACCCTAACGCGTACCCTAACGCTAACCCCTACCCTAACCCTAACACGTACCCTAATCCTAAACCGTACCCTAAACCGAGCCCTAACCCTAACACTAACCCTAACCCTAACCCTAACCCATACCCTACGCCGTACCCGAAGCCCTCCCCGAACCCGTACCCTAAGCCGTACCCTAAGCCTAACCCTAAGCCTAACCCTAACCCTAGGCTACCCTTGACTGCTTCTGCCTCCAATAGATTTCCTAAGCACTAGTGTTTTAAGGAACAGCTTAAGAAGAGAATCCTAATGTGATTTCTTTATAATGGGTGTGTTCCTTATCTTATCCTAGTGTCTAAACTCTTCTCCATGGCTGGACCCCCAAATAATATTCCTTTACGTGCTAAGGGGTATCTAGAGAGTGGGATAGGTTTAATCACTACCCTAACCCTAACGCGTAACCTAACCCTAACCCCTACCCTAACCCTAACACGTACCCTAATCCTAACCCGTACCCTAAACCGAGCCCTAACCCTAACACTAACTCTAACCCTAACCCTAACCCATACCCTACGCCGTACCCGAAGCCCTCCCCGAACCCGTACCCTAAGCCGTACCCTAAGCCTAACCCTAAGCCTAACCCTAACCCTAGGCTACCCTTGACTGCTTCTGCCTCCAATAGATTTCCTAAGCACTAGTGTTTTAAGGAACAGCTTAAAAAGATTATCCTAATGTGATTTCTTTATAATGGGTGTGTTCCTTATCTTATCCTAGTGTCTAAACTCTTCTCCATGGCTGGACCCCCAAATAATATTCCTTTACGTGCTAAGGGGTATCTAGAGAGTGGGACAGGTTTAATAACTACCCTAACCGTAACGCGTACCCTAACCCTAACCCCTACCCTAACCCTAACACGTACCCTAATCCTAACCTGTACCCTAAACCGAGCCCTAACCCTAACCCTAACCCTAACCCTAACCCATACCCTACGCCGTACCCGAAACCCTCCCCGAACCGGTAACCTAAGCCGTACCCTAAGCGTAACCCTAAGCCTAACCCTAACCCTAGGCTACCCTTGACTGCTTCTGCCTCCAATAGATTTCCTAAGCACTAGTGTTTTAAGGAACAGCTTAAAAAGAGAATCCTAATGTGATTTCTTTATAATGGGTGTGTTCCTTATCTTATCCTAGTGTCTAAACTCTTCTCCATGGCTGGACCCCCAAATAATATTCCTTTACGTGCTAAGGGGTATCTAGAGAGTGGGATAGGTTTAATAACTACCCTAACCCTAACGGGTACCCTAACCCTAACCCCTGCCCTAACCCTAACACGTACCCTAATCCTAACCCGTACCCTAAACCGAGCCCTAACCCTAACACTAACCCTAACCCTAACCCTAACCCATACCCTACGCCGTACCCGAAGCCCTCCCCGAACCCGTACCCTAAGCCGTACCCTAAGCCTAACCCTAAGCCTAACCCTAACCCTAGGCTACCCTTGACTGCTTCTGCCTCCAATAGATTTCCTAAGCACTAGTGTTTTAAGGAACAGCTTAAAAAGAGAATCCTAATGTGATTTCTTTATAATGGGTGTGTTCCTTATCTAATCCTAGTGTCTAAACTCTTCGCCATGGCTGGACCCCCAAATAATATTCCTTTATGTGCTAAGGGGTATCTAGAGAGTGGGATAGGTTTAATCACTACCCTAACCCTAACGTGTACCCTAACCCTAACCCCTACCCTAACCCTAACACGTACCCTAATCCTAACCCGTACCCTAAACCGAGCCCTAACCCTAACACTAACCCTAACCCTAACCCTAACCCATACCCTACGCCGTACCGGAAGCCCTCCCCGAACCCGTACCCTAAGCCGTACCCTAAGCCTAATCCTAAGCCTAACCCTAACCCTAGGCTACCCTTGACTGCTTCTGCCTCCAATAGATTTCCTAAGCACTAGTGTTTTAAGGAACAGCTTAAAAAGAGAATCCTAATGTGATTTCTTTATAATGGGTGTGTTCCTTATCTTATCCTAGTGTCTAAACTCTTCTCCATGGCGGGACCCCCAAATAATATTCCTTTACGTGCTAAGGGGTAACTAGAGAGTGACATAGGTTTAATAACTATGCTAACCCTAACGCGTACCCTAACGCTAACCCCTACCCTAACCCTAACACGTACCCTAATCCTAACCCGTACCCTAAACCGAGCCCTAACCCTAACACTAACCCTAACCCTAACCCTAACCCATACCCTACGCCGTACCCGAAGCCCTCCCCGAACCCGTACCTTAAGCCGTACCCTAAGCCTAACCCTAAGCCTAACCCTAACCCTAGGCTACCCTTTACTGCTTCTGCCTCCAATAGGTTTCCTAAGCACTAGTGTTTTAAGGAACAGCTTAAAAAGAGAATCCTAATGTGATTTCTTTATAATGTGTGTGTTCCTTATATTATCTTAGTGTCTAAACTCTTCTCCATGGCTGGACCCCCAAATAATATTCCTTTACGTGCTAAGGGGTATCTAGAGAGTGGGATAGGTTTAATAACTACCCTAACCCTAACGGGTACCCTAACCCAAACCCCTGCCCTAACCCTAACACGTACCCTAATCCTAACCCGTACCCTAAACCGAGCCCTAACCCTAACACTAACCCTAACCCTAACCCTAACCCATACCCTACGCCGTACCCGACGCCCTCCCCGAACCAGTACCCTAAGCCGTACCCTAAGCCTAACCCTAAGCCTAACCCTAACCCTAGGCTACCCTTGACTGCTTCTGCCTCCAATAGATTTCCTAAGCACTAGTGTTTTAAGGAACAGCTTAAAAAGAGAATCCTAATGTGATTTCTTTATAATGGGTGTGTTCCTTATCTTATCCTAGTGTCTAAACTCTTCTCCATGGCTGGACCCCCAAATAATATTCCTTTACGTGCTAAGGGGTAACTAGAGAGTGGGATAGGTTTAATAACTACCCTAACCCAAACGCGTACCCTAACGCTAACCCCTACCCTAACCCTAACACGTACCCTAATCCTAACCCGTACCCTAAACCGAGCCCTAACCCTAACACTAACCCTAACCCTAACCCTAACCCATACCCTACGCCGTACCCAAAGCCCTCCCCGAAACCGTATCCTAAGCCGTACCCTAAGCCTAACCCTAAGCCTAACCCTAACCCTAGGCTACCCTTGACTGCTTCTGCCTCCAATAGATTTCCTAAGCACTAGTGTTTTAAGGAACAGCTTAAAAAGAGAATCCTAATGTGATTTCTTTATAATGTGTGTGTTCCTTATATTATCTTAGTGTCTAAACTCTTCTCCATGGCTGGACCCCCAAATAATATTCCTTTACGTGCTAAGGGGTATCTAGAGAGTGGGATAGGTTTAATAACTACCTTAACCCTAACGGGTACCCTAACCCTAACCCCTGCCCTAACCCTAACACGTACCCTAATCCTAACCCGTACCCTAAACCGAGCCCTAACCCTAACACTAACCCTAACCCTAACCCTAACCCATACCCTACGCCGTACCCGAAGCCCTCCCCGAACCCGTACCCTAAGCCGTACCCTAAGCCTAACCCTAAGCCTAACCCTAACCCTAGGCTACCCTTTACTGCTTCTGCCTCCAATAGGTTTCCTAAGCACTAGTGTTTTAAGGAACAGCTTAAAAAGAGAATCCTAATGTGATTTCTTTATAATGTGTGTGTTCCTTATATTATCTTAGTGTCTAAACTCTTCTCCATGGCTGGACCCCCAAATAATATTCCTTTACGTGCTAAGGGGTATCTAGAGAGTGGGATAGGTTTAATAACTACCCTAACCCTAACGGGTACCCTAACCCAAACCCCTGCCCTAACCCTAACACGTACCCTAATCCTAACCCGTACCCTAAACCGAGCCCTAACCCTAACACTAACCCTAACCCTAACCCTAACCCATACCCTACGCCGTACCCGACGCCCTCCCCGAACCAGTACCCTAAGCCGTACCCTAAGCCTAACCCTAAGCCTAACCCTAACCCTAGGCTACCCTTGACTGCTTCTGCCTCCAATAGATTTCCTAAGCACTAGTGTTTTAAGGAACAGCTTAAAAAGAGAATCCTAATGTGATTTCTTTATAATGGGTGTGTTCCTTATCTTATCCTAGTGTCTAAACTCTTCTCCATGGCTGGACCCCCAAATAATATTCCTTTACGTGCTAAGGGGTAACTAGAGAGTGGGATAGGTTTAATAACTACCCTAACCCAAACGCGTACCCTAACGCTAACCCCTACCCTAACCCTAACACGTACCCTAATCCTAACCCGTACCCTAAACCGAGCCCTAACCCTAACACTAACCCTAACCCTAACCCTAACCCATACCCTACGCCGTACCCAAAGCCCTCCCCGAAACCGTATCCTAAGCCGTACCCTAAGCCTAACCCTAAGCCTAACCCTAACCCTAGGCTACCCTTGACTGCTTCTGCCTCCAATAGATTTCCTAAGCACTAGTGTTTTAAGGAACAGCTTAAAAAGAGAATCCTAATGTGATTTCTTTATAATGTGTGTGTTCCTTATATTATCTTAGTGTCTAAACTCTTCTCCATGGCTGGACCCCCAAATAATATTCCTTTACGTGCTAAGGGGTATCTAGAGAGTGGGATAGGTTTAATAACTACCCTAACCCTAACGGGTACCCTAACCCTAACCCCTGCCCTAACCCTAACACGTACCCTAATCCTAACCCGTACCCTAAACCGAGCCCTAACCCTAACACTAACCCTAACCCTAACCCTAACCCATACCCTACGCCGTACCCGAAGCCCTCCCCGAACCCGTACCCTAAGCCGTACCCTAAGCCTAACCCTAAGCCTAACCCTAACCCTAGGCTACCCTTGACTGCTTCTGCCTCCATTAGATTTCCTAAGCACTAGTGTTTTAAGGAACAGCTTAAAAACAGAATCCTAATGTGATTTCTTTATAATGTGTGTGTTCCTTATATTATCTTAGTGTCTAAACTCTTCTCCATGGCTGGACCCCCAAATAATATTCCTTTACGTGCTAAGGGGTATCTAGAGAGTGGGATAGGTTTAATAACTACCCTAACCCTAACGGGTACCCTAACCCTAACCCCTGCCCTAACCCTAACACGTACCCTAATCCTAACCCGTACCCTAAACCGAGCCCTAACCCTAACACTAACCCTAACCCTAACCCTAACCCATACCCTACGCCGTACCCGAAGCCCTCCCCGAACAAGTACCCTAAGCCGTACCCTAAGCCTAACCCTAAGCCTAACCCTAACCCTAGGCTACCCTTGACTGCTTCTGCCTCCAATAGATTTCCTAAGCACTAGTGTTTTAAGGAACAGCTTAAAAAGAGAATCCTAATGTGATTTCTTTATAATGGGTGTGTTCCTTATCTTATCCTAGTGTCTAAACTCTTCTCCATGGCTGGACCCCCAAATAATATTCCTTTACGTGCTAAGGGGTAACTAGAGAGTGGGATAGGTTTAATAACTACCCTAACCCAAACGCGTACCCTAACGCTAACCCCTACCCTAACCCTAACACGTACCCTAATCATAACCCGTACCCTAAACCGAGCCCTAACCCTAACACTAACCCTAACCCTAACCCTAACCCATACCCTACGCCGTACCCAAAGCCCTCCGCGAAACCGTATCCTAAGCCGTACCCTAAGCCTAACCCTAAGCCTAACCCTAACCCTAGGCTACCCTTGACTGCTTCTGCCTCCAATAGATTTCCTAAGCACTAGTGTTTTAAGGAACAGCTTAAAAAGAGAATCCTAATGTGATTTCTTTATAATGTGTGTGTTCCTTATATTATCTTAGTGTCTAAACTCTTCTCCATGGCTGGACCCCCAAATAATATTCCTTTACGTGCTAAGGGGTATCTAGAGAGTGGGATAGGTTTAATAACTACCCTAAACCTAACGGGTACCCTAACCCTAACCCCTGCCCTAACCCTAACACGTACCCTAATCCTAACCCGTACCCTAAACCGAGCCGTAACCCTAACACTAACCCTAACCCTAACCCTAACCCATAACCTACGCCGTACCCGAAGCCCTCCCCGAACCCGTACCCTAAGCCGTACCCTAAGCCTAACCCTAAGCCTAACCCTAACCCTAGGCTACCCTTGACTGCTTCTGCCTCCAATAGATTTCCTAAGCACTAGTGTTTTAAGGAACAGCTTAAGAAGAGAATCCTAATGTGATTTCTTTATAATGGGTGTGTTCCTTATCTTATCCTAGTGTCTAAACTCTTCTCCATGGCTGGACCCCCAAATAATATTCCTTTACGTGCTAAGGGGTATCTAGAGAGTGGGATAGGTTTAATCACTACCCTAACCGTAACGCGTACCCTAACCCTAACCCCTACCCTAACCCTAACACGTACCCTAATCCTAACCCGTACCCTAAACCGAGCCCTAACCCTAACACTAACTCTAACCCTAACCCTAACCCATACCCTACGCCGTACCCGAAGCCCTCCCCGAACCCGTACCCTAAGCCGTACCCTAAGCCTAACCCTAAGCCTAACCCTAACCCTAGGCTACCCTTGACTGCTTCTGCCTCCAATAGATTTCCTAAGCACTAGTGTTTTAAGGAACAGCTTAAAAAGATTATCCTAATGTGATTTCTTTATAATGGGTGTGTTCCTTATCTTATCCTAGTGTCTAAACTCTTCTCCATGGCTGGACCCCCAAATAATATTCCTTTACGTGCTAAGGGGTATCTAGAGAGTGGGACAGGTTTAATAACTACCCTAACCGTAACGCGTACCCTAACCCTAACCCCTACCCTAACCCTAACACGTACCCTAATCCTAACCTGTACCCTAAACCGAGCCCTAACCCTAACACTAACCCTAACCCTAACCCTAACCCATACCCTACGCCGTACCCGAAACCCTCCCCGAACCGGTAACCTAAGCCGTACCCTAAGCCTAACCCTAAGCCTAACCCTAACCCTAGGCTACCCTTGACTGCTTCTGCCTCCAATAGATTTCCTAAGCACTAGTGTTTTAAGGAACAGCTTAAAAAGAGAATCCTAATGTGATTTCTTTATAATGGGTGTGTTCCTTATCTTATCCTAGTGTCTAAACTCTTCTCCATGGCTGGACCCCCAAATAATATTCCTTTACGTGCTAAGGGGTAACTAGAGAGTGGGATAGGTTTAATAACTACCCTATCCCTAACGCGTACCCTAACGCTAACCCCTACCCTAACCCTAACACGTACCCTAATCCTAACCCGTACCCTAAACCGAGCCCTAACCCTAACACTAACCCTAACCCTAACCCTAACCCATACCCTACGCCATACCCGAAGCCCTCCCCGAAACCGTACCCTAAGCCGTAACCTAAGCCTAACCCTAAGCCTAACCCTAACCCTAGGCTACCCTTGACTGCTTCTGCCTCCAATAGATTTCCTAAGCACTAGTGTTTTAAGGAACAGCTTAAAAAGAGAATCCTAATGTGATTTCTTTATAATGGGTGTGTTCCTTATCTAATCCTAGTGTCTAAACTCTTCGCCATGGCTGGACCCCCAAATAATATTCCTTTATGTGCTAAGGGGTATCTAGAGAGTGGGATAGGTTTAATCACTACCCTAACCCTAACGTGTACCCTAAACCTAACCCCTACCCTAACCCTAACACGTACCCTAATCCTAACCCGTACCCTAAACCGAGCCCTAACCCTAACACTAACCCTAACCCTAACCCTAACCCATACCCTACGCCATACCGGAAGCCCTCCCCGAACCCGTACCCTAAGCCGTACCCTAAGCCTAATCCTAAGCCTAACCCTAACCCTAGGCTACCCTTGACTGCTTCTGCCTCCAATAGATATCCTAAGCACTAGTGTTTTAAGGAACAGCTTAAAAAGAGAATCCTAATGTGATTTCTTTATAATGGGTGTGTTCCTTATCTTATCCTAGTGTCTAAACTCTTCTCCATGGCGGGACCCCCAAATAATATTCCTTTACGTGCTAAGGGGTAACTAGAGAGTGACATAGGTTTAATAACTATGCTAACCCTAACGCGTACCCTAACGCTAACCCCTACCCTAACCCTAACACGTACCCTAATCCTAACCCGTACCCTAAACCGAGCCCTAACCCTAACACTAACCCTAACCCTAACCCTAACCCATACCCTACGCCGTACCCGAAGCCCTCCCCGAACCCGTACCCTAAGCCGTACCCTAAGCCTAACCCTAAGCCTAACCCTAACCCTAGGCTACCCTTTACTGCTTCTGCCTCCAATAGGTTTCCTAAGCACTAGTGTTTTAAGGAACAGCTTAAAAAGAGAATCCTAATGTGATTTCTTTATAATGTGTGTGTTCCTTATATTATCTTAGTGTCTAAACTCTTCTCCATGGCTGTACCCCCAAATAATATTCCTTTACGTGCTAAGGGGTATCTAGAGAGTGGGATAGGTTTAATAACTACCCTAACCCTAACGGGTACCCTAACCCTAACCCCTGCCCTAACCCTAACACGTACCCTAATCCTAACCCGTACCCTAAACCGAGCCCTAACCCTAACACTAACCCTAACCCTAACCCTAACCCATACCCTACGCCGTACCCGAAGCCCTCCCCGAACCAGTACCCTAAGCCGTACCCTAAGCCTAACCCTAAGCCTAACCCTAACCCTAGGCTACCCTTGACTGCTTCTGCCTCCAATAGATTTCCTAAGCACTAGTGTTTTAAGGAACAGCTTAAAAAGAGAATCCTAATGTGATTTCTTTATAATGGGTGTGTTCCTTATCTTATCCTAGTGTCTAAACTCTTCTCCATGGCTGGACCCCCAAATAATATTCCTTTACGTGCTAAGGGGTAACTAGAGAGTGGGATAGGTTTAATAACTACCCTATCCCTAACGCGTACCCTAACGCTAACCCCTACCCTAACCCTAACACGTACCCTAATCCTAACCCGTACCCTAAACCGAGCCCTAACCCTAACACTAACCCTAACCCTAACCCTAACCCATACCCTACGCCATACCCGAAGCCCTCCCCGAAACCGTACCCTAAGCCGTACCCTAAGCCTAACCCTAAGCCTAACCCTAACCCTAGGCTACCCTTGACTGCTTCTGCCTCCAATAGATTTCCTAAGCACTAGTGTTTTAAGGAACAGCTTAAAAAGAGAATCCTAATGTGATTTCTTTATAATGTGTGTGTTCTTTATCTTATCCTAGTGTCTAAACTCTTCTCCATGGCTGGACCCCCAAATAATATTCCTTTACGTGCTAAGGGGTAAGTAGAGAGTGGGATAGGTTTAATAACTACCCTAACCCTAACGCGTACCCTAACGCTAACCCCTACCCTAACCCTAACACGTACCCTAATCCTAACCCGTACCCTAAACCGAGCCCTAACCCTAACACTAACCCTAACCCTAACCCTAACCCATACCCTACGCCGTACCCGAAGCCCTCCCCAAACCCGTACCCTAAACCGTACCCTAAGCCTAACCCTAAGCCTAACCCTAACACTAGGCTACCCTTGACTGCTTCTGCCTCCAATAGATTTCCTAAGCACTAGTGTTTTAAGGAACAGCTTAAAAAGAGAATCCTAATGTGATTTCTTTATAATGTGTGTGTTCCTTATATTATCTTCGTGTCTAAACTCTTCTCCATGGCTGGACCCCCAAATAATATTCCTTTACGTGCTAAGGGGTATCTAGAGAGTGGGACAGGTTTAATAACTACCCTAACCGTAACGCGTACCCTAACCCTAACCCCTACCCTAACCCTAACACGTACCCTAATCCTAACCTGTACCCTAAACCGAGCCCTAACCCTAACACTAACCCTAACCCTAACCCTAACCCATACCCTACGCCGTACCCGAAACCCTCCCCGAACCGGTAACCTAAGCCGTACCCTAAGCCTAACCCTAAGCCTAACCCTAACCCTAGGCTACCCTTGACTGCTTCTGCCTCCAATAGATTTCCTAAGCACTAGTGTTTTAAGGAACAGCTTAAAAAGAGAATCCTAATGTGATTTCTTTATAATGGGTGTGTTCCTTATCTTATCCTAGTGTCTAAACTCTTCTCCATGGCTGGACCCCCAAATAATATTCCTTTACGTGCTAAGGGGTAACTAGAGAGTGGGATAGGTTTAATAACTACCCTATCCCTAACGCGTACCCTAACGCTAACCCCTACCCTAACCCTAACACGTACCCTAATCCTAACCCGTACCCTAAACCGAGCCCTAACCCTAACACTAACCCTAACCCTAACCCTAACCCATACCCTACGCCATACCCGAAGCCCTCCCCGAAACCGTACCCTAAGCCGTAACCTAAGCCTAACCCTAAGCCTAACCCTAACCCTAGGCTACCCTTGACTGCTTCTGCCTCCAATAGATTTCCTAAGCACTAGTGTTTTAAGGAACAGCTTAAAAAGAGAATCCTAATGTGATTTCTTTATAATGGGTGTGTTCCTTATCTAATCCTAGTGTCTAAACTCTTCGCCATGGCTGGACCCCCAAATAATATTCCTTTATGTGCTAAGGGGTATCTAGAGAGTGGGATAGGTTTAATCACTACCCTAACCCTAACGTGTACCCTAAACCTAACCCCTACCCTAACCCTAACACGTACCCTAATCCTAACCCGTACCCTAAACCGAGCCCTAACCCTAACACTAACCCTAACCCTAACCCTAACCCATACCCTACGCCATACCGGAAGCCCTCCCCGAACCCGTACCCTAAGCCGTACCCTAAGCCTAATCCTAAGCCTAACCCTAACCCTAGGCTACCCTTGACTGCTTCTGCCTCCAATAGATATCCTAAGCACTAGTGTTTTAAGGAACAGCTTAAAAAGAGAATCCTAATGTGATTTCTTTATAATGGGTGTGTTCCTTATCTTATCCTAGTGTCTAAACTCTTCTCCATGGCGGGACCCCCAAATAATATTCCTTTACGTGCTAAGGGGTAACTAGAGAGTGACATAGGTTTAATAACTATGCTAACCCTAACGCGTACCCTAACGCTAACCCCTACCCTAACCCTAACACGTACCCTAATCCTAACCCGTACCCTAAACCGAGCCCTAACCCTAACACTAACCCTAACCCTAACCCTAACCCATACCCTACGCCGTACCCGAAGCCCTCCCCGAACCCGTACCCTAAGCCGTACCCTAAGCCTAACCCTAAGCCTAACCCTAACCCTAGGCTACCCTTTACTGCTTCTGCCTCCAATAGGTTTCCTAAGCACTAGTGTTTTAAGGAACAGCTTAAAAAGAGAATCCTAATGTGATTTCTTTATAATGTGTGTGTTCCTTATATTATCTTAGTGTCTAAACTCTTCTCCATGGCTGGACCCCCAAATAATATTCCTTTACGTGCTAAGGGGTATCTAGAGAGTGGGATAGGTTTAATAACTACCCTAACCCTAACGGGTACCCTAACCCTAACCCCTGCCCTAACCCTAACACGTACCCTAATCCTAACCCGTACCCTAAACCGAGCCCTAACCCTAACACTAACCCTAACCCTAACCCTAACCCATACCCTACGCCGTACCCGAAGCCCTCCCCGAACCAGTACCCTAAGCCGTACCCTAAGCCTAACCCTAAGCCTAACCCTAACCCTAAGCTACCCTTGACTGCTTCTGCCTCCAATAGATTTCCTAAGCACTAGTGTTTTAAGGAACAGCTTAAAAAGAGAATCCTAATGTGATTTCTTTATAATGGGTGTGTTCCTTATCTTATCCTAGTGTCTAAACTCTTCTCCATGGCTGGACCCCCAAATAATATTCCTTTACGTGCTAAGGGGTAACTAGAGAGTGGGATAGGTTTAATAACTACCCTATCCCTAACGCGTACCCTAACGCTAACCCCTACCCTAACCCTAACACGTACCCTAATCCTAACCCGTACCCTAAACCGAGCCCTAACCCTAACACTAACCCTAACCCTAACCCTAACCCATACCCTACGCCATACCCGAAGCCCTCCCCGAAACCGTACCCTAAGCCGTACCCTAAGCCTAACCCTAAGCCTAACCCTAACCCTAGGCTACCCTTGACTGCTTCTGCCTCCAATAGATTTCCTAAGCACTAGTGTTTTAAGGAACAGCTTAAAAAGAGAATCCTAATGTGATTTCTTTATAATGTGTGTGTTCTTTATCTTATCCTAGTGTCTAAACTCTTCTCCATGGCTGGACCCCCAAATAATATTCCTTTACGTGCTAAGGGGTAAGTAGAGAGTGGGATAGGTTTAATAACTACCCTAACCCTAACGCGTACCCTAACGCTAACCCCTACCCTAACCCTAACACGTACCCTAATCCTAACCCGTACCCTAAACCGAGCCCTAACCCTAACACTAACCCTAACCCTAACCCTAACCCATACCCTACGCCGTACCCGAAGCCCTCCCCAAACCCGTACCCTAAACCGTACCCTAAGCCTAACCCTAAGCCTAACCCTAACACTAGGCTACCCTTGACTGCTTCTGCCTCCAATAGATTTCCTAAGCACTAGTGTTTTAAGGAACAGCTTAAAAAGAGAATCCTAATGTGATTTCTTTATAATGTGTGTGTTCCTTATATTATCTTCGTGTCTAAACTCTTCTCCATGGCTGGACCCCCAAATAATATTCCTTTACGTGCTAAGGGGTATCTAGAGAGTGGGACAGGTTTAATAACTACCCTAACCGTAACGCGTACCCTAACCCTAACCCCTACCCTAACCCTAACACGTACCCTAATCCTAACCTGTACCCTAAACCGAGCCCTAACCCTAACACTAACCCTAACCCTAACCCTAACCCATACCCTACGCCGTACCCGAAACCCTCCCCGAACCGGTAACCTAAGCCGTACCCTAAGCCTAACCCTAAGCCTAACCCTAACCCTAGGCTACCCTTGACTGCTTCTGCCTCCAATAGATTTCCTAAGCACTAGTGTTTTAAGGAACAGCTTAAAAAGAGAATCCTAATGTGATTTCTTTATAATGGGTGTGTTCCTTATCTTATCCTAGTGTCTAAACTCTTCTCCATGGCTGGACCCCCAAATAATATTCCTTTACGTGCTAAGGGGTAACTAGAGAGTGGGATAGGTTTAATAACTACCCTATCCCTAACGCGTACCCTAACGCTAACCCCTACCCTAACCCTAACACGTACCCTAATCCTAACCCGTACCCTAAACCGAGCCCTAACCCTAACACTAACCCTAACCCTAACCCTAACCCATACCCTACGCCATACCCGAAGCCCTCCCCGAAACCGTACCCTAAGCCGTAACCTAAGCCTAACCCTAAGCCTAACCCTAACCCTAGGCTACCCTTGACTGCTTCTGCCTCCAATAGATTTCCTAAGCACTAGTGTTTTAAGGAACAGCTTAAAAAGAGAATCCTAATGTGATTTCTTTATAATGGGTGTGTTCCTTATCTAATCCTAGTGTCTAAACTCTTCGCCATGGCTGGACCCCCAAATAATATTCCTTTATGTGCTAAGGGGTATGTAGAGAGTGGGATAGGTTTAATCACTACCCTAACCCTAACGTGTACCCTAACCCTAACCCCTACCCTAACCCTAACACGTACCCTAATCCTAACCCGTACCCTAAACCGAGCCCTAACCCTAACACTAACCCTAACCCTAACCCTAACCCATACCGTACGCCGTACCGGAAGCCCTCCCCGAACCCGTACCCTAAGCCGTACCCTAAGCCTAATCCTAAGCCTAACCCTAACCCTAGGCTACCCTTGACTGCTTCTGCCTCCAATAGATTTCCTAAGCACTAGTGTTTTAAGGAACAGCTTAAAAAGAGAATCCTAATGTGATTTCTTTATAATGGGTGTGTTCCTTATCTTATCCTAGTGTCTAAACTCTTCTCCATGGCGGGACCCCCAAATAATATTCCTTTACGTGCTAAGGGGTAACTAGAGAGTGACATAGGTTTAATAACTATGCTAACCCTAACGCGTACCCTAACGCTAACCCCTACCCTAACCCTAACACGTACCCTAATCCTAACCCGTACCCTAAACCGAGCCCTAACCCTAACACTAACCCTAACCCTAACCCTAACCCATACCCTACGCCGTACCCGAAGCCCTCCCCGAACCCGTACCCTAAGCCGTACCCTAAGCCTAACCCTAAGCCTAACCCTAACCCTAGGCTACCCTTTACTGCTTCTGCCTCCAATAGGTTTCCTAAGCACTAGTGTTTTAAGGAACAGCTTAAAAAGAGAATCCTAATGTGATTTCTTTATAATGTGTGTGTTCCTTATATTATCTTAGTGTCTAAACTCTTCTCCATGGCTGGACCCCCAAATAATATTCCTTTACGTGCTAAGGGGTATCTAGAGAGTGGGATAGGTTTAATAACTACCCTAACCCTAACGGGTACCCTAACCCTAACCCCTGCCCTAACCCTAACACGTACCCTAATCCTAACCCGTACCCTAAACCGAGCCCTAACCCTAACACTAACCCTAACCCTAACCATAACCCATACCCTACGCCGTACCCGAAGCCCTCCCCGAACCAGTACCCTAAGCCGTACCCTAAGCCTAACCCTAAGCCTAACCCTAACCCTAGGCTACCCTTGACTGCTTCTGCCTCCAATAGATTTCCTAAGCACTAGTGTTTTAAGGAACAGCTTAAAAAGAGAATCCTAATGTGATTTCTTTATAATGGGTGTGTTCCTTATCTTATCCTAGTGTCTAAACTCTTCTCCATGGCTGGACCCCCAAATAATATTCCTTTACGTGCTAAGGGGTAACTAGAGAGTGGGATAGGTTTAATAACTACCCTAACCCAAACGCGTACCCTAACGCTAACCCCTACCCTAACCCTAACACGTACCCTAATCCTAACCCGTACCCTAAACCGAGCCCTAACCCTAACACTAACCCTAACCCTAACCCTAACCCATACCCTACGCCGTACCCGAAGCCCTCCCCGAAACCGTATCCTAAGCCGTACCCTAAGCCTAACCCTAAGCCTAACCCTAACCCTAGGCTACCCTTGACTGCTTCTGCCTCCAATAGATTTCCTAAGCACTAGTGTTTTAAGGAACAGCTTAAAAAGAGAATCCTAATGTGATTTCTTTATAATGTGTGTGTTCCTTATATTATCTTAGTGTCTAAACTCTTCTCCATGGCTGGACCCCCAAATAATATTCCTTTACGTGCTAAGGGGTATCTAGAGAGTGGGATAGGTTTAATAACTACCCTAACCCTAACGGGTACCCTAACCCTAACCCCTGCCCTAACCCTAACACGTACCCTAATCCTAACGCGTACCCTAAACCGAGCCCTAACCCTAACACTAACCCTAACCCTAACCCTAACCCATACCCTACGCCGTACCCGAAGCCCTCCCCGAACCCGTACCCTAAGCCGTACCCTAAGCGTAACCCTAAGCCTAACCCTAACCCTAGGCTACCCTTGACTGCTTCTGCCTCCAATAGATTTCCTAAGCACTAGTGTTTTAAGGAACAGCTTAAAAAGAGAATCCTAATGTGATTTCTTTATAATGTGTGTGTTCCTTATATTATCTTAGTGTCTAAACTCTTCTCCATGGCTGGACCCCCAAATAATATTCCTTTACGTGCTAAGGGGTATCTAGAGAGTGGGATAGGTTTAATAACTACCCTAACCCTAACGGGTACCCTAACCCTAACCCCTGCCCTAACCCTAACACGTACCCTAATCCTAACCCGTACCCTAAACCGAGCCCTAACCCTAACACTAACCCTAACCCTAACCCTAACCCATACCCTACGCCGTACCCGAAGCCCTCCCCGAACCAGTACCCTAAGCCGTACCCTAAGCCTAACCCTAAGCCTAACCCTAACCCTAGGCTACCCTTGACTGCTTCTGCCTCCAATAGATTTCCTAAGCACTAGTGTTTTAAGGAACAGCTTAAAAAGAGAATCCTAATGTGATTTCTTTATAATGGGTGTGTTCCTTATCTTATCCTAGTGTCTAAACTCTTCTCCATGGCTGGACCCCCAAATAATATTCCTTTACGTGCTAAGGGGTAACTAGAGAGTGGGATAGGTTTAATAACTACCCTAACCCAAACGCGTACCCTAACGCTAAACCCTACCCTAACCCTAACACGTACCCTAATCATAACCCGTACCCTAAACCGAGCCCTAACCCTAACACTAACCCTAACCCTAACCCTAACCCATACCCTACGCCGTACCCAAAGCCCTCCCCAAAACCGTATCCTAAGCCGTACCCTAAGCCTAACCCTAAGCCTAACCCTAACCCTAGGCTACCCTTGACTGCTTCTGCCTCCAATAGATTTCCTAAGCACTAGTGTTTTAAGGAACAGCTTAAAAAGAGAATCCTAATGTGATTTCTTTATAATGTGTGTGTTCCTTATATTATCTTAGTGTCTAAACTCTTCTCCATGGCTGGACCCCCAAATAATATTCCTTTACGTGCTAAGGGGTATCTAGAGAGTGGGATAGGTTTAATAACTACCCTAAACCTAACGGGTACCCTAACCCTAACCCCTGCCCTAACCCTAACACGTACCCTAATCCTAACCCGTACCCTAAACCGAGCCGTAACCCTAACACTAACCCTAACCCTAACCCTAACCCATAACCTACGCTGTACCCGAAGCCCTCCCCGAACCCGTACCGTAAGCCGTACCCTAAGCCTAACCCTAAGCCTAACCCTAACCCTAGGCTACCCTTGACTGCTTCTGCCTCCAATAGATTTCCTAAGCACTAGTGTTTTAAGGAACAGCTTAAGAAGAGAATCCTAATGTGATTTCTTTATAATGGGTGTGTTCCTTATCTTATCCTAGTGTCTAAACTCTTCTCCATGGCTGGACCCCCAAATAATATTCCTTTACGTGCTAAGGGGTATCTAGAGAGTGGGATAGGTTTAATCACTACCCTATCCGTAACGCGTACCCTAACCCTAACCCCTACCCTAACCCTAACACGTACCCTAATCCTAACCCGTACCCTAAACCGAGCCCTAACCCTAACACTAACTCTAACCCTAACCCTAACCCATACCCTACGCCGTACCCGAAGCCCTCCCCGAACCCGTACCCTAAGCCGTACCCTAAGCCTAACCCTAAGCCTAACCCTAACCCTAGGCTACCCTTGACTGCTTCTGCCTCCAATAGATTTCCTAAGCACTAGTGTTTTAAGGAACAGCTTAAAAAGATTATCCTAATGTGATTTCTTTATAATGGGTGTGTTCCTTATCTTATCCTAGTGTCTAAACTCTTCTCCATGGCTGGACCCCCAAATAATATTCCTTTACGTGCTAAGGGGTATCTAGAGAGTGGGACAGGTTTAATAACTACCCTAACCGTAACGCGTACCCTAACCCTAACCCCTACCCTAACCCTAACACGTACCCTAATCCTAACCTGTACCCTAAACCGAGCCCTAACCCTAACACTAACCCTAACCCTAACCCTAACCCATACCCTACGCCGTACCCGAAACCCTCCCCGAACCGGTAACCTAAGCCGTACCCTAAGCCTAACCCTAAGCCTAACCCTAACCCTAGGCTACCCTTGACTGCTTCTGCCTCCAATAGATTTCCTAAGCACTAGTGTTTTAAGGAACAGCTTAAAAAGAGAATCCTAATGTGATTTCTTTATAATGGGTGTGTTCCTTATCTTATCCTAGTGTCTAAACTCTTCTCCATGGCTGGACCCCCAAATAATATTCCTTTACGTGCTAAGGGGTAACTAGAGAGTGGGATAGGTTTAATAACTACCCTATCCCTAACGCGTACCCTAACGCTAACCCCTACCCTAACCCTAACACGTACCCTAATCCTAACCCGTACCCTAAACCGAGCCCTAACCCTAACACTAACCCTAACCCTAACCCTAACCCATACCCTACGCCATACCCGAAGCCCTCCCCGAAACCGTACCCTAAGCCGTAACCTAAGCCTAACCCTAAGCCTAACCCTAACCCTAGGCTACCCTTGACTGCTTCTGCCTCCAATAGATTTCCTAAGCACTAGTGTTTTAAGGAACAGCTTAAAAAGAGAATCCTAATGTGATTTCTTTATAATGGGTGTGTTCCTTATCTAATCCTAGTGTCTAAACTCTTCGCCATGGCTGGACCCCCAAATAATATTCCTTTATGTGCTAAGGGGTATCTAGAGAGTGGGATAGGTTTAATCACTACCCTAACCCTAACGTGTACCCTAACCCTAACCCCTACCCTAACCCTAACACGTACCCTAATCCTAACCCGTACCCTAAACCGAGCCCTAACCCTAACACTAACCCTAACCCTAACCCTAACCCATACCCTACGCCGTACCGGAAGCCCTCCCCGAACCCGTACCCTAAGCCGTACCCTAAGCCTAATCCTAAGCCTAACCCTAACCCTAGGCTACCCTTGACTGCTTCTGCCTCCAATAGATTTCCTAAGCACTAGTGTTTTAAGGAACAGCTTAAAAAGAGAATCCTAATGTGATTTCTTTATAATGGGTGTGTTCCTTATCTTATCCTAGTGTCTAAACTCTTCTCCATGGCGGGACCCCCAAATAATATTCCTTTACGTGCTAAGGGGTAACTAGAGAGTGACATAGGTTTAATAACTATGCTAACCCTAACGCGTACCCTAACGCTAACCCCTACCCTAACCCTAACACGTACCCTAATCCTAACCCGTACCCTAAACCGAGCCCTAACCCTAACACTAACCCTAACCCTAACCCTAACCCATACCCTACGCCGTACCCGAAGCCCTCCCCGAACCCGTACCCTAAGCCGTACCCTAAGCCTAACCCTAAGCCTAACCCTAACCCTAGGCTACCCTTTACTGCTTCTGCCTCCAATAGGTTTCCTAAGCACTAGTGTTTTAAGGAACAGCTTAAAAAGAGAATCCTAATGTGATTTCTTTATAATGTGTGTGTTCCTTATATTATCTTAGTGTCTAAACTCTTCTCCATGGCTGGACCCCCAAATAATATTCCTTTACGTGCTAAGGGGTATCTAGAGAGTGGGATAGGTTTAATAACTACCCTAACCGTAACGCGTACCCTAACCCTAACCCCTACCCTAACCCTAACACGTACCCTAATCCTAACCCGTACCCTAAACCGAGCCCTAACCCTAACACTAACACTAACCCTAACCCTAACCCATACCCTACGCCGTACCCGAAGCCCTCCCCAAACCCGTACCCTAAACCGTACCCTAAGCCTAACCCTAAGCCTAACCCTAACCCTAGGCTACCCTTGACTGCTTCTGCCTCCAATAGATTTCCTAAGCACTAGTGTTTTAAGGAACAGCTTAAAAAGAGAATCCTAATGTGATTTCTTTATAATGTGTGTGTTCCTTATATTATCTTCGTGTCTAAACTCTTCTCTATGGCTGGACCCCAAAATAATATTCCTTTACGTGCTAAGGGGTATCTAGAGAGTTGGATAGGTTTAATCACTACCTTAACCGTAACGCGTACCCTAAACCTAACCCCTACCCTAACCCTAACACGTACCCTAATCCTAACCCGTACGCTAAACCGAGCCCTAACCCTAACACTAACCCTAACCCTAACCCTAACCCATACCCTACGCCGTACCCGAAGCCCTCCCCGAACCCGTACCCTAAGCCGTACCCTAAGCCTAACCCTAAGCCTAACCCTAACCCTAGGCTACCCTTGACTGCTTCTGCCTCCAATATATTTCCTAAGCACTAGTGTTTTAAGGAACAGCTTAAAAAGATTATCCTAATGTGATTTCTTTATAATGGGTGTGTTCCTTATCTTATCCTAGTGTCTAAACTCTTCTCCATGGCTGGACCCCCAAATAATATTCCTTTACGTGCTAAGGGGTATCTAGAGAGTGGGATAGGTTTAATCACTACCTTAACCGTAACGCGTACCCTAACCCTAACCCCTACCCTAACCCTAACACGTACCCTAATCCTAAACCGTACCCTAAACCGAGCCCTAACCCTAACACTAACCCTAACCCTAACCCTAACCCATACCCTACGCCGTACCCGAAGCCCTCCCCGAACCCGTACCCTAAGCCGTACCCTAAGCCTAACCCTAAGCCTAAACCTAACCCTAGGCTACCCTTGACTGCTTCTGCCTCCAATAGATTTCCTAAGCACTAGTGTTTTAAGGAACAGCTTAAAAAGATTATCCTAATGTGATTTCTTTATAATGGGTGTGTTCCTTATCTTATCCTAGTGTCTAAACTCTTCTCCATGGCTGGACCCCCAAATAATATTCCTTTACGTGCTAAGGGGTATCTAGAGAGTGGGACAGGCTTAATAACTACCCTAACCGTAACGCGTACCCTAACCCTAACCCCTACCCTAACCCTAACACGTACCCTAATCCTAACCTGTACCCTAAACCGAGCCCTAACCCTAACACTAACCCTAACCCTAACCCTAACCCATACCCTACGCCGTACCCGAAACCCTCCCCGAACCGGTAACCTAAGCCGTACCCTAAGCCTAACCCTAAGCCTAACCCTAACCCTAGGCTACCCTTGACTGCTTCTGCCTCCAATAGATTTCCTAAGCACTAGTGTTTTAAGGAACAGCTTAAAAAGAGAATCCTAATGTGATTTCTTTATAATGGGTGTGTTCCTTATCTTATCCTAGTGTCTAAACTCTTCTCCATGGCTGGACCCCCAAATAATATTCCTTTACGTGCTAAGGGGTAACTAGAGAGTGGGATAGGTTTAATAACTACCCTATCCCTAACGCGTACCCTAACGCTAACCCCTACCCTAACCCTAACACGTACCCTAATCCTAACCCGTACCCTAAACCGAGCCCTAACCCTAACACTAACCCTAACCCTAACCCTAACCCATACCCTACGCCATACCCGAAGCCCTCCCCGAAACCGTACCCTAAGCCGTACCCTAAGCCTAACCCTAAGCCTAACCCTAACCCTAGGCTACCCTTGACTGCTTCTGCCTCCAATATATTTCCTAAGCACTAGTGTTTTAAGGAACAGCTTAAAAAGATTATCCTAATGTGATTTCTTTATAATGGGTGTGTTCCTTATCTTATCCTAGTGTCTAAACTCTTCTCCATGGCTGGACCCCCAAATAATATTCCTTTACGTGCTAAGGGGTATCTAGAGAGTGGGATAGGTTTAATCACTACCTTAACCGTAACGCGTACCCTAACCCTAACCCCTACCCTAACCCTAACACGTACCCTAATCCTAAACCGTACCCTAAACCGAGCCCTAACCCTAACACTAACCCTAACCCTAACCCTAACCCATACCCTACGCCGTACCCGAAGCCCTCCCCGAACCCGTACCCTAAGCCGTACCCTAAGCCTAACCCTAAGCCTAAACCTAACCCTAGGCTACCCTTGACTGCTTCTGCCTCCAATAGATTTCCTAAGCACTAGTGTTTTAAGGAACAGCTTAAAAAGATTATCCTAATGTGATTTCTTTATAATGGGTGTGTTCCTTATCTTATCCTAGTGTCTAAACTCTTCTCCATGGCTGGACCCCCAAATAATATTCCTTTACGTGCTAAGGGGTAACTAGAGAGTGGGATATGTTTAATAACTACCCTAACCCTAACGCATACCCTAACGCTAACCCCTACCCTAACCCTAACACGTACCCTAATCCTAACCCGTACCCTAAACCGAGCCCTAACCCTAACACTAACCCTAACCCTAACCCTAACCCATACCCTAGGCCGTACCCAAAGCCCTCCCCGAAACCGTATCCTAAGCCGTACCCTAAGCCTAACCCTAAGCCTAACCCTAACCCTAGGCTACCCTTGACTGCTTCTGCCTCCAATAGATTTCCTAAGCACTAGTGTTTTAAGGAACAGCTTAAAAAGAGAATCCTAATGTGATTTCTTTATAATGTGTGTGTTCCTTATATTATCTTAGTGTCTAAACTCTTCTCCATGGCTGGACCCCCAAATAATATTCCTTTACGTGCTAAGGGGTATCTAGAGAGTGGGATAGGTTTAATAACTACCCTAACCGTAACGCGTACCCTAACCCTAACCCCTACCCTAACCCTAACACGTACCCTAATCCTAACCCGTACCCTAAACCGAGCCCTAACCCTAACACTAACCCTAACCCTAACCCTAACCCATACCCTACGCCGTACCCGAAGCCCTCCCCGAACCCGTACCCTAAGCCGTACCCTAAGCCTAACCCTAAGCCTAACCCTAACCCTAGGCTACCCTTGACTGCTTCTGCCTCCAATAGATTTCCTAAGCACTAGTGTTTTAAGGAACAGCTTAAAAAGAGAA
Organism: Balaenoptera physalus; assembly: GCF_965194825.1. Lineage (NCBI taxonomy): Eukaryota > Metazoa > Chordata > Mammalia > Artiodactyla > Balaenopteridae > Balaenoptera > Balaenoptera physalus. The sequence goes on from NW_028125873.1 coordinate 251,406, forward strand.
TCCTAATGTGATTTCTTTATAATGTGTGTGTTCTTTATCTTATCCTAGTGTCTAAACTCTTCTCCATGGCTGGACCCCCAAATAATATTCCTTTACGTGCTAAGGGGTAAGTAGAGAGTGGGATAGGTTTAATAACTACCCTAACCCTAACGCGTACCCTAACGCTAACCCCTACCCTAACCCTAACACGTACCCTAATCCTAACCCGTACCCTAAACCGAGCCCTAACCCTAACACTAACCCTAACCCTAACCCTAACCCATACCCTACGCCGTACCCGAAGCCCTCCCCAAACCCGTACCCTAAACCGTACCCTAAGCCTAACCCTAAGCCTAACCCTAACACTAGGCTACCCTTGACTGCTTCTGCCTCCAATAGATTTCCTAAGCACTAGTGTTTTAAGGAACAGCTTAAAAAGAGAATCCTAATGTGATTTCTTTATAATGTGTGTGTTTCTTATATTATCTTCGTGTCTAAACTCTTCTCCATGGCTGGACCCCAAAATAATATTCCTTTACGTGCTAAGGGGTATCTAGAGAGTGGGATAGGTTTAATCACTACCTTAACCGTAACGCGTACCCTAAACCTAACCCCTACCCTAACCCTAACACGTACCCTAATCCTAACCCGTACGCTAAACCGAGCCCTAACCCTAACACTAACCCTAACCCTAACCCTAACCCATACCCTACGCCGTACCCGAAGCCCTCCCCGAACCCGTACCCTAAGCCGTACCCTAAGCCTAACCCTAAGCCTAACCCTAACCCTAGGCTACCCTTGACTGCTTCTGCCTCCAATATATTTCCTAAGCACTAGTGTTTTAAGGAACAGCTTAAAAAGATTATCCTAATGTGATTTCTTTATAATGGGTGTGTTCCTTATCTTATCCTAGTGTCTAAACTCTTCTCCATGGCTGGACCCCCAAATAATATTCCTTTACGTGCTAAGGGGTATCTAGAGAGTGGGATAGGTTTAATCACTACCTTAACCGTAACGCGTACCCTAACCCTAACCCCTACCCTAACCCTAACACGTACCCTAATCCTAAACCGTACCCTAAACCGAGCCCTAACCCTAACACTAACCCTAACCCTAACCCTAACCCATACCCTACGCCGTACCCGAAGCCCTCCCCGAACCCGTACCCTAAGCCGTACCCTAAGCCTAACCCTAAGCCTAAACCTAACCCTAGGCTACCCTTGACTGCTTCTGCCTCCAATAGATTTCCTAAGCACTAGTGTTTTAAGGAACAGCTTAAAAAGATTATCCTAATGTGATTTCTTTATAATGGGTGTGTTCCTTATATTATCTTAGTGTCTAAACTCTTCTCCATGGCTGGACCCCCAAATAATATTCCTTTACGTGCTAAGGGGTATCTAGAGAGTGGGATAGGTTTAATAACTACCCTAACCGTAACGCGTACCCTAACCCTAACCCCTACCCTAACCCTAACACGTACCCTAATCCTAACCCGTACCCTAAACCGAGCCCTAACCCTAACACTAACCCTAACCCTAACCCTAACCCATACCCTACGCCGTACCCGAAGCCCTCCCCGAACCCGTACCCTAAGCCGTACCCTAAGCCTAACCCTAAGCCTAACCCTAACCCTAGGCTACCCTTGACTGCTTCTGCCTCCAATAGATTTCCTAAGCACTAGTGTTTTAAGGAACAGCTTAAAAAGAGAATCCTAATGTGATTTCTTTATAATGTGTGTGTTCTTTATCTTATCCTAGTGTCTAAACTCTTCTCCATGGCTGGACCCCCAAATAATATTCCTTTACGTGCTAAGGGGTAAGTAGAGAGTGGGATAGGTTTAATAACTACCCTAACCCTAACGCGTACCCTAACGCTAACCCCTACCCTAACCCTAACACGTACCCTAATCCTAACCCGTACCCTAAACCGAGCCCTAACCCTAACACTAACCCTAACCCTAACTCTAACCCATACCCTACGCCATACCCGAAGCCCTCCCCAAACCCGTACCCTAAACCGTACCCTAAGCCTATCCCTAAGCCTAACCCTAACCCTAGGCTACCCTTGACTGCTTCTACCTCCAATAGATGTCCTAAGCACTAGTGTTTTAAGGAACAGCTTAAAAAGAGAATCCTAATGTGATTTCTTTATAATGGGTGTGTTCCTTATCTTATCCTAGTGTCTAAACTCTTCTCCATGGCTGGACCCCCAAATAATATTCCTTTACGTGCTAAGGGGTAACTAGAGAGTGGGATAGGTTTAATAACTACCCTAACCCTAACGCGTACCCTAACGCTAACCCCTACCCTAACCCTAACACGTACCCTAATCCTAACCCGTACCCTAAACCGAGCCCTAACCCTAACTCTAACCCTAACCCTAACCCTAACCCATACCCTACGCCGTACCCAAAGCCCTCCCCGAAACCGTATCCTAAGCCGTACCCTAAGCCTAACCCTAAGCCTAACCCTAACCCTAGGCTACCCTTGACTGCTTCTGCCTCCAATAGATTTCCTAAGCACTAGTGTTTTAAGGAAAAGCTTAAAAAGAGAATCCTAATGTGATTTCTTTATAATGTGTGTGTTCCTTATATTATCTTAGTGTCTAAACTCTTCTCCATGGCTGGACCCCCAAATAATATTCCTTTACGTGCTAAGGGGTATCTACAGAGTGGGATAGGTTTAATAACTACCCTAACCCTAACGCGTACCCTAACCCTAACCCCTACCCTAACCCTAACACGTACCCTAATCCTAACCCGTACCCTAAACCGAGCCCTAACCCTAACACTAACCCTAACCCTAACCCTAACCCATACCCTACGCCGTACCCGAAGCCCTCCCCAAACCCGTACCCTAAACCGTACCCTAAGCCTAACCCTAAGCCTAACCCTAACCCTAGGCTACCCTTGACTGCTTCTGCCTCCAATAGATTTCCTAAGCACTAGTGTTTTAAGGAACAGCTTAAAAAGATTATCCTAATGTGATTTCTTTATAATGGGTGTGTTCCTTATCTTATCCTAGTGTCTAAACTCTTCTCCATGGCTGGACCCCCAAATAATATTCCTTTACGTGCTAAGGGGTATCTAGAGAGTGGGATAGGTTTAATCACTACCTTAACCGTAACGCGTACCCTAACCCTAACCCCTACCCTAACCCTAACACGTACCCTAATCCTAAACCGTACCCTAAACCGAGCCCTAACCCTAACACTAACCCTAACCCTAACCCTAACCCATACCCTACGCCGTACCCGAAGCCCTCCCCGAACCCGTACCCTAAGCCGTACCCTAAGCCTAACCCTAAGCCTAACCCTAACCCTAGGCTACCCTTGACTGCTTCTGCCTCCAATAGATTTCCTAAGCACTAGTGTTTTAAGGAACAGCTTAAAAAGATTATCCTAATGTGATTTCTTTATAATGGGTGTGTTCCTTATCTTATCCTAGTGTCTAAACTCTTCTCCATGGCTGGACCCCCAAATAATATTCCTTTACGTGCTAAGGGGTAACTAGAGAGTGGATTAGGTTTAATAACTACCCTAACCCTAACGCGTACCCTAACGCTAACCCCTACCCTAACCCTAACACGTACCCTAATCCTAACCCGTACCCTAAACCGAGCCCTAACCCTAACACTAACCCTAACCCTAACCATAACCCATACCCTACGCCGTACCCAAAGCCCTCCCCGAAACCGTATCCTAAGCCGTACCCTAAGCCTAACCCTAAGCCTAACCCTAACCCTAGGCTACCCTTGACTGCTTCTGCCTCCAATAGATTTCCTAAGCACTAGTGTTTTAAGGAACAGCTTAAGAAGAGAATCCTAATGTGATTTCTTTATAATGTGTGTGTTCCTTATATTATCTTAGTGTCTAAACTCTTCTCCATGGCTGGACCCCCAAATAATATTCCTTTACGTGCTAAGGGGTATCTAGAGAGTGGGATAGGTTTAATAACTACCCTAACCGTAACGCGTACCCTAACCCTAACCCCTACCCTAACCCTAACACGTACCCTAATCCTAACCCGTACCCTAAACCGAGCCCTAACCCTAACACTAACCCTAACCCTAACCCTAACCCATACCCTACGCCGTACCTGAAGCCCTCCCCGAACCCGTACCCTAAGCCGTACCCTAAGCGTAACCCTAAGCCTAACCCTAACCCTAGGCTACCCTTGACTGCTTCTGCCTCCAATAGATTTCCTAAGCACTAGTGTTTTAAGGAACAGCTTAAAAAGAGAATCCTAATGTGATTTCTTTATAATGTGTGTGTTCCTTATATTATCTTAGTGTCTAAACTCTTCTCCATGGCTGGACCCCCAAATAATATTCCTTTACGTGCTAAGGGGTATCTAGAGAGTGGGTTAGGTTTAATAACTACCCTAACCCTAACGGGTACCCTAACCCTAACCCCTGCCCTAACCCTAACACGTACCCTAATCCTAACCCGTACCCTAAACCGAGCCCTAACCCTAACACTAACCCTAACCCAAACCCTAACCCATACCCTACGCCGTACCCGAAGCCCTCCCCGAACCCGTACCCTAAGCCGTACCCAAAGCCTAACCCTAAGCCTAACCCTAACCCTAGGCTACCCTTGACTGCTTCTGCCTCCAATAGATTTCCTAAGAACTAGTGTTTTAAGGAACAGCTTAAAAAGAGAATCCTAATGTGATTTCTTTATAATGGGTGTGTTCCTTATCTTATCCTAGTGTCTAAACTCTTCTCCATGGCTGGACCCCCAAATAATATTCCTTTACGTGCTAAGGGGTAACTAGAGAGTGGGATAGGTTTAATAACTACCCTAACCCTAACGCGTACCCTAACGCTAACCCCTACCCTAACCCTAACACGTACCCTAATCCTAACCCGTACCCTAAACCGAGCCCTAACCCTAACACTAACCCTAACCCTAACTCTAACCCATACCCTACGCCACACCCGAAGCCCTCCCCAAACCCGTACCCTAAACCGTACCCTAAGCCTAACCCTAAGCCTAACCCTAACCCTAGGCTACCCTTGACTGCTTCTGCCTCCAATTGATTTCCTAAGCACTAGTGTTTTAAGGAACAGCTTAAAAAGGGAATCCTAATGTGATTTCTTTATAACGTGTGTGTTCCTTATATTATCTTAGTGTCTAAACTCTTCTCCATGGCTGGACCCCAAAATAATATTCCTTTACGTGCTAAGGGGTATCTAGAGAGTGGGTTAGGTTTAATAACTACCCTAACCCTAACGGGTACCCTAACCCTAACCCCTGCCCTAACCCTAACACGTACCCTAATCCTAACCCGTAACCTAAACCGAGCCCTAACCCTAACACTAACCCTAACCCAAACCCTAACCCATACCCTACGCCGTACCCGAAGCCCTCCCCGAACCCGTACCCTAAGCCGTACCCAAAGCCTAACCCTAAGCCTAACCCTAACCCTAGGCTACCCTTGACTGCTTCTGCCTCCAATAGATTTCCTAAGAACTAGTGTTTTAAGGAACAGCTTAAAAAGAGAATCCTAATGTGATTTCTTTATAATGGGTGTGTTCCTTATCTTATCCTAGTGTCTAAACTCTTCTCCATGGCTGGACCCCCAAATAATATTCCTTTACGTGCTAAGGGGTAACTAGAGAGTGGGATAGGTTTAATAACTACCCTAACCCTAACGCGTACCCTAACGCTAACCCCTACCCTAACCCTAACACGTACCCTAATCCTAACCCGTACCCTAAACCGAGCCCTAACCCTAACACTAACCCTAACCCTAACTCTAACCCATACCCTACGCCACACCCGAAGCCCTCCCCAAACCCGTACCCTAAACCGTACCCTAAGCCTAACCCTAAGCCTAACCCTAACCCTAGGCTACCCTTGACTGCTTCTGCCTCCAATAGATTTCCTAAGCACTAGTGTTTTAAGGAACAGCTTAAAAAGAGAATCCTAATGTGATTTCTTTATAACGTGTGTGTTCCTTATATTATCTTAGTGTCTAAACTCTTCTCCATGGCTGGACCCCAAAATAATATTCCTTTACGTGCTAAGGGGTATCTAGAGAGTGGGATAGGTTTAATCACTACCTTAACCGTAACGCGTACCCTAACCCTAACCCCTACCCTAACCCTAACACGTACCCTAATCCTAAACCGTACACTAAACCGAGCCCTAACCCTAACACTAACCCTAACCCTAACCCTAACCCATACCCTACGCCGTACCCGAAGCCCTCCCCGAACCCGTACCCTAAGCCGTACCCTAAGCCTAACCCTAAGCCTAACCCTAACCCTAGGCTACCCTTGACTGCTTCTGCCTCCAATAGATTTCCTAAGCACTAGTGTTTTAAGGAACAGCTTAAAAAGATTATCCTAATGTGATTTCTTTATAATGGGTGTGTTCCTTATCTTATCCTAGTGTCTAAACTCTTCTCCATGGCTGGACCCCCAAATAATATTCCTTTACGTGCTAAGGGGTAACTAGAGAGTGGGATAGGTTTAATAACTACCCTAACCCTAACGCGTACACTAACGCTAACCCCTACCCTAACCCTAACACGTACCCTAATCCTAACCCGTACCCTAAACCGAGCCCTAACCCTAACACTAACCCTAACCCTAACCCTAACCCATACCCTACGCCGTACCCAAAGCCCTCCCCGAAACCGTATCCTAAGCCATACCCTAAGCCTAACCCTAACCCTAGGCTACCCTTGACTTCTTCTGCCTCCAATAGATTTCCTAAGCACTAGTGTTTTAAGGAACAGCTTAAAAAGAGAATCCTAATGTGATTTCTTTATAATGTGTGTGTTCCTTATATTATCTTAGTGTCTAAACTCTTCTCCATGGCTGGACCCCCAAATAATATTCCTTTACGTGCTAAGGGGGATCTAGAGTGTGGGATAGGTTTAATAACTACCCTAACCGTAACGCGTACCCTAACCCTAACCCCTACCCTAACCCTAACACGTACCCTAATCCTAACCCGTACCCTAAACCGAGCCCTAACCCTAACACTAACCCTAACCCTAACCCTAACCCATACCCTACGCCGTACCCGAAGCCCTCCCCAAACCCGTACCCTAAACCGTACCCTAAGCCTAACACTAAGCCTAACCCTAACCCTAGGCTACCCTTGACTGCTTCTGCCTCCAATAGATTTCCTAAGCACTAGTGTTTTAAGGAACAGCTTAAAAAGAGAATCCTAATGTGATTTCTTTATAATGGGTGTGTTCCTTATCTTATCCTAGTGTCTAAACTCTTCTCCATGGCTGGACCCCCAAATAATATTCCTTTACGTGCTAAGGGGTATCTAGAGAGTGGGTTAGGTTTAATAACTACCCTAACCCTAACGGGTACCCTAACCCTAACCCCTGCCCTAACCCTAACACGTACCCTAATCCTAACCCGTACCCTAAACCGAGCCCTAACCCTAACACTAACCCTAACCCTAACCCTAACCCATACCCTACGCCGTACCCGAAGCCCTCCCCGAACCTGTACCCTAAGCCGTACCCTAAGCCTAACACTAAGCCTAACCCTAACCCTAGGCTACCCTTGACTGCTTCTGCCTCCAATAGATTTCCTAAGCACTAGTGTTTTAAGGAACAGCTTAAAAAGAGAATCCTAATGTGTTTTCTTTATAATGGGTGTGTTCCTTATCTTATCCTAGTGTCTAAACTCTTCTCCATGGCTGGACCCCCAAATAATATTCCTTTACGTGCTAAGGGGTAACTAGAGAGTGGGATAGGTTTAATAACTACCCTAACCCTAACGCGTACCCTAAACCTAACCCCTACCCTAACCCTAACACGTACCCTAATCCTAACCCGTACCCTAAACCGAGCCCTAACCCTAACACTAACCCTAACCCTAACCCTAACCCATACCCTACGCCGTACCCGAAGCCCTCCCCGAACCCGTACCCTAAGCCGTACCCTAAGCCTAACCCTAAGCCTAACCCTAACCCTAGGCTACCGTTGACTGCTTCTGCCTCCAATAGATTTCCTAAGCACTAGTGTTTTAAGGAACAGCTTAAAAAGAGAATCCTAATGTGATTTCTTTATAATGTGTGTGTTCCTTATATTATCTTAGTGTCTAAACTCTTCTCCATGGCTGGACCCCAAAATAATATTCCTTTACGTGCTAAGGGGTATCTAGAGAGTGGGATAGGTTTAATCACTACCTTAACCGTAACGCGTACCCTAAACCTAACCCCTACCCTAACCCTAACACGTACCCTAATCCTAACCCGTACCCTAAACCGAGCCCTAACCCTAACACTAACCCTAACCCTAACCCTAACCCATACCCTACGCCGTACCCGAAGCCCTCCCCGAACCCGTACCCTAAGCCGTACCCTAAGCCTAACCCTAAGCCTAACCCTAACCCTAGGCTACCCTTGACTGCTTCTGCCTCCAATAGATTTCCTAAGCACTAGTGTTTTAAGGAACAGCTTAAAAAGATTATCCTAATGTGATTTCTTTATAATGGGTGTGTTCCTTATCTTATCCTAGTGTCTAAACTCTTCTCCATGGCTGGACCCCCAAATAATATTCCTTTACGTGCTAAGGGGTATCTAGAGAGTGGGATAGGTTTAATCACTACCTTAACCGTAACGCGTACCCTAACCCTAACCCCTACCCTAACCCTAACACGTACCCTAATCCTAAACCGTACCCTAAACCGAGCCCTAACCCTAACACTAACCCTAACCCTAACCCTAACCCATACCCTACGCCGTACCCGAAGCCCTCCCCGAACCCGTACCCTAAGCCTAACCCTAAGCCTAACCCTAACCCTAGGCTACCCTTGACTGCTTCTGCCTCCAATAGATTTCCTAAGCACTAGTGTTTTAAGGAACAGCTTAAAAAGATTATCCTAATGTGATTTCTTTATAATGGGTGTGTTCCTTATCTTATCCTAGTGTCTAAACTCTTCTCCATGGCTGGACCCCCAAATAATATTCCTTTACGTGCTAAGGGGTAACTAGAGAGTGGGATAGGTTTAATAACTACCCTAACCCTAACCCTAACGCGTACCCTAACGCTAACCCCTACCCTAACCCTAACACGTACCCTAATCCTAACCCATACCCTAAACCGAGCCCTAACCCTAACACTAACCCTAACCCTAACCCTAACCCATACCCTACGCCGTACCCAAAGCCCTCCCCGAAACCGTATCCTAAGCCGTACCCTAAGCCTAACCCTAAGCCTAACCCTAACCCTAGGCTACCCTTGACTGCTTCTGCCTCCAATAGATTTCCTAAGCACTAGTGTTTTAAGGAACAGCTTAAAAAGAGAATCCTAATGTGATTTCTTTATAATGGGTGTGTTCCTTATCTAATCCTAGTGTCTAAACTCTTCTCCATGGCTGGACCCCCAAATAATATTCCTTTATGTGCTAAGGGGTATCTAGAGTGTGGGATAGGTTTAATCACTACCCTAACCCTAAAGCGTACCATAACCCTAACCCCTACCCTAACCCTAACACGTACCCTAATCCTAACCCGTACCCTAAACCGAGCCCTAACCCTAACACTAACCCTAACCCTAACCCTAACCCATACCCTACGCCGTACCCGAAGCCCTCCCCGAACCCGTACCCTAAGCCGTACCCTAAGCCTACCCCTAAGCCTAACCCTAACCCTAGGCTACCCTTGACTGCTTCTGCCTCCAATAGATTTCCTAAGCACTAGTGTTTTAAGGAACAGCTTAAAAAGAGAATCCTAATGTGATTTCTTTATAATGTGTGTGTTCCTTATATTATCTTAGAGTCTAAACTCTTCTCCATGGCTGGACCCCCAAATAATATTCCTTTACGTGCTAAGGGGTATCTAGAGAGTGGGATAGGTTTAATAACTACCCTAAACCTAACGCGTACCCTAACCCTAACCCCTACCCTAACCCTAACACGTACCCTAATCCTAACCTGTACCCTAAACCGAGCCCTAACCCTAACCCTCACCCATACCCTACGCCGTACCCGAAACCCTCCCCGAACCCGTACCCTAAGCCGTACCCTAAGCCTAACCCTAAGCCTAACCCTAACCCTAGGCTACCCATGACTGCTTCTGCCTCCAATATATTTCCTAAGCACTAGTGTTTTAAGGAACAGCTTAAAAAGAGAATCCTAATGTGATTTCTTTATAATGGGTGTGTTCTTATCTGATCCTAGTGTCTAAACTCTTCTCCATGGCAGGACCCCCAAATAATATTCCTTTACGTGCTAAGGGGTATCTAGAGAGTGGGATATGTTTAATAACTACCCTAACCCTAACGCGTACCCTAACCCTAACCCCTACCCTAACCCTAACACGTACCCTAATCCTAACCCGTACCCTAAACCGAGCCCTAACCCTAACACTAACCCTAACCCTAACCCTAACCCATACCCTACGCCGTACCCGAAGCCCTCCCCGAAACCGTACCCTAAGCCGTACCCTAAGCCTAACCCTAAGCCTAACCCTAACCCTAGGCTACCCTTGACTTCTTCTGCCTCCAATAGATTTCCTAAGCACTAGTGTTTTAAGGAACAGCTTAAAAAGAGAATCCTAATGTGATTTCTTTATAATGGGTGTGTTCCTTATCTTATCCTAGTGTCTAAACTCTTCTCAATGGCTGGACCCCCAAATAATATTCCTTTACGTGCTAATGTTTATCTAGAGAGTATGATAGGTTTAATAACTACCCTAACCCTAACACGTACCCTAACCCTAACCCCTACCCTAACACTAACGTGTACCCTAACCCTAACCCCTACCCTAACCCTAACACGTACCCTAATCCTAACCCGTACCCTAAACCGAGCCCTAACCCTAACACTAACCCAAACCCTAACCCTAACCCATACCTTACGCCGTACCCGAACCCCTCCCCGAACCCGTACCCTAAGCCGTACCCTAAGCCTAACCCTATGCCTAACACTAACCCTAGGCTGCCCTTGACTGCTTCTGCCTCCAATAGATTTCCTAAGCACTAGTGTTTTAAGGAACAGCTTAAAAAGAGAATCCTAATGTGATTTCTTTATAATGGGTGTGTTCCTTATCTAATCCTAGTGTCTAAACTCTTCTCCATGGCTGGACCCCCAAATAATATTCCTTTACGTGCTAAGGGGTATCTAGAGAGTGGGATATGTTTAATAACTACCCTAACCCTAACGCGTACCCTAACCCTAACCCCTACCCTAACCCTAACACGTACCCTAATCCTAACCCGTACCCTAAACCGAGCCCTAACCCTAAAACTAACCCTAACCCTAACCCTAACCCATACCCTACGCCGTACCCGAAGCCCTCCCCGAACCCGTACCCTAAGCCTAACCCTAAGCCTAACCCTAACCCTAGGCTACCCTTGACTGCTTCTGACTCCAATAGATTTCCTAAGCACTAGTGTTTTAAGGAACAGCTTAAAAAGAGAATCCTAATGTGATTTCTTTATAATGGGTGTGTTCCTTATCTTATCCTAGTGTCTAAACTCTTCTCCATGGCTGGACCCCCAAATAATATTCCTTTACGGGCTAAGGGGTAACTAGAGAGTGGGATAGGTTTAATAACTACCCTAACCCTAACGCTTACCCTAACGCTAACCGCTACCCTAACCCTAACACGTACCCTAATCCTAACCCGTACCCTAAACCGAGCCCTAACCCTAACACTAACCCTAACCCTAACCCTAACCAATACCCTACGCCGTATCCGAAGCCCTCCCCGAACCCGTACCCTAAGCCGTACCCTAAGCCTAAACCTAAGCCTAACCCTAACCCTAGGCTACCCTTGACTGCTTCTGCCTCCAATAGATTTCCTAAGCACTAGTGTTTTAACGAACAGCTTAAAAAGAGAATCCTAATGTGATTTCTTTATAATGGGTGTGTTCCTTATCTAATCCTAGTGTCTAAACTCTTCTCCATGGCTGGACCCCCAAATAATATTCCTTTATGTGCTAAGGGGTATCTAGAGAGTGGGATAGGTTTAATCACTACCCTAACCCTAACGCGTACCATAACCCTAATCGCTACCCTAACCCTAACACGTACCCTAATCCTAACCCGTAACCTAAACCGAGCCCTAACCCTAACACTAACCCTAACCCTAACCCTAACCCATACCCTACGCCGTACCCGAAGCCCTCCCCGAACCCGTACCCTAAGCCGTACCCTAAGCCTACCCCTAAGCCTAATCCTAACCCTAGGCTACCCTTGACTGCTTCTGCCTCCAATAGATTTCCTAAGCACTAGTGTTTTAAGGAACAGCTTAAAAAGAGAATCCTAATGTGATTTCTTTATAATGGGTGTGTTCCTTATCTTATCCTAGTGTCTAAACTCTTCTCCATGGCTGGACCCCCAAATAATATTCCTTTACGTGCTAAGGGGTATCTAGAGAGTGGGTTAGGTTTAATAACTACCCTAACCCTAACGGGTACCCTAACCCTAACCCCTGCCCTAACCCTAACACGTACCCTAATCCTAACCCGTACCCTAAACCGAGCCCTAACCCTAACACTAACCCTAACCCTAACCCTAACCCATACCCTACGCCGTACCCGAAGCCCTCCCCGAACCTGTACCCTAAGCCGTACCCTAAGCCTAACACTAAGCCTAACCCTAACCCTAGGCTACCCTTGACTGCTTCTGCCTCCAATAGATTTCCTAAGCACTAGTGTTTTAAGGAACAGCTTAAAAAGAGAATCCTAATGTGTTTTCTTTATAATGGGTGTGTTCCTTATCTTATCCTAGTGTCTAAACTCTTCTCCATGGCTGGACCCCCAAATAATATTCCTTTACGTGCTAAGGGGTAACTAGAGAGTGGGATAGGTTTAATAACTACCCTAACCCTAACGCGTACCCTAACGCTAACCCCTACCCTAACCCTAACACGTACCCTAATCCTAATCCGTACCCTAAACCGAGCCCTAAACCTAACACTAACCCTAACCCTAACTCTAACCCATACCCTACGCCATACCCGAAGCCCTCCCCAAACCCGTACCCTAAACAGTACCCTAAGCCTAACCCTAAGCCTAACCCTAACCCTAGGCTACCCTTGACTGCTTCTGCCTCCAATAGATTTCCTAAGCACTAGTGTTTTAAGGAACAGCTTAAAAAGAGAATCCTAATGTGATTTCTTTATAATGTGTGTGTTCCTTATATTATCTTAGTGTCTAAACTCTTCTCCATGGCTGGACCCCAAAATAATATTCCTTTACGTGCTAAGGGGTATCTAGAGAGTGGGATAGGTTTAATCACTACCTTAACCGTAACGCGTACCCTAAACCTAACCCCTACCCTAACCCTAACACGTACCCTAATCCTAACCCGTACCCTAAACCGAGCCCTAACCCTAACACTAACCCTAACCCTAACCCTAACCCATACCCTACGCCGTACCCGAAGCCCTCCCCGAACCCGTACCCTAAGCCGTACCCTAAGCCTAACCCTAAGCCTAACCCTAACCCTAGGCTACCCTTGACTGCTTCTGCCTCCAATAGATTTCCTAAGCACTAGTGTTTTAAGGAACAGCTTAAAAAGATTATCCTAATGTGATTTCTTTATAATGGGTGTGTTCCTTATCTTATCCTAGTGTCTAAACTCTTCTCCATGGCTGGACCCCCAAATAATATTCCTTTACGTGCTAAGGGGTATCTAGAGAGTGGGATAGGTTTAATCACTACCTTAACCGTAACGCGTACCCTAACCCTAACCCCTACCCTAACCCTAACACGTACCCTAATCCTAAACCGTACCCTAAACCGAGCCCTAACCCTAACACTAACCCTAACCCTAACCCTAACCCATACCCTACGCCGTACCCGAAGCCCTCCCCGAACCCGTACCCTAAGCCTAACCCTAAGCCTAACCCTAACCCTAGGCTACCCTTGACTGCTTCTGCCTCCAATAGATTTCCTAAGCACTAGTGTTTTAAGGAACAGCTTAAAAAGATTATCCTAATGTGATTTCTTTATAATGGGTGTGTTCCTTATCTTATCCTAGTGTCTAAACTCTTCTCCATGGCTGGACCCCCAAATAATATTCCTTTACGTGCTAAGGGGTAACTAGAGAGTGGGATAGGTTTAATAACTACCCTAACCCTAACCCTAACGCGTACCCTAACGCTAACCCCTACCCTAACCCTAACACGTACCCTAATCCTAACCCATACCCTAAACCGAGCCCTAACCCTAACACTAACCCTAACCCTAACCCTAACCCATACCCTACGCCGTACCCAAAGCCCTCCCCGAAACCGTATCCTAAGCCGTACCCTAAGCCTAACCCTAAGCCTAACCCTAACCCTAGGCTACCCTTGACTGCTTCTGCCTCCAATAGATTTCCTAAGCACTAGTGTTTTAAGGAACAGCTTAAAAAGAGAATCCTAATGTGATTTCTTTATAATGGGTGTGTTCCTTATCTAATCCTAGTGTCTAAACTCTTCTCCATGGCTGGACCCCCAAATAATATTCCTTTATGTGCTAAGGGGTATCTAGAGTGTGGGATAGGTTTAATCACTACCCTAACCCTAAAGCGTACCATAACCCTAACCCCTACCCTAACCCTAACACGTACCCTAATCCTAACCCGTACCCTAAACCGAGCCCTAACCCTAACACTAACCCTAACCCTAACCCTAACCCATACCCTACGCCGTACCCGAAGCCCTCCCCGAACCCGTACCCTAAGCCGTACCCTAAGCCTACCCCTAAGCCTAACCCTAACCCTAGGCTACCCTTGACTGCTTCTGCCTCCAATAGATTTCCTAAGCACTAGTGTTTTAAGGAACAGCTTAAAAAGAGAATCCTAATGTGATTTCTTTATAATGTGTGTGTTCCTTATATTATCTTAGAGTCTAAACTCTTCTCCATGGCTGGACCCCCAAATAATATTCCTTTACGTGCTAAGGGGTATCTAGAGAGTGGGATAGGTTTAATAACTACCCTAAACCTAACGCGTACCCTAACCCTAACCCCTACCCTAACCCTAACACGTACCCTAATCCTAACCTGTACCCTAAACCGAGCCCTAACCCTAACCCTCACCCATACCCTACGCCGTACCCGAAACCCTCCCCGAACCCGTACCCTAAGCCGTACCCTAAGCCTAACCCTAAGCCTAACCCTAACCCTAGGCTACCCATGACTGCTTCTGCCTCCAATATATTTCCTAAGCACTAGTGTTTTAAGGAACAGCTTAAAAAGAGAATCCTAATGTGATTTCTTTATAATGGGTGTGTTCTTATCTGATCCTAGTGTCTAAACTCTTCTCCATGGCAGGACCCCCAAATAATATTCCTTTACGTGCTAAGGGGTATCTAGAGAGTGGGATATGTTTAATAACTACCCTAACCCTAACGCGTACCCTAACCCTAACCCCTACCCTAACCCTAACACGTACCCTAATCCTAACCCGTACCCTAAACCGAGCCCTAACCCTAACACTAACCCTAACACTAACCCTAACCCATACCCTACGCCGTACCCGAAGCCCTCCCCGAAACCGTACCCTAAGCCGTACCCTAAGCCTAACCTTAAGCCTAACCCTAACCCTAGGCTACCCTTGACTTCTTCTGCCTCCAATAGATTTCCTAAGCACTAGTGTTTTAAGGAACAGCTTAAAAAGAGAATCCTAATGTGATTTCTTTATAATGGGTGTGTTCCTTATCTTATCCTAGTGTCTAAACTCTTCTCAATGGCTGGACCCCCAAATAATATTCCTTTACGTGCTAATGTTTATCTAGAGAGTATGATAGGTTTAATAACTACCCTAACCCTAACACGTACCCTAACCCTAACCCCTACCCTAACACTAACGTGTACCCTAACCCTAACCCCTACCCTAACCCTAACACGTACCCTAATCCTAACCCGTACCCTAAACCGAGCCCTAACCCTAACACTAACCCAAACCCTAACCCTAACCCATACCTTACGCCGTACCCGAACCCCTCCCCGAACCCGTACCCTAAGCCGTACCCTAAGCCTAACCCTATGCCTAACACTAACCCTAGGCTGCCCTTGACTGCTTCTGCCTCCAATAGATTTCCTAAGCACTAGTGTTTTAAGGAACAGCTTAAAAAGAGAATCCTAATGTGATTTCTTTATAATGGGTGTGTTCCTTATCTAATCCTAGTGTCTAAACTCTTCTCCATGGCTGGACCCCCAAATAATATTCCTTTACGTGCTAAGGGGTATCTAGAGAGTGGGATATGTTTAATAACTACCCTAACCCTAACGCGTACCCTAACCCTAACCCCTACCCTAACCCTAACACGTACCCTAATCCTAACCCGTACCCTAAACCGAGCCCTAACCCTAAAACTAACCCTAACCCTAACCCTAACCCATACCCTACGCCGTACCCGAAGCCCTCCCCGAACCCGTACCCTAAGCCTAACCCTAAGCCTAACCCTAACCCTAGGCTACCCTTGACTGCTTCTGACTCCAATAGATTTCCTAAGCACTAGTGTTTTAAGGAACAGCTTAAAAAGAGAATCCTAATGTGATTTCTTTATAATGGGTGTGTTCCTTATCTTATCCTAGTGTCTAAACTCTTCTCCATGGCTGGACCCCCAAATAATATTCCTTTACGGGCTAAGGGGTAACTAGAGAGTGGGATAGGTTTAATAACTACCCTAACCCTAACGCTTACCCTAACGCTAACCGCTACCCTAACCCTAACACGTACCCTAATCCTAACCCGTACCCTAAACCGAGCCCTAACCCTAACACTAACCCTAACCCTAACCCTAACCAATACCCTACGCCGTATCCGAAGCCCTCCCCGAACCCGTACCCTAAGCCGTACCCTAAGCCTAAACCTAAGCCTAACCCTAACCCTAGGCTACCCTTGACTGCTTCTGCCTCCAATAGATTTCCTAAGCACTAGTGTTTTAACGAACAGCTTAAAAAGAGAATCCTAATGTGATTTCTTTATAATGGGTGTGTTCCTTATCTAATCCTAGTGTCTAAACTCTTCTCCATGGCTGGACCCCCAAATAATATTCCTTTATGTGCTAAGGGGTATCTAGAGAGTGGGATAGGTTTAATCACTACCCTAACCCTAACGCGTACCATAACCCTAATCGCTACCCTAACCCTAACACGTACCCTAATCCTAACCCGTAACCTAAACCGAGCCCTAACCCTAACACTAACCCTAACCCTAACCCTAACCCATACCCTACGCCGTACCCGAAGCCCTCCCCGAACCCGTACCCTAAGCCGTACCCTAAGCCTACCCCTAAGCCTAATCCTAACCCTAGGCTACCCTTGACTGCTTCTGCCTCCAATAGATTTCCTAAGCACTAGTGTTTTAAGGAACAGCTTAAAAAGAGAATCCTAAAGTGATTTCTTTATAATGGGTGTGTTCCTTATCTTATCCTAGTGTCTAAACTCTTCTCCATGGCTGGACCCCCAAATAATATTCCTTTACGTGCTAAGGGTTAACTAGAGAGTGGGATAGGTTTAATAACTACCCTAAACCTAACGCGTACCCTAACGCTAACCCCTACCCTAACCCTAACACGTACCCTAATCCTAACCCGTAACCTAAACCGAGCCCCAACCCTAACACTAACCCTAACACTAACCCTAAACCATACCCTACGCCGTACCCGAAGCCCTCCCCGAACCCGGACCCTAAGCCGTACCCTAAGCCTAACCCTAAGCCTAACCCTAACCCTAGGCTACCCTTGACTGCTTCTGCCTCCAATAGATTTCCTAAGCACTAGTGTTGTAAGGAACAGCTTAAAAAGAGAATCCTAATGTGATTTCTTTATAATGTGTGTGTTCCTTATATTATCTTAGTGTCTAAACTCTTCTCCATGGCTGGACCCCCAAATAATATTCCTTTACGTGCTAAGGGGTATCTAGAGAGTGGGATAGGTTTAATAACTACCCTAACCCTAACGCGTACCCTAACCCTAACCCCTACCATAAACCTAACACGTACCCTAATCCTAACCCGTACCCTAAACCGAGCCCTAACCCTAACACTAACCCTAACCCTAACCCTAACCCATACCCTACGCCGTACCCGAAGCCCTCCCCGAACCCGTACCCTAAGCCGTACCCTAAGCCTAATCCTAAGCCTAACCCTAACCCTAGGCTACCCTTGACTGCTTCTGCCTCCAATAGATTTCCTAAGCACTAGTGTTTTAAGGAACAGCTTAAAAAGAGAATCCTAATGTGATTTCTTTATAATGGGTGTGTTCCTTATCTTATCCTAGTGTCTAAACTCTTCTCCATGGCTGGACCCCCAAATAATATTCCTTTACGTGCTAAGGGGTAACTAGAGAGTGGGATAGGTTTAATAACTACCCTAACCCCAACGCGTACCCTAACGCTAACCCCTACCCTAACCCTAACACGTACCCTAATCCTAATCCGTACCCTAAACCGAGCCCTAAACCTAACACTAACCCTAACCCTAACTCTAACCCATACCCTACGCCATACCCGAAGCCCTCCCCAAACCCGTACCCTAAACAGTACCCTAAGCCTAACCCTAAGCCTAACCCTAACCCTAGGCTACCCTTGACTGCTTCTGCCTCCAATAGATTTCCTAAGCACTAGTGTTTTAAGGAACAGCTTAAAAAGAGAATCCTAATGTGATTTCTTTATAATGTGTGTGTTCCTTATATTATCTTAGTGTCTAAACTCTTCTCCATGGCTGGACCCCAAAATAATATTCCTTTACGTGCTAAGGGGTATCTAGAGAGTGGGATAGGTTTAATCACTACCTTAACCGTAACGCGTACCCTAAACCTAACCCCTACCCTAACCCTAACACGTACCCTAATCCTAACCCGTACCCTAAACCGAGCCCTAACCCTAACACTAACCCTAACCCTAACCCTAACCCATACCCTACGCCGTACCCGAAGCCCTCCCCGAACCCGTACCCTAAGCCGTACCCTAAGCCTAACCCTCACCCTAGGCTACCCTTGACTGCTTCTGCCTCCAATAGATTTCCTAAGCACTAGTGTTTTAAGGAACAGCTTAAAAAGATTATCCTAATGTGATTTCTTTATAATGGGTGTGTTCCTTATCTTATCCTAGTGTCTAAACTCTTCTCCATGGCTGGACCCCCAAATAATATTCCTTTACGTGCTAAGGGGTAACTAGAGAGTGGGATAGGTTTAATAACTACCCTAACCCTAACGCGTACCCTAACGCTAACCCCTACCCTAACCCTAACACGTACCCTAATCCTAACCCATACCCTAAACCGAGCCCTAACCCTAACACTAACCCTAACCCTAACCCTAACCCATACCCTACGCCGTACCCAAAGCCCTCCCCGAAACCGTATAGTAAGCCGTACCCTAAGCCTAACCCTAAGCCTAACCCTAACCCTAGGCTACCCTTGACTGCTTCTGCCTCCAATAGATTTCCTAAGCACTAGTGTTTTAAGGAACAGCTTAAAAAGAGAATCCTAATGTGATTTCTTTATAATGGGTGTGTTCCTTATCTAATCCTAGTGTCTAAACTCTTCTCCATGGCTGGACCCCCAAATAATATTCCTATATGTGCTAAGGGGTATCTAGAGTGTGGGATAGGTTTAATCACTACCCTAACCCTAACGCGTACCATAACCCTAACCCCTACCCTAACCCTAACACGTACCCTAATCCTAAACCGTACCCTAAACCGAGCCCTAACCCTAACACTAACCCTAACCCTAACCCTAACCCATACCCTACACCGTACCCGAAGCCCTCTCCGAACCCGTACCCTAAGCCGTACCCTAAGCCTACCCCTAAGCCTAACCCTAACCCTAGGCTACCCTTGACTGCTTCTGCGTCCAATAGATTTCCTAAGCACTAGTGTTTTAAGGAACAGCTTAAAAAGAGAATCCTAATGTGATTTCTTTATAATGTGTGTGTTCCTTATATTATCTTAGAGTCTAAACTCTTCTCCATGGCTGGACCCCCAAATAATATTCCTTTACGTGCTAAGGGGTATCTAGAGAGTGGGATAGGTTTAATAACTACCCTAACCCTAACGCGTACCCTAACCCTAACCCCTACCCTAACCCTAACACGTACCCTAATCCTAACCTGTACCCTAAACCGAGCCCTAACCCTAACCCTCACCCATACCCTACGCCGTACCCGAAACCCTCCCCGAACCCGTACCCTAAGCCATACCCTAAGCCTAACCCTAAGCCTAACCCTAACCCTAGGCTACCCATGACTGCTTCTGCCTCCAATATATTTCCTAAGCACTAGTGTTTTAAGGAACAGCTTAAAAAGAGAATCCTAATGTGATTTCTTTATAATGGGTGTGTTCTTATCTGATCCTAGTGTCTAAACTCTTCTCCATGGCAGGACCCCCAAATAATATTCCTTTACGTGCTAAGGGGTATCTAGAGAGTGGGATATGTTTAATAACTACCCTAACCCTAACGCGTACCCTAACCCTAACCCCTACCCTAACCCTAACACGTACCCTAATCCTAACCCGTACCCTAAACCGAGCCCTAACCCTAACCCTAACCCTAACCCATACCCTACGCCGTACCCGAAGCCCTCCCCGAAACCGTACCCTAAGCCGTACCCTAAGCCTAACCCTAAGCCTAACCCTAACCCTAGGCTACCCTTGACTTCTTCTGCCTCCAATAGATTTCCTAAGCACTAGTGTTTTAAGGAACAGCTTAAAAAGAGAATCCTAATGTGATTTCTTTATAATGGGTGTGTTCCTTATCTTATCCTAGTGTCTAAACTCTTCTCCATGGCTGGACCCCCAAATAATATTCCTTTACGTGCTAATGTTTATCTAGAGAGTATGATAGGTTTAATAACTACCCTAACCCTAACACGTACCCTAACCCTAACCCCTACCCTAACACTAACGTGTACCCTAACCCTAACCCCTACCCTAACCCTAACACGTACCCTAATCCTAACCCGTACCCTAAACCGAGCCCTAACCCTAACACTAACCCAAACCCTAACCCTAACCCATACCTTACGCCGTACCCGAACCCCTCCCCGAACCCGTACCCTAAGCCGTACCCTAAGCCTAACCCTATGCCTAACACTAACCCTAGGCTGCCCTTGACTGCTTCTGCCTCCAATAGATTTCCTAAGCGCTAGTGTTTTAAGGAACAGCTTAAAAAGAGAATCCTAATGTGATTTCTTTATAATGGGTGTGTTCCTTATCTAATCCTAGTGTCTAAACTCTTCTCCATGGCTGGACCCCCAAATAATATTCCTTTACGTGCTAAGGGGTATCTAGAGAGTGGGATATGTTTAATAACTACCCTAACCCTAACGCGTACCCTAACCCTAACCCCTACCCTAACCCTAACACGTACCCTAATCCTAACCCGTACCCTAAACCGAGCCCTAACCCTAAAACTAACCCTAACCCTAACCCTAACCCATACCCTACGCCGTACCCGAAGCCCTCCCCGAACCCGGACCCTAAGCCGTACCCTAAGCCTAACCCTAAGCCTAACCCTAACCCTAGGCTACCCTTGACTGCTTCTGCCTCCAATAGATTTCCTAAGCACTAGTGTTGTAAGGAACAGCTTAAAAAGAGAATCCTAATGTGATTTCTTTATAATGTGTGTGTTCCTTATATTATCTTAGTGTCTAAACTCTTCTCCATGGCTGGACCCCCAAATAATATTCCTTTACGTGCTAAGGGGTATCTAGAGAGTGGGATAGGTTTAATAACTACCCTAACCCTAACGCGTACCCTAACCCTAACCCCTACCATAACCCTAACACGTACCCTAATCCTAACCCGTACACTAAACCGAGCCCTAACCCTAACACTAACCCTAACCCTAACCCTAACCCATACCCTACGCCGTACCCGAAGCCCTCCCCGAACCCGTACCCTAAGCCGTACCCTAAGCCTAACCCTAAGCCTAACCCTAACCCTAGGCTACCCTTGACTGCTTCTGCCTCCAATAGATTTCCTAAGCACTAGTGTTTTAAGAAACAGCTTAAAAAGAGAATCCTAATGTGATTTCTTTATAATGGGTGTGTTCCTTATCTTATCCTAGTGTCTAAACTCTTCTCTATGGCTGGACCCCCAAATAATATTCCTTTACGTGCTAAGGGGTAACTAGAGAGTGGGATAGGTTTAATAACTACCCTAACCCTAACGCGTACCCTAACGCTAACCGCTACCCTAACCCTAACACGTACCCTAATCCTAACCGGTACCCTAAACCGAGCCCTAACCCTAACACTAACCCTAACCCTAACCCTAACCCATACCCTATGCCGTACCCGAAGCCCTCCCCGAACCCGTACCCTAAGCCGTACCCTAAGCCTAAACCTAAGCCTAAACCTAACCCTAGGCTACCCTTGACTGCTTCTGCCTCCAATAGATTTCCTAAGCACTAGTGTTTTAAGGAACAGCTTAAAAAGAGAATCCTAATGTGATTTCTTTATAATGGGTGTGTTCCTTATCTAATCCTAGTGTCTAAACTCTTCTCCATGGCTGGACCCCCAAATAATATTCCTTTATGTGCTAAGGGGTATCTAGAGTGTGGGATAGGTTTAATCACTACCCTAACCCTAACGCGTACCATAACCCTAACACCTACCCTAACCCTAACACGTACCCTAATCCTAACCCGTACCCTAAACCGAGCCCTATCCCTAACACTAACCCTAACCCTAACACTAACCCATACCCTACGCCGTACCCGAAGCCCTCCCCGAACCCGTACCCTAAGCCGTACCCTAAGCCTACCCCTAAGCCTAACCCTAACCCTAGGCTACCCTTGACTGCTTCTGCCTCCAATAGATTTCCTAAGCACTAGTGTTTTAAGGAACAGCTTAAAAAGAGAATCCTAATGTGATTTCTTTATAATGTGTGTGTTCCTTATATTATCTTAGAGTCTAAACTCTTCTCCATGGCTGGACCCCCAAATAATATTCCTTTACGTGCTAAGGGGTATCTAGAGAGTGGGATAGGTTTAATAACTACCCTAACCCTAACCCCTACCCTAACCCTAACACGTACCCTAATCCTAACCTGTACCCTAAACCGAGCCCTAACCCTAACCCTCACTCATACCCTACGCCGTACCCGAAACCCTCCCCGAAACCGTACCCTAAGCCGTACCCTAAGCCTAACCCTAAGCCTAACCCTAACCCTAGGCTACCCTTGACTGCTTCTGCCTCCAATATATTTCCTAAGCACTAGTGTTTTAAGGAACAGCTTAAAAAGAGAATCCTAATGTGATTTCTTTATAATGGGTGTGTTCTTATCTGATCCTAGTGTCTAAACTCTTCTCCATGGCAGGACCCCCAAATAATATTCCTTTACGTGCTAAGGGGTATCTAGAGAGTGGGATATGTTTAATAACTACCCTAACCCTAACGCGTACCCTAACCCTAACCCCTACCCTAACCCTAACACGTACCCTAATCCTAACCCGTACCCTAAACCGAGCCCTAACCCTAACTCTAACCCTAACCCTAACCCTAACCCATACCCTACGCCGTACCCGAAGCCCTCCCCGAACCCGTACCCTAAGCCGTACCCTAAGCCTAACCCTAAGCCTAACCCTAACCCTAGGCTACCCTTGACTTCTTCTGCCTCCAATAGATTTCCTAAGCACTAGTGTTTTAAGGAACAGCTTAAAAAGAGAATCCTAATGTGATTTCTTTATAATGGGTGTGTTCCTTATCTTATCCTAGTGTCTAAACTCTTCTCCATGGCTGGACCCCCAAATAATATTCCTTTACGTGCTAATGTTTATCTAGAGAGTATGATAGGTTTAATAACTACCCTAACCCTAACACGTACCCTAACCCTAACCCCTACCCTAACACTAACGTGTACCCTAACCCTAACCCCTACCCTAACCCTAACACGTACCCTAATCCTAACCCGTACCCTAAACCGAGCCCTAACCCTAACACTAACCCAAACCCTAACCCTAACCCATACCTTACGCCATACCCGAACCCCTCCCCGAACCCGTACCCTAAGCCGTACCCTAAGCCTAACCCTATGCCTAACACTAACCCTAGGCTGCCCTTGACTGCTTCTGCCTCCAATAGATTTCCTAAGCACTAGTGTTTTAAGGAACAGCTTAAAAAGAGAATCCTAATGTGATTTCTTTATAATGGGTGTGTTCCATATCTAATCCTAGTGTCTAAACTCTTCTCCATGGCTGGACCCCCAAATAATATTCCTTTATGTGCTAAGGGGTATCTAGAGAGTGGGATAGGTTTAATCACTACCCTAACCCTAACGCGTACCCTAACCCTAACCCCTAACCTAACCCTAACACGTACCCTAATCCTAACCCGTACCCTAAACCGAGCCCTAACACTAACACTAACCCTAACCCTAACCCTAACCCATACCCTACGCCGTACCCGAAGCCCTCCCCGAACCCGTACCCTAAGCCGTACCCTAAGCCTAACCCTAAGCCTAACCCTAACCCTAGGCTACCCTTCACTGCTTCTGCCTCCAATAGATTTCCTAAGCACTAGTGTTTTAAGGAACAGCTTAAAAAGAGAATCCTAATGTGATTTCTTTATAATGTGTGTGTTCCTTATATTATCTTAGTGTCTAAACTCTTCTCCATGGCTGGACCCCCAAATAATATTCCTTTACGTGCTAAGGGGTATCTAGAAAGTGGGATAGGTTTAATAACTACCCTAACCCTAACGCGTACCCTAACCCTAACCCCTACCATAACCCTAACACGTACCCTAATCCTAACCCGTACCCTAAACCGAGCCCTAACCCTAACACTAACCCTACCCCTAACCCTAACCCATACCCTACGCCGTACCCGAAACCCTCCCCGAACCCGTACCCTAAGCCGTACCCTAAGCCTAACCCTAAGCCTAACCCTAACCCTAGGCTACCCTTGACTGCTTCTGCCTCCAATATATTTCCTAAGCACTAGAGTTTTAAGGAACAGCTTAAAAAGAGAATCCTAATGTGATTTCTTTATAATGGGAGTGTTCCTTATCTGATCCTAGTGTCTAAACTCTTCTCCATGGATGGACCCCCAAATAATATTCCTTTACGTGCTAAGGGGTATCTAGAGAGTGGGATATGTTTAATAACTACCCTAACCCTAACGCGTACCCTAACCCTAACCCCTACCATAACCCTAACACGTACCCTAATCCTAACCCGTACCCTAAAACTAACCCTAACCCTAACCCTAACCCATACCCTACGCCGTACCCGAAGCCCTCCCCGAACCCGTACCCTAAGCCGTACCCTAAGCCTACCCCTAAGCCTAACACTAACCCTAGGCTACCCTTGACTGCTTCTGCCTCCAATAGATTTCCTAAGCACTAGTGTTTTAAGGAACAGCTTAAAAAGAGAATCCTAATGTGATTTCTTTATAATGTGTGTGTTCCTTATATTATCTTAGTGTCTAAACTCTTCTCCATGGCTGGACCCCCAAATAATATTCCTTTACGTGCTAAGGGGTATCTAGAGAGTGGGATAGGTTTAATAACTACCCTAACCCTAACGCGTACCCTAACCCTAACCCCTAACCTAACCCTAACACGTACCCTAATCCTAACCCGTACCCTAAACCGAGCCCTAACCCTAACACTAACCCTAACCCTAACCCTAACCCATACCCTACGCCGTACCCGAAGCCCTCCCCGAACCCGTACCCTAAGCCGTACCATAAGCCTAACCCTAAGCCTAACCCTAACCCTAGGCTACCCTTGACTGCTTCTGCCTCCAATAGATTTCCTAAGCACTAGTGTTTTAAGGAACAGCTTAAAAAGAGAATCCTAATGTGATTTCTTTATAATGGGTGTGTTCCTTATCTTATCCTAGTGTCTAAACACTTCTCCATGGCTGGACCCCCAAATAATATTCCTTTACGTGCTAAGGGGTAACTAGAGAGTGGGATAGGTTTAATAACTACCCTAACCCTAACGCGTACCCTAACGCTAACCCCTACCCTAACCCTAACACGTACCCTAATCCTAACCCGTAACCTAAACCGAGCCCTAACCCTAACACTAACCCTAACCCTAACCCTAACCCATACCCTACGCCGTACCCGAAGCCCTCCCCGAACCCGTACCCTAAGCCGTACCCTAAGCCTAACCCTAAGCCTAACCCTAACCCTAGGCTACCCTTGACTGCTTCTGCCTCCAATAGATTTCCTAAGCACTAGTGTTTTAAGGAACAGCTTAAAAAGAGAATCCTAATGTGATTTCTTTATAATGTGTGTGTTCCTTATATTACCTTAGTGTCTAAACTCTTCTCCATGGCTGGACCCCCAAATAATATTCCTTTACGTGCTAAGGGGTATCTAGAAAGTGGGATAGGTTTAATAACTACCCTAACCCTAACGCGTACCCTAACCCTAACCCCTACCATAACCCTAACACGTACCCTAATCCTAACCCGTACCCTAAACCGAGCCCTAACCCTAACACTAACCCTAACCCTAACCCTAACCATACCCTACGCCGTACCCGAAACCCTCCCCGAACCCGTACCCTAAGCCGTACCCTAAGCCTAACCCTAACCCTAGGCTACCCTTGACTGCTTCTGCCTCCAATAGATTTCCTAAGCACTAGTGTTTTAAGGAACAGCTTAAAAAGAGAATCCTAATGTGATTTCTTTATAATGGGTGTGTTCCTTATCTTATCCTAGTGTCTAAACTCTTCTCCATGGCTGGACCCCCAAATAATATTCCTTTACGGGCTAAGGGGTAACTAGAGAGTGGGATAGGTTTAATAACTACCCTAACCCTAACGCGTACCCTAACGCTAACCGCTACCCTAACCCTAACACATACCCTAATCCTAACCCGTACCCTAAACCTAGCCCTAGCCCTAACCCTAACCCATACCCTACGCCGTATCCGAAGCCCTCCCCGAACCCGTACCCTAAGCCGTACCCTAAGCCTAAACCTAAGCCTAACCCTAACCCTAGGCTACCCTTGACTGCTTCTGCCTCCAATAGATTTCCTAAGCACTAGTGTTTTAACGAACAGCTTAAAAAGAGAATCCTAATGTGATTTCTTTATAATGGGTGTGTTCCTTATATTATCTTAGTGTCTAAACTCTTCTCCATGGCTGGACCCCCAAATAATATTCCTTTACGTGCTAAGGGGTATCTAGAGAGTGGGATAGGTTTAATCACTACCCTAACCCCAACGCGTACCATAACCCTAACCCCTACCCGAACCCTAACACGTACCCTAATCCTAACCCGTACCCTAAACCGAGCCCTAACCCTAACACTAACCCTAACCCTAACCCTAACCCAAACCCTACGCCGTACCCGAAGCCCTCCCCGAACCCGGACCCTAAGCCGTACCCTAAGCCTAACCCTAAGCCTAACCATAACCCTAGGCTACCCTTGACTGCTTCTGCCTCCAATAGATTTCCTAAGCACTAGTGTTTTAAGGAACAGCTTAAAAAGAGAATCCTAATGTGATTTCTTTATAATGTGTGTGTTCCTTATATTATCTTAGAGTCTAAACTCTTCTCCATGGCTGGACCCCCAAATAATATTCCTTTACGTGCTAAGGGGTATCTAGAGAGTGGGATAGGTTTAATAACTACCCTAACCCTAACCCCTACCCTAACCCTAACACGTACCCTATTCCTAACCTGTACCCTAAACCGAGCCCTAACCCTAACCCTAACACATACCCTACGCCGTACCCGAAGCCCTCCCCGAACCCGTACCCTAAGCCGTACCCTAAGCCTAACCCTAAGCCTAACCCTAACCCTAGGCTACCCTTGACTTCTTCTGCCTCCAATAGATTTCCTAAGCACTAGTGTTTTAAGGAACAGCTTAAAAAGAGAATCCTAATGTGATTTCTTTATAATGGGTGTGTTCCTTATCTTATCCTAGTGTCTAAACTATTCTCCATGGCTGGACCCCCAAATAATATTCCTTTACGTGCTAAGGGGTAACTAGAGAGTGGGATAGGTTTAATAACTACCCTATCCCTAACGCGTACCCTAACGCTAACCCCTACCCTAACCCTAACACGTACCCTAATCCTAACCCGTACCCTAAACCGAGCCCTAACCCTAACACTAACCCTAACCCTAACCCTAACCCATACCCTACGCCATACCCGAAGCCCTCCCCGAAACCGTACCCTAAGCCGTAACCTAAGCCTAACCCTAAGCCTAACCCTAACCCTAGGCTACCCTTGACTGCTTCTGCCTCCAATAGATTTCCTAAGCACTAGTGTTTTAAGGAACAGCTTAAAAAGAGAATCCTAATGTGATTTCTTTATAATGGGTGTGTTCCTTATCTAATCCTAGTGTCTAAACTCTTCGCCATGGCTGGACCCCCAAATAATATTCCTTTATGTGCTAAGGGGTATGTAGAGAGTGGGATAGGTTTAATCACTACCCTAACCCTAACGTGTACCCTAACCCTAACCCCTACCCTAACCCTAACACGTACCCTAATCCTAACCCGTACCCTAAACCGAGCCCTAACCCTAACACTAACCCTAACCCTAACCCTAACCCATACCCTACGCCGTACCGGAAGCCCTCCCCGAACCCGTACCCTAAGCCGTACCCTAAGCCTAATCCTAAGCCTAACACTAACCCTAGGCTACCCTTGACTGCTTCTGCCTCCAATAGATTTCCTAAGCACTAGTGTTTTAAGGAACAGCTTAAAAAGAGAATCCTAATGTGATTTCTTTATAATGGGTGTGTTCCTTATCTTATCCTAGTGTCTAAACTCTTCTCCATGGCGGGACCCCCAAATAATATTCCTTTACGTGCTAAGGGGTAACTAGAGAGTGACATAGGTTTAATAACTATGCTAACCCTAACGCGTACCCTAACGCTAACCCCTACCCTAACCCTAACACGTACCCTAATCCTAACCCGTACCCTAAACCGAGCCCTAACCCTAACACTAACCCTAACCCTAACCCTAACCCATACCCTACGCCGTACCCGAAGCCCTCCCCGAACCCGTACCCTAAGCCGTACCCTAAGCCTAACCCTAAGCCTAACCCTAACCCTAGGCTACCCTTTACTGCTTCTGCCTCCAATAGGTTTCCTAAGCACTAGTGTTTTAAGGAACAGCTTAAAAAGAGAATCCTAATGTGATTTCTTTATAATGTGTGTGTTCCTTATATTATCTTAGTGTCTAAACTCTTCTCCATGGCTGGACCCCCAAATAATATTCCTTTACGTGCTAAGGGGTATCTAGAGAGTGGGATAGGTTTAATAACTACCCTAACCCTAACGGGTACCCTAACCCTAACCCCTGCCCTAACCCTAACACGTACCCTAATCCTAACCCGTACCCTAAACCGAGCCCTAACCCTAACACTAACCCTAACCCTAACCATAACCCATACCCTACGCCGTACCCGAAGCCCTCCCCGAACCAGTACCCTAAGCCGTACCCTAAGCCTAACCCTAAGCCTAACCCTAACCCTAGGCTACCCTTGACTGCTTCTGCCTCCAATAGATTTCCTAAGCACTAGTGTTTTAAGGAACAGCTTAAAAAGAGAATCCTAATGTGATTTCTTTATAATGGGTGTGTTCCTTATCTTATCCTAGTGTCTAAACTCTTCTCCATGGCTGGACCCCCAAATAATATTCCTTTACGTGCTAAGGGGTAACTAGAGAGTGGGATAGGTTTAATAACTACCCTAACCCAAACGCGTACCCTAACGCTAACCCCTACCCTAACCCTAACACGTACCCTAATCCTAACCCGTACCCTAAACCGAGCCCTAACCCTAACACTAACCCTAACCCTAACCCTAACCCATACCCTACGCCGTACCCGAAGCCCTCCCCGAAACCGTATCCTAAGCCGTACCCTAAGCCTAACCCTAAGCCTAACCCTAACCCTAGGCTACCCTTGACTGCTTCCGCCTCCAATAGATTTCCTAAGCACTAGTGTTTTAAGGAACAGCTTAAAAAGAGAATCCTAATGTGATTTCTTTATAATGTGTGTGTTCCTTATATTATCTTAGTGTCTAAACTCTTCTCCATGGCTGGACCCCCAAATAATATTCCTTTACGTGCTAAGGGGTATCTAGAGAGTGGGATAGGTTTAATAACTACCCTAACCCTAACGGGTACCCTAACCCTAACCCCTGCCCTAACACTAACACGTACCCTAATCCTAACCCGTACCCTAAACCGAGCCCTAACCCTAACACTAACCCTAACCCTAACCCTAACCCATACCCTACGCCGTACCCGAAGCCCTCCCCGAACCCGTACCCTAAGCCGTACCCTAAGCGTAACCCTAAGCCTAACCCTAACCCTAGGCTACCCTTGACTGCTTCTGCCTCCAATAGATTTCCTAAGCACTAGTGTTTTAAGGAACAGCTTAAAAAGAGAATCCTAATGTGATTTCTTTATAATGTGTGTGTTCCTTATATTATCTTAGTGTCTAAACTCTTCTCCATGGCTGGACCCCCAAATAATATTCCTTTACGTGCTAAGGGGTATCTAGAGAGTGGGATAGGTTTAATAACTACCCTAACCCTAACGGGTACCCTAACCCTAACCCCTGCCCTAACCCTAACACGTACCCTAATCCTAACCCGTACCCTAAACCGAGCCCTAACCCTAACACTAACCCTAACCCTAACCCTAACCCATACCCTACGCCGTACCCGAAGCCCTCCCCGAACCAGTACCCTAAGCCGTACCCTAAGCCTAACCCTAAGCCTAACCCTAACCCTAGGCTACCCTTGACTGCTTCTGCCTCCAATAGATTTCCTAAGCACTAGTGTTTTAAGGAACAGCTTAAAAAGAGAATCCTAATGTGATTTCTTTATAATGGGTGTGTTCCTTATCTTATCCTAGTGTCTAAACTCTTCTCCATGGCTGGACCCCCAAATAATATTCCTTTACGTGCTAAGGGGTAACTAGAGAGTGGGATAGGTTTAATAACTACCCTAACCCAAACGCGTACCCTAACGCTAACCCCTACCCTAACCCTAACACGTACCCTAATCATAACCCGTACCCTAAACCGAGCCCTAACCCTAACACTAACCCTAACCCTAACCCTAACCCATACCCTACGCCGTACCCAAAGCCCTCCCCAAAACCGTATCCTAAGCCGTACCCTAAGCCTAACCCTAAGCCTAACCCTAACCCTAGGCTACCCTTGACTGCTTCTGCCTCCAATAGATTTCCTAAGCACTAGTGTTTTAAGGAACAGCTTAAAAAGAGAATCCTAATGTGATTTCTTTATAATGTGTGTGTTCCTTATATTATCTTAGTGTCTAAACTCTTCTCCATGGCTGGACCCCCAAATAATATTCCTTTACGTGCTAAGGGGTATCTAGAGAGTGGGATAGGTTTAATAACTACCCTAAACCTAACGGGTACCCTAACCCTAACCCCTGCCCTAACCCTAACACGTACCCTAATCCTAACCCGTACCCTAAACCGAGCCGTAACCCTAACACTAACCCTAACCCTAACCCTAACCCATAACCTACGCCGTACCCGAAGCCCTCCCCGAACCCGTACCCTAAGCCGTACCCTAAGCCTAACCCTAAGCCTAACCCTAACCCTAGGCTACCCTTGACTGCTTCTGCCTCCAATAGATTTCCTAAGCACTAGTGTTTTAAGCAACAGCTTAAGAAGAGAATCCTAATGTGATTTCTTTATAATGGGTGTGTTCCTTATCTTATCCTAGTGTCTAAACTCTTCTCCATGGCTGGACCGCCAAATAATATTCCTTTACGTGCTAAGGGGTATCTAGAGAGTGGGATAGGTTTAATCACTACCCTATCCGTAACGCGTACCCTAACCCTAACCCCTACCCTAACCCTAACACGTACCCTAATCCTAACCCGTACCCTAAACCGAGCCCTAACCCTAACACTAACTCTAACCCTAACCCTAACCCATACCCTACGCCGTACCCGAAGCCCTCCCCGAACCCGTACCCTAAGCCGTACCCTAAGCCTAACCCTAAGCCTAACCCTAACCCTAGGCTACCCTTGACTGCTTCTGCCTCCAATAGATTTCCTAAGCACTAGTGTTTTAAGGAACAGCTTAAAAAGATTATCCTAATGTGATTTCTTTATAATGGGTGTGTTCCTTATCTTATCCTAGTGTCTAAACTCTTCTCCATGGCTGGACCCCCAAATAATATTCCTTTACGTGCTAAGGGGTATCTAGAGAGTGGGACAGGTTTAATAACTACCCTAACCGTAACGCGTACCCTAACCCTAACCCCTACCCTAACCCTAACACGTACCCTAATCCTAACCTGTACCCTAAACCGAGCCCTAACCCTAACACTAACCCTAACCCTAACCCTAACCCATACCCTACGCCGTACCCGAAACCCTCCCCGAACCGGTAACCTAAGCCGTACCCTAAGCCAACCCTAAGCCTAACCCTAACCCTAGGCTACCCTTGACTGCTTCTGCCTCCAATAGATTTCCTAAGCACTAGTGTTTTAAGGAACAGCTTAAAAAGAGAATCCTAATGTGATTTCTTTATAATGGGTGTGTTCCTTATCTTATCCTAGTGTCTAAACTCTTCTCCATGGCTGGACCCCCAAATAATATTCCTTTACGTGCTAAGGGGTAACTAGAGAGTGGGATAGGTTTAATAACTACCCTATCCCTAACGCGTACCCTAACGCTAACCCCTACCCTAACCCTAACACGTACCCTAATCCTAACCCGTACCCTAAACCGAGCCCTAACCCTAACACTAACCCTAACCCTAACCCTAACCCATACCCTACGCCATACCCGAAGCCCTCCCCGAAACCGTACCCTAAGCCGTAACCTAAGCCTAACCCTAAGCCTAACCCTAACCCTAGGCTACCCTTGACTGCTTCTGCCTCCAATAGATTTCCTAAGCACTAGTGTTTTAAGGAACAGCTTAAAAAGAGAATCCTAATGTGATTTCTTTATAATGGGTGTGTTCCTTATCTAATCCTAGTGTCTAAACTCTTCGCCATGGCTGGACCCCCAAATAATATTCCTTTATGTGCTAAGGGGTATCTAGAGAGTGGGATAGGTTTAATCACTACCCTAACCCTAACGTGTACCCTAACCCTAACCCCTACCCTAACCCTAACACGTACCCTAATCCTAACCCGTACCCTAAACCGAGCCCTAACCCTAACACTAACCCTAACCCTAACCCTAACCCATACCCTACGCCGTACCGGAAGCCCTCCCCGAACCCGTACCCTAAGCCGTACCCTAAGCCTAATCCTAAGCCTAACCCTAACCCTAGGCTACCCTTGACTGCTTCTGCCTCCAATAGATTTCCTAAGCACTAGTGTTTTAAGGAACAGCTTAAAAAGAGAATCCTAATGTGATTTCTTTATAATGGGTGTGTTCCTTATCTTATCCTAGTGTCTAAACTCTTCTCCATGGCGGGACCCCCAAATAATATTCCTTTACGTGCTAAGGGGTAACTAGAGAGTGACATAGGTTTAATAACTATGCTAACCCTAACGCGTACCCTAACGCTAACCCCTACCCTAACCCTAACACGTACCCTAATCCTAACCCGTACCCTAAACCGAGCCCTAACCCTAACACTAACCCTAACCCTAACCCTAACCCATACCCTACGCCGTACCCGAAGCCCTCCCCGAACCCGTACCCTAAGCCGTACCCTAAGCCTAACCCTAAGCCTAACCCTAACCCTAGGCTACCCTTTACTGCTTCTGCCTCCAATAGGTTTCCTAAGCACTAGTGTTTTAAGGAACAGCTTAAAAAGAGAATCCTAATGTGATTTCTTTATAATGTGTGTGTTCCTTATATTATCTTAGTGTCTAAACTCTTCTCCATGGCTGGACCCCCAAATAATATTCCTTTACGTGCTAAGGGGTATCTAGAGAGTGGGATAGGTTTAATAACTACCCTAACCGTAACGCGTACCCTAACCCTAACCCCTACCCTAACCCTAACACGTACCCTAATCCTAACCCGTACCCTAAACCGAGCCCTAACCCTAACACTAACACTAACCCTAACCCTAACCCATACCCTACGCCGTACCCGAAGCCCTCCCCAAACCCGTACCCTAAACCGTACCCTAAGCCTAACCCTAAGCCTAACCCTAACCCTAGGCTACCCTTGACTGCTTCTGCCTCCAATAGATTTCCTAAGCACTAGTGTTTTAAGGAACAGCTTAAAAAGAGAATCCTAATGTGATTTCTTTATAATGTGTGTGTTCCTTATATTATCTTCGTGTCTAAACTCTTCTCTATGGCTGGACCCCAAAATAATATTCCTTTACGTGCTAAGGGGTATCTAGAGAGTTGGATAGGTTTAATCACTACCTTAACCGTAACGCGTACCCTAAACCTAACCCCTACCCTAACCCTAACACGTACCCTAATCCTAACCCGTACGCTAAACCGAGCTCTAACCCTAACACTAACCCTAACCCTAACCCTAACCCATACCCTACGCCGTACCCGAAACCCTCCCCGAACCGGTAACCTAAGCCGTACCCTAAGCCAACCCTAAGCCTAACCCTAACCCTAGGCTACCCTTGACTGCTTCTGCCTCCAATAGATTTCCTAAGCACTAGTGTTTTAAGGAACAGCTTAAAAAGAGAATCCTAATGTGATTTCTTTATAATGGGTGTGTTCCTTATCTTATCCTAGTGTCTAAACTCTTCTCCATGGCTGGACCCCCAAATAATATTCCTTTACGTGCTAAGGGGTAACTAGAGAGTGGGATAGGTTTAATAACTACCCTATCCCTAACGCGTACCCTAACGCTAACCCCTACCCTAACCCTAACACGTACCCTAATCCTAACCCGTACCCTAAACCGAGCCCTAACCCTAACACTAACCCTAACCCTAACCCTAACCCATACCCTACGCCATACCCGAAGCCCTCCCCGAAACCGTACCCTAAGCCGTAACCTAAGCCTAACCCTAAGCCTAACCCTAACCCTAGGCTACCCTTGACTGCTTCTGCCTCCAATAGATTTCCTAAGCACTAGTGTTTTAAGGAACAGCTTAAAAAGAGAATCCTAATGTGATTTCTTTATAATGGGTGTGTTCCTTATCTAATCCTAGTGTCTAAACTCTTCGCCATGGCTGGACCCCCAAATAATATTCCTTTATGTGCTAAGGGGTATCTAGAGAGTGGGATAGGTTTAATCACTACCCTAACCCTAACGTGTACCCTAACCCTAACCCCTACCCTAACCCTAACACGTACCCTAATCCTAACCCGTACCCTAAACCGAGCCCTAACCCTAACACTAACCCTAACCCTAACCCTAACCCATACCCTACGCCGTACCGGAAGCCCTCCCCGAACCCGTACCCTAAGCCGTACCCTAAGCCTAATCCTAAGCCTAACCCTAACCCTAGGCTACCCTTGACTGCTTCTGCCTCCAATAGATTTCCTAAGCACTAGTGTTTTAAGGAACAGCTTAAAAAGAGAATCCTAATGTGATTTCTTTATAATGGGTGTGTTCCTTATCTTATCCTAGTGTCTAAACTCTTCTCCATGGCGGGACCCCCAAATAATATTCCTTTACGTGCTAAGGGGTAACTAGAGAGTGACATAGGTTTAATAACTATGCTAACCCTAACGCGTACCCTAACGCTAACCCCTACCCTAACCCTAACACGTACCCTAATCCTAACCCGTACCCTAAACCGAGCCCTAACCCTAACACTAACCCTAACCCTAACCCTAACCCATACCCTACGCCGTACCCGAAGCCCTCCCCGAACCCGTACCCTAAGCCGTACCCTAAGCCTAACCCTAAGCCTAACCCTAACCCTAGGCTACCCTTTACTGCTTCTGCCTCCAATAGGTTTCCTAAGCACTAGTGTTTTAAGGAACAGCTTAAAAAGAGAATCCTAATGTGATTTCTTTATAATGTGTGTGTTCCTTATATTATCTTAGTGTCTAAACTCTTCTCCATGGCTGGACCCCCAAATAATATTCCTTTACGTGCTAAGGGGTATCTAGAGAGTGGGATAGGTTTAATAACTACCCTAACCGTAACGCGTACCCTAACCCTAACCCCTACCCTAACCCTAACACGTACCCTAATCCTAACCCGTACCCTAAACCGAGCCCTAACCCTAACACTAACACTAACCCTAACCCTAACCCATACCCTACGCCGTACCCGAAGCCCTCCCCAAACCCGTACCCTAAACCGTACCCTAAGCCTAACCCTAAGCCTAACCCTAACCCTAGGCTACCCTTGACTGCTTCTGCCTCCAATAGATTTCCTAAGCACTAGTGTTTTAAGGAACAGCTTAAAAAGAGAATCCTAATGTGATTTCTTTATAATGTGTGTGTTCCTTATATTATCTTCGTGTCTAAACTCTTCTCTATGGCTGGACCCCAAAATAATATTCCTTTACGTGCTAAGGGGTATCTAGAGAGTTGGATAGGTTTAATCACTACCTTAACCGTAACGCGTACCCTAAACCTAACCCCTACCCTAACCCTAACACGTACCCTAATCCTAACCCGTACGCTAAACCGAGCCCTAACCCTAACACTAACCCTAACCCTAACCCTAACCCATACCCTACGCCGTACCCGAAGCCCTCCCCGAACCCGTACCCTAAGCCGTACCCTAAGCCTAACCCTAAGCCTAACCCTAACCCTAGGCTACCCTTGACTGCTTCTGCCTCCAATATATTTCCTAAGCACTAGTGTTTTAAGGAACAGCTTAAAAAGATTATCCTAATGTGATTTCTTTATAATGGGTGTGTTCCTTATCTTATCCTAGTGTCTAAACTCTTCTCCATGGCTGGACCCCCAAATAATATTCCTTTACGTGCTAAGGGGTATCTAGAGAGTGGGATAGGTTTAATCACTACCTTAACCGTAACGCGTACCCTAACCCTAACCCCTACCCTAACCCTAACACGTACCCTAATCCTAAACCGTACCCTAAACCGAGCCCTAACCCTAACACTAACCCTAACCCTAACCCTAACCCATACCCTACGCCGTACCCGAAGCCCTCCCCGAACCCGTACCCTAAGCCGTACCCTAAGCCTAACCCTAAGCCTAAACCTAACCCTAGGCTACCCTTGACTGCTTCTGCCTCCAATAGATTTCCTAAGCACTAGTGTTTTAAGGAACAGCTTAAAAAGATTATCCTAATGTGATTTCTTTATAATGGGTGTGTTCCTTATCTTATCCTAGTGTCTAAACTCTTCTCCATGGCTGGACCCCCAAATAATATTCCTTTACGTGCTAAGGGGTATCTAGAGAGTGGGACAGGTTTAATAACTACCCTAACCGTAACGCGTACCCTAACCCTAACCCCTACCCTAACCCTAACACGTACCCTAATCCTAACCTGTACCCTAAACCGAGCCCTAACCCTAACACTAACCCTAACCCTAACCCTAACCCATACCCTACGCCGTACCCGAAACCCTCCCCGAACCGGTAACCTAAGCCGTACCCTAAGCCTAACCCTAAGCCTAACCCTAACCCTAGGCTACCCTTGACTGCTTCTGCCTCCAATAGATTTCCTAAGCACTAGTGTTTTAAGGAACAGCTTAAAAAGAGAATCCTAATGTGATTTCTTTATAATGGGTGTGTTCCTTATCTTATCCTAGTGTCTAAACTCTTCTCCATGGCTGGACCCCCAAATAATATTCCTTTACGTGCTAAGGGGTAACTAGAGAGTGGGATAGGTTTAATAACTACCCTATCCCTAACGCGTACCCTAACGCTAACCCGTACCCTAACCCTAACACGTACCCTAATCCTAACCCGTACCCTAAACCGAGCCCTAACCCTAACACTAACCCTAACCCTAACCCTAACCCATACCCTACGCCATACCCGAAGCCCTCCCCGAAACCGTACCCTAAGCCGTACCCTAAGCCTAACCCTAAGCCTAACCCTAACCCTAGGCTACCCTTGACTGCTTCTGCCTCCAATATATTTCCTAAGCACTAGTGTTTTAAGGAACAGCTTAAAAAGATTATCCTAATGTGATTTCTTTATAATGGGTGTGTTCCTTATCTTATCCTAGTGTCTAAACTCTTCTCCATGGCTGGACCCCCAAATAATATTCCTTTACGTGCTAAGGGGTATCTAGAGAGTGGGATAGGTTTAATAACTACCCTAACCGTAACGCGTACCCTAACCCTAACCCCTACCCTAACCCTAACACGTACCCTAATCCTAACCCGTACCCTAAACCGAGACCTAACCCTAACACTAACCCTAACCCTAACCCTAACCCATACCCTACGCCGTACCCGAAGCCCTCCCCGAACCCGTACCCTAAGCCGTACCCTAAGCCTAACCCTAAGCCTAACCCTAACCCTAGGCTACCCTTGACTGCTTCTGCCTCCAATAGATTTCCTAAGCACTAGTGTTTTAAGGAACAGCTTAAAAAGAGAATCCTAATGTGATTTCTTTATAATGTGTGTGTTCTTTATCTTATCCTAGTGTCTAAACTCTTCTCCATGGCTGGACCCCCAAATAATATTCCTTTACGTGCTAAGGGGTAAGTAGAGAGTGGGATAGGTTTAATAACTACCCTAACCCTAACGCGTACCCTAACGCTAACCCCTACCCTAACCCTAACACGTACCCTAATCCTAACCCGTACCCTAAACCGAGCCCTAACCCTAACACTAACCCTAACCCTAACCCTAACCCATACCCTACGCCGTACCCGAAGCCCTCCCCAAACCCGTACCCTAAACCGTACCCTAAGCCTAACCCTAAGCCTAACCCTAACACTAGGCTACCCTTGACTGCTTCTGCCTCCAATAGATTTCCTAAGCACTAGTGTTTTAAGGAACAGCTTAAAAAGAGAATCCTAATGTGATTTCTTTATAATGTGTGTGTTTCTTATATTATCTTCGTGTCTAAACTCTTCTCCATGGCTGGACCCCAAAATAATATTCCTTTACGTGCTAAGGGGTATCTAGAGAGTGGGATAGGTTTAATCACTACCTTAACCGTAACGCGTACCCTAAACCTAACCCCTACCCTAACCCTAACACGTACCCTAATCCTAAACCGTACGCTAAACCGAGCCCTAACCCTAACACTAACCCTAACCCTAACCCTAACCCATACCCTACGCCGTACCCGAAGCCCTCCCCGAACCCGTACCCTAAGCCGTACCCTAAGCCTAACCCTAAGCCTAACCCTAACCCTAGGCTACCCTTGACTGCTTCTGCCTCCAATATATTTCCTAAGCACTAGTGTTTTAAGGAACAGCTTAAAAAGATTATCCTAATGTGATTTCTTTATAATGGGTGTGTTCCTTATCTTATCCTAGTGTCTAAACTCTTCTCCATGGCTGGACCCCCAAATAATATTCCTTTACGTGCTAAGGGGTATCTAGAGAGTGGGATAGGTTTAATCACTACCTTAACCGTAACGCGTACCCTAACCCTAACCCCTACCCTAACCCTAACACGTACCCTAATCCTAAACCGTACCCTAAACCGAGCCCTAACCCTAACACTAACCCTAACCCTAACCCTAACCCATACCCTACGCCGTACCCGAAGCCCTCCCCGAACCCGTACCCTAAGCCGTACCCTAAGCCTAACCCTAAGCCTAAACCTAACCCTAGGCTACCCTTGACTGCTTCTGCCTCCAATAGATTTCCTAAGCACTAGTGTTTTAAGGAACAGCTTAAAAAGATTATCCTAATGTGATTTCTTTATAATGGGTGTGTTCCTTATATTATCTTAGTGTCTAAACTCTTCTCCATGGCTGGACCCCCAAATAATATTCCTTTACGTGCTAAGGGGTATCTAGAGAGTGGGATAGGTTTAATAACTACCCTAACCGTAACGCGTACCCTAACCCTAACCCCTACCCTAACCCTAACACGTACCCTAATCCTAACCCGTACCCTAAACCGAGCCCTAACCCTAACACTAACCCTAACCCTAACCCTAACCCATACCCTACGCCGTACCCGAAGCCCTCCCCGAACCCGTACCCTAAGCCGTACCCTAAGCCTAACCCTAAGCCTAACCCTAACCCTAGGCTACCCTTGACTGCTTCTGCCTCCAATAGATTTCCTAAGCACTAGTGTTTTAAGGAACAGCTTAAAAAGAGAATCCTAATGTGATTTCTTTATAATGTGTGTGTTCTTTATCTTATCCTAGTGTCTAAACTCTTCTCCATGGCTGGACCCCCAAATAATATTCCTTTACGTGCTAAGGGGTAAGTAGAGAGTGGGATAGGTTTAATAACTACCCTAACCCTAACGCGTACCCTAACGCTAACCCCTACCCTAACCCTAACACGTACCCTAATCCTAACCCGTACCCTAAACCGAGCCCTAACCCTAACACTAACCCTAACCCTAACTCTAACCCATACCCTACGCCATACCCGAAGCCCTCCCCAAACCCGTACCCTAAACCGTACCCTAAGCCTATCCCTAAGCCTAACCCTAACCCTAAGCTACCCTTGACTGCTTCTACCTCCAATAGATGTCCTAAGCACTAGTGTTTTAAGGAACAGCTTAAAAAGAGAATCCTAATGTGATTTCTTTATAATGGGTGTGTTCCTTATCTTATCCTAGTGTCTAAACTCTTCTCCATGGCTGGACCCCCAAATAATATTCCTTTACGTGCTAAGGGGTAACTAGAGAGTGGGATAGGTTTAATAACTACCCTAACCCTAACGCGTACCCTAACGCTAACCCCTACCCTAACCCTAACACGTACCCTAATCCTAACCCGTACCCTAAACCGAGCCCTAACCCTAACTCTAACCCTAACCCTAACCCTAACCCATACCCTACGCCGTACCCAAAGCCCTCCCCGAAACCGTATCCTAAGCCGTACCCTAAGCCTAACCCTAAGCCTAACCCTAACCCTAGGCTACCCTTGACTGCTTCTGCCTCCAATAGATTTCCTAAGCACTAGTGTTTTAAGGAAAAGCTTAAAAAGAGAATCCTAATGTGATTTCTTTATAATGTGTGTGTTCCTTATATTATCTTAGTGTCTAAACTCTTCTCCATGGCTGGACCCCCAAATAATATTCCTTTACGTGCTAAGGGGTATCTACAGAGTTGGATAGGTTTAATAACTACCCTAACCCTAACGCGTACCCTAACCCTAACCCCTACCCTAACCCTAACACGTACCCTAATCCTAACCCGTACCCTAAACCGAGCCCTAACCCTAACACTAACCCTAACCCTAACCCTAACCCATACCCTACGCCGTACCCGAAGCCCTCCCCAAACCCGTACCCTAAACCGTACCCTAAGCCTAACCCTAAGCCTAACCCTAACCCTAGGCTACCCTTGACTGCTTCTGCCTCCAATAGATTTCCTAAGCACTAGTGTTTTAAGGAACAGCTTAAAAAGATTATCCTAATGTGATTTCTTTATAATGGGTGTGTTCCTTATCTTATCCTAGTGTCTAAACTCTTCTCCATGGCTGGACCCCCAAATAATATTCCTTTACGTGCTAAGGGGTATCTAGAGAGTGGGATAGGTTTAATCACTACCTTAACCGTAACGCGTACCCTAACCCTAACCCCTACCCTAACCCTAACACGTACCCTAATCCTAAACCGTACCCTAAACCGAGCCCTAACCCTAACACTAACCCTAACCCTAACCCTAACCCATACCCTACGCCGTACCCGAAGCCCTCCCCGAACCCGTACCCTAAGCCGTACCCTAAGCCTAACCCTAAGCCTAACCCTAACCCTAGGCTACCCTTGACTGCTTCTGCCTCCAATAGATTTCCTAAGCACTAGTGTTTTAAGGAACAGCTTAAAAAGATTATCCTAATGTGATTTCTTTATAATGGGTGTGTTCCTTATCTTATCCTAGTGTCTAAACTCTTCTCCATGGCTGGACCCCCAAATAATATTCCTTTACGTGCTAAGGGGTAACTAGAGAGTGGGATAGGTTTAATAACTACCCTAACCCTAACGCGTACCCTAACGCTAACCCCTACCCTAACCCTAACACGTACCCTAATCCTAACCCGTACCCTAAACCGAGCCCTAACCCTAACACTAACCCTAACCCTAACCCTAACCCATACCCTACGCCGTACCCAAAGCCCTCCCCGAAACCGTATCCTAAGCCGTACCCTAAGCCTAACCCTAAGCCTAACCCTAACCCTAGGCTACCCTTGACTGCTTCTGCCTCCAATAGATTTCCTAAGCACTAGTGTTTTAAGGAACAGCTTAAGAAGAGAATCCTAATGTGATTTCTTTATAATGTGTGTGTTCCTTATATTATCTTAGTGTCTAAACTCTTCTCCATGGCTGGACCCCCAAATAATATTCCTTTACGTGCTAAGGGGTA
The DNA here is from genome assembly GCF_965194825.1 of Balaenoptera physalus. NCBI lineage: Eukaryota > Metazoa > Chordata > Mammalia > Artiodactyla > Balaenopteridae > Balaenoptera > Balaenoptera physalus. The sequence goes on from NW_028125873.1 coordinate 293,606, forward strand.
TCTAGAGAGTGGGATAGGTTTAATAACTACCCTAACCGTAACGCGTACCCTAACCCTAACCCCTACCCTAACCCTAACACGTACCCTAATCCTAACCCGTACCCTAAACCGAGCCCTAACCCTAACACTAACCCTAACCCTAACCCTAACCCATACCCTACGCCGTACCCGAAGCCCTCCCCGAACCCGTACCCTAAGCCGTACCCTAAGCGTAACCCTAAGCCTAACCCTAACCCTAGGCTACCCTTGACTGCTTCTGCCTCCAATAGATTTCCTAAGCACTAGTGTTTTAAGGAACAGCTTAAAAAGAGAATCCTAATGTGATTTCTTTATAATGTGTGTGTTCCTTATATTATCTTAGTGTCTAAACTCTTCTCCATGGCTGGACCCCCAAATAATATTCCTTTACGTGCTAAGGGGTATCTAGAGAGTGGGTTAGGTTTAATAACTACCCTAACCCTAACGGGTACCCTAACCCTAACCCCTGCCCTAACCCTAACACGTACCCTAATCCTAACCCGTACCCTAAACCGAGCCCTAACCCTAACACTAACCCTAACCCAAACCCTAACCCATACCCTACGCCGTACCCGAAGCCCTCCCCGAACCCGTACCCTAAGCCGTACCCAAAGCCTAACCCTAAGCCTAACCCTAACCCTAGGCTACCCTTGACTGCTTCTGCCTCCAATAGATTTCCTAAGAACTAGTGTTTTAAGGAACAGCTTAAAAAGAGAATCCTAATGTGATTTCTTTATAATGGGTGTGTTCCTTATCTTATCCTAGTGTCTAAACTCTTCTCCATGGCTGGACCCCCAAATAATATTCCTTTACGTGCTAAGGGGTAACTAGAGAGTGGGATAGGTTTAATAACTACCCTAACCCTAACGCGTACCCTAACGCTAACCCCTACCCTAACCCTAACACGTACCCTAATCCTAACCCGTACCCTAAACCGAGCCCTAACCCTAACACTAACCCTAACCCTAACTCTAACCCATACCCTACGCCACACCCGAAGCCCTCCCCAAACCCGTACCCTAAACCGTACCCTAAGCCTAACCCTAAGCCTAACCCTAACCCTAGGCTACCCTTGACTGCTTCTGCCTCCAATTGATTTCCTAAGCACTAGTGTTTTAAGGAACAGCTTAAAAAGAGAATCCTAATGTGATTTCTTTATAACGTGTGTGTTCCTTATATTATCTTAGTGTCTAAACTCTTCTCCATGGCTGGACCCCAAAATAATATTCCTTTACGTGCTAAGGGGTATCTAGAGAGTGGGTTAGGTTTAATAACTACCCTAACCCTAACGGGTACCCTAACCCTAACCCCTGCCCTAACCCTAACACGTACCCTAATCCTAACCCGTACCCTAAACCGAGCCCTAACCCTAACACTAACCCTAACCCAAACCCTAACCCATACCCTACGCCGTACCCGAAGCCCTCCCCGAACCCGTACCCTAAGCCGTACCCAAAGCCTAACCCTAAGCCTAACCCTAACCCTAGGCTACCCTTGACTGCTTCTGCCTCCAATAGATTTCCTAAGAACTAGTGTTTTAAGGAACAGCTTAAAAAGAGAATCCTAATGTGATTTCTTTATAATGGGTGTGTTCCTTATCTTATCCTAGTGTCTAAACTCTTCTCCATGGCTGGACCCCCAAATAATATTCCTTTACGTGCTAAGGGGTAACTAGAGAGTGGGATAGGTTTAATAACTACCCTAACCCTAACGCGTACCCTAACGCTAACCCCTACCCTAACCCTAACACGTACCCTAATCCTAACCCGTACCCTAAACCGAGCCCTAACCCTAACACTAACCCTAACCCTAACTCTAACCCATACCCTACGCCACACCCGAAGCCCTCCCCAAACCCGTACCCTAAACCGTACCCTAAGCCTAACCCTAAGCCTAACCCTAACCCTAGGCTACCCTTGACTGCTTCTGCCTCCAATAGATTTCCTAAGCACTAGTGTTTTAAGGAACAGCTTAAAAAGAGAATCCTAATGTGATTTCTTTATAACGTGTGTGTTCCTTATATTATCTTAGTGTCTAAACTCTTCTCCATGGCTGGACCCCAAAATAATATTCCTTTACGTGCTAAGAGGTATCTAGAGAGTGGGATAGGTTTAATCACTACCTTAACCGTAACGCGTACCCTAACCCTAACCCCTACCCTAACCCTAACACGTACCCTAATCCTAAACCGTACACTAAACCGAGCCCTAACCCTAACACTAACCCTAACCCTAACCCTAACCCATACCCTACGCCGTACCCGAAGCCCTCCCCGAACCCGTACCCTAAGCCGTACCCTAAGCCTAACCCTAAGCCTAACCCTAACCCTAGGCTACCCTTGACTGCTTCTGCCTCCAATAGATTTCCTAAGCACTAGTGTTTTAAGGAACAGCTTAAAAAGATTATCCTAATGTGATTTCTTTATAATGGGTGTGTTCCTTATCTTATCCTAGTGTCTAAACTCTTCTCCATGGCTGGACCCCCAAATAATATTCCTTTACGTGCTAAGGGGTAACTAGAGAGTGGGATAGGTTTAATAACTACCCTAACCCTAACGCGTACACTAACGCTAACCCCTACCCTAACCCTAACACGTACCCTAATCCTAACCCGTACCCTAAACCGAGCCCTAACCCTAACACTAACCCTAACCCTAACCCTAACCCATACCCTACGCCGTACCCAAAGCCCTCCCCGAAACCGTATCCTAAGCCATACCCTAAGCCTAACCCTAACCCTAGGCTACCCTTGACTTCTTCTGCCTCCAATAGATTTCCTAAGCACTAGTGTTTTAAGGAACAGCTTAAAAAGAGAATCCTAATGTGATTTCTTTATAATGTGTGTGTTCCTTATATTATCTTAGTGTCTAAACTCTTCTCCATGGCTGGACCCCCAAATAATATTCCTTTACGTGCTAAGGGGGATCTAGAGTGTGGGATAGGTTTAATAACTACCCTAACCGTAACGCGTACCCTAACCCTAACCCCTACCCTAACCCTAACACGTACCCTAATCCTAACCCGTACCCTAAACCGAGCCCTAACCCTAACACTAACCCTAACCCTAACCCTAACCCATACCCTACGCCGTACCCGAAGCCCTCCCCAAACCCGTACCCTAAACCGTACCCTAAGCCTAACACTAAGCCTAACCCTAACCCTAGGCTACCCTTGACTGCTTCTGCCTCCAATAGATTTCCTAAGCACTAGTGTTTTAAGGAACAGCTTAAAAAGAGAATCCTAATGTGATTTCTTTATAATGGGTGTGTTCCTTATCTTATCCTAGTGTCTAAACTCTTCTCCATGGCTGGACCCCCAAATAATATTCCTTTACGTGCTAAGGGGTATCTAGAGAGTGGGTTAGGTTTAATAACTACCCTAACCCTAACGGGTACCCTAACCCTAACCCCTGCCCTAACCCTAACACGTACCCTAATCCTAACCCGTACCCTAAACCGAGCCCTAACCCTAACACTAACCCTAACCCTAACCCTAACCCATACCCTACGCCGTACCCGAAGCCCTCCCCGAACCTGTACCCTAAGCCGTACCCTAAGCCTAACACTAAGCCTAACCCTAACCCTAGGCTACCCTTGACTGCTTCTGCCTCCAATAGATTTCCTAAGCACTAGTGTTTTAAGGAACAGCTTAAAAAGAGAATCCTAATGTGTTTTCTTTATAATGGGTGTGTTCCTTATCTTATCCTAGTGTCTAAACTCTTCTCCATGGCTGGACCCCCAAATAATATTCCTTTACGTGCTAAGGGGTAACTAGAGAGTGGGATAGGTTTAATAACTACCCTAACCCTAACGCGTACCCTAAACCTAACCCCTACCCTAACCCTAACACGTACCCTAATCCTAACCCGTACCCTAAACCGAGCCCTAACCCTAACACTAACCCTAACCCTAACCCTAACCCATACCCTACGCCGTACCCGAAGCCCTCCCCGAACCCGTACCCTAAGCCGTACCCTAAGCCTAACCCTAAGCCTAACCCTAACCCTAGGCTACCCTTGACTGCTTCTGCCTCCAATAGATTTCCTAAGCACTAGTGTTTTAAGGAACAGCTTAAAAAGAGAATCCTAATGTGATTTCTTTATAATGTGTGTGTTCCTTATATTATCTTAGTGTCTAAACTCTTCTCCATGGCTGGACCCCAAAATAATATTCCTTTACGTGCTAAGGGGTATCTAGAGAGTGGGATAGGTTTAATCACTACCTTAACCGTAACGCGTACCCTAAACCTAACCCCTACCCTAACCCTAACACGTACCCTAATCCTAACCCGTAACCTAAACCGAGCCCTAACCCTAACACTAACCCTAACCCTAACCCTAACCCATACCCTACGCCGTACCCGAAGCCCTCCCCGAACCCGTACCCTAAGCCGTACCCTAAGCCTAACCCTAAGCCTAACCCTAACCCTAGGCTACCCTTGACTGCTTCTGCCTCCAATAGATTTCCTAAGCACTAGTGTTTTAAGGAACAGCTTAAAAAGATTATCCTAATGTGATTTCTTTATAATGGGTGTGTTCCTTATCTTATCCTAGTGTCTAAACTCTTCTCCATGGCTGGACCCCCAAATAATATTCCTTTACGTGCTAAGGGGTATCTAGAGAGTGGGATAGGTTTAATCACTACCTTAACCGTAACGCGTACCCTAACCCTAACCCCTACCCTAACCCTAACACGTACCCTAATCCTAAACCGTACCCTAAACCGAGCCCTAACCCTAACACTAACCCTAACCCTAACCCTAACCCATACCCTACGCCGTACCCGAAGCCCTCCCCGAACCCGTACCCTAAGCCTAACCCTAAGCCTAACCCTAACCCTAGGCTACCCTTGACTGCTTCTGCCTCCAATAGATTTCCTAAGCACTAGTGTTTTAAGGAACAGCTTAAAAAGATTATCCTAATGTGATTTCTTTATAATGGGTGTGTTCCTTATCTTATCCTAGTGTCTAAACTCTTCTCCATGGCTGGACCCCCAAATAATATTCCTTTACGTGCTAAGGGGTAACTAGAGAGTGGGATAGGTTTAATAACTACCCTAACCCTAACCCTAACGCGTACCCTAACGCTAACCCCTACCCTAACCCTAACACGTACCCTAATCCTAACCCATACCCTAAACCGAGCCCTAACCCTAACACTAACCCTAACCCTAACCCTAACCCATACCCTACGCCGTACCCAAAGCCCTCCCCGAAACGGTATCCTAAGCCGTACCCTAAGCCTAACCCTAAGCCTAACCCTAACCCTAGGCTACCCTTGACTGCTTCTGCCTCCAATAGATTTCCTAAGCACTAGTGTTTTAAGGAACAGCTTAAAAAGAGAATCCTAATGTGATTTCTTTATAATGGGTGTGTTCCTTATCTAATCCTAGTGTCTAAACTCTTCTCCATGGCTGGACCCCCAAATAATATTCCTTTATGTGCTAAGGGGTATCTAGAGTGTGGGATAGGTTTAATCACTACCCTAACCCTAAAGCGTACCATAACCCTAACCCCTACCCTAACCCTAACACGTACCCTAATCCTAACCCGTACCCTAAACCGAGCCCTAACCCTAACACTAACCCTAACCCTAACCCTAACCCATACCCTACGCCGTACCCGAAGCCCTCCCCGAACCCGTACCCTAAGCCGTACCCTAAGCCTACCCCTAAGCCTAACCCTAACCCTAGGCTACCCTTGACTGCTTCTGCCTCCAATAGATTTCCTAAGCACTAGTGTTTTAAGGAACAGCTTAAAAAGAGAATCCTAATGTGATTTCTTTATAATGTGTGTGTTCCTTATATTATCTTAGAGTCTAAACTCTTCTCCATGGCTGGACCCCCAAATAATATTCCTTTACGTGCTAAGGGGTATCTAGAGAGTGGGATAGGTTTAATAACTACCCTAAACCTAACGCGTACCCTAACCCTAACCCCTACCCTAACCCTAACACGTACCCTAATCCTAACCTGTACCCTAAACCGAGCCCTAACCCTAACCCTCACCCATACCCTACGCCGTACCCGAAACCCTCCCCGAACCCGTACCCTAAGCCGTACCCTAAGCCTAACCCTAAGCCTAACCCTAACCCTAGGCTACCCATGACTGCTTCTGCCTCCAATATATTTCCTAAGCACTAGTGTTTTAAGGAACAGCTTAAAAAGAGAATCCTAATGTGATTTCTTTATAATGGGTGTGTTCTTATCTGATCCTAGTGTCTAAACTCTTCTCCATGGCAGGACCCCCAAATAATATTCCTTTACGTGCTAAGGGGTATCTATAGAGTGGGATATGTTTAATAACTACCCTAACCCTAACGCGTACCCTAACCCTAACCCCTACCCTAACCCTAACACGTACCCTAATCCTAACCCGTACCCTAAACCGAGCCCTAACCCTAACACTAACCCTAACACTAACCCTAACCCATACCCTACGCCGTACCCGAAGCCCTCCCCGAAACCGTACCCTAAGCCGTACCCTAAGCCTAACCCTAAGCCTAACCCTAACCCTAGGCTACCCTTGACTTCTTCTGCCTCCAATAGATTTCCTAAGCACTAGTGTTTTAAGGAACAGCTTAAAAAGAGAATCCTAATGTGATTTCTTTATAATGGGTGTGTTCCTTATCTTATCCTAGTGTCTAAACTCTTCTCAATGGCTGGACCCCCAAATAATATTCCTTTACGTGCTAATGTTTATCTAGAGAGTATGATAGGTTTAATAACTACCCTAACCCTAACACGTACCCTAACCCTAACCCCTACCCTAACACTAACGTGTACCCTAACCCTAACCCCTACCCTAACCCTAACACGTACCCTAATCCTAACCCGTACCCTAAACCGAGCCCTAACCCTAACACTAACCCAAACCCTAACCCTAACCCATACCTTACGCCGTACCCGAACCCCTCCCCGAACCCGTACCCTAAGCCGTACCCTAAGCCTAACCCTATGCCTAACACTAAACCTAGGCTGCCCTTGACTGCTTCTGCCTCCAATAGATTTCCTAAGCACTAGTGTTTTAAGGAACAGCTTAAAAAGAGAATCCTAATGTGATTTCTTTATAATGGGTGTGTTCCTTATCTAATCCTAGTGTCTAAACTCTTTTCCATGGCTGGACCCCCAAATAATATTCCTTTACGTGCTAAGGGGTATCTAGAGAGTGGGATATGTTTAATAACTACCCTAACCCAAACGCGTACCCTAACCCTAACCCCTACCCTAACCCTAACACGTACCCTAATCCTAACCCGTACCCTAAACCGAGCCCTAACCCTAAAACTAACCCTAACCCTAACCCTAACCCATACCCTACGCCGTACCCGAAGCCCTCCCCGAACCCGTACCCTAAGCCTAACCCTAAGCCTAACCCTAACCCTAGGCTACCCTTGACTGCTTCTGACTCCAATAGATTTCCTAAGCACTAGTGTTTTAAGGAACAGCTTAAAAAGAGAATCCTAATGTGATTTCTTTATAATGGGTGTGTTCCTTATCTTATCCTAGTGTCTAAACTCTTCTCCATGGCTGGACCCCCAAATAATATTCCTTTACGGGCTAAGGGGTAACTAGAGAGTGGGATAGGTTTAATAACTACCCTAACCCTAACGCATACCCTAAGCCTAACCCCTACCCTAACCCTAACACGTACCCTAATCCTAACCCGTACCCTAAACCGAGCCCTAACCCTAACACTAACCCTAACCCTAACCCTAACCAATACCCTACGCCGTATCCGAAGCCCTCCCCGAACCCGTACCCTAAGCCGTACCCTAAGCCTAAACCTAAGCCTAACCCTAACCCTAGGCTACCCTTGACTGCTTCTGCCTCCAATAGATTTCCTAAGCACTAGTGTTTTAACGAACAGCTTAAAAAGAGAATCCTAATGTGATTTCTTTATAATGGGTGTGTTCCTTATCTAATCCTAGTGTCTAAACTCTTCTCCATGGCTGGACCCCCAAATAATATTCCTTTATGTGCTAAGGGGTATCTAGAGAGTGGGATAGGTTTAATCACTACCCTAACCCTAACGCGTACCATAACCCTAATCGCTACCCTAACCCTAACACGTACCCTAATCCTAACCCGTAACCTAAACCGAGCCCTAACCCTAACACTAACCCTAACCCTAACCCTAACCCATACCCTACGCCGTACCCGAAGCCCTCCCCGAACCCGTACCCTAAGCCGTACCCTAAGCCTACCCCTAAGCCTAATCCTAACCCTAGGCTACCCTTGACTGCTTCTGCCTCCAATAGATTTCCTAAGCACTAGTGTTTTAAGGAACAGCTTAAAAAGAGAATCCTAATGTGATTTCTTTATAATGGGTGTGTTCCTTATCTTATCCTAGTGTCTAAACTCTTCTCCATGGCTGGACCCCCAAATAATATTCCTTTACGTGCTAAGGGGTATCTAGAGAGTGGGTTAGGTTTAATAACTACCCTAACCCTAACGGGTACCCTAACCCTAACCCCTGCCCTAACCCTAACACGTACCCTAATCCTAACCCGTACCCTAAACCGAGCCCTAACCCTAACACTAACCCTAACCCTAACCCTAACCCATACCCTACGCCGTACCCGAAGCCCTCCCCGAACCTGTACCCTAAGCCGTACCCTAAGCCTAACACTAAGCCTAACCCTAACCCTAGGCTACCCTTGACTGCTTCTGCCTCCAATAGATTTCCTAAGCACTAGTGTTTTAAGGAACAGCTTAAAAAGAGAATCCTAATGTGTTTTCTTTATAATGGGTGTGTTCCTTATCTTATCCTAGTGTCTAAACTCTTCTCCATGGCTGGACCCCCAAATAATATTCCTTTACGTGCTAAGGGGTAACTAGAGAGTGGGATAGGTTTAATAACTACCCTAACCCTAACGCGTACCCTAACGCTAACCCCTACCCTAACCCTAACACGTACCCTAATCCTAACCCGTACCCTAAACCGAGCCCTAACCCTAACACTAACCCTAACCCTAACCCTAACCCATACCCTACGCCGTACCCGAAGCCCTCCCCGAACCCGTACCCTAAGCCGTACCCTAAGCCTAACCCTAAGCCTAACCCTAACCCTAGGCTACCCTTGACTGCTTCTGCCTCCAATAGATTTCCTAAGCACTAGTGTTTTAAGGAACAGCTTAAAAAGATTATCCTAATGTGATTTCTTTATAATGGGTGTGTTCCTTATCTTATCCTAGTGTCTAAACTCTTCTCCATGGCTGGACCCCCAAATAATATTCCTTTACGTGCTAAGGGGTATCTAGAGAGTGGGATAGGTTTAATCACTACCTTAACCGTAACGCGTACCCTAACCCTAACCCCTACCCTAACCCTAACACGTACCCTAATCCTAAACCGTACCCTAAACCGAGCCCTAACCCTAACACTAACCCTAACCCTAACCCTAACCCATACCCTACGCCGTACCCGAAGCCCTCCCCGAACCCGTACCCTAAGCCTAACCCTAAGCCTAACCCTAACCCTAGGCTACCCTTGACTGCTTCTGCCTCCAATAGATTTCCTAAGCACTAGTGTTTTAAGGAACAGCTTAAAAAGATTATCCTAATGTGATTTCTTTATAATGGGTGTGTTCCTTATCTTATCCTAGTGTCTAAACTCTTCTCCATGGCTGGACCCCCAAATAATATTCCTTTACGTGCTAAGGGGTAACTAGAGAGTGGGATAGGTTTAATAACTACCCTAACCCTAACCCTAACGCGTACCCTAACGCTAACCCCTACCCTAACCCTAACACGTACCCTAATCCTAACCCATACCCTAAACCGAGCCCTAACCCTAACACTAACCCAAACCCTAACCCTAACCCATACCCTACGCCGTACCCAAAGCCCTCCCCGAAACCGTATCCTAAGCCGTACCCTAAGCCTAACCCTAAGCCTAACCCTAACCCTAGGCTACCCTTGACTGCTTCTGCCTCCAATAGATTTCCTAAGCACTAGTGTTTTAAGGAACAGCTTAAAAAGAGAATCCTAATGTGATTTCTTTATAATGGGTGTGTTCCTTATCTAATCCTAGTGTCTAAACTCTTCTCCATGGCTGGAACCCCAAATAATATTCCTTTATGTGCTAAGGGGTATCTAGAGTGTGGGATAGGTTTAATCACTACCCTAACCCTAAAGCGTACCATAACCCTAACCCCTACCCTAACCCTAACACGTACCCTAATCCTAACCCGTACCCTAAACCGAGCCCTAACCCTAACACTAACCCTAACCCTAACCCTAACCCATACCCTACGCCGTACCCGAAGCCCTCCCCGAACCCGTACCCTAAGCCGTACCCTAAGCCTACCCCTAAGCCTAACCCTAACCCTAGGCTACCCTTGACTGCTTCTGCCTCCAATAGATTTCCTAAGCACTAGTGTTTTAAGGAACAGCTTAAAAAGAGAATCCTAATGTGATTTCTTTATAATGTGTGTGTTCCTTATATTATCTTAGAGTCTAAACTCTTCTCCATGGCTGGACCCCCAAATAATATTCCTTTACGTGCTAAGGGGTATCTAGAGAGTGGGATAGGTTTAATAACTACCCTAAACCTAACGCGTACCCTAACCCTAACCCCTACCCTAACCCTAACACGTACCCTAATCCTAACCTGTACCCTAAACCGAGCCCTAACCCTAACCCTCACCCATACCCTACGCCGTACCCGAAACCCTCCCCGAACCCGTACCCTAAGCCGTACCCTAAGCCTAACCCTAAGCCTAACCCTAACCCTAGGCTACCCATGACTGCTTCTGCCTCCAATATATTTCCTAAGCACTAGTGTTTTAAGGAACAGCTTAAAAAGAGAATCCTAATGTGATTTCTTTATAATGGGTGTGTTCTTATCTGATCCTAGTGTCTAAACTCTTCTCCATGGCAGGACCCCCAAATAATATTCCTTTACGTGCTAAGGGGTATCTAGAGAGTGGGATATGTTTAATAACTACCCTAACCCTAACGCGTACCCTAACCCTAACCCCTACCCTAACCCTAACACGTACCCTAATCCTAACCCGTACCCTAAACCGAGCCCTAACCCTAACACTAACCCTAACACTAACCCTAACCCATACCCTACGCCGTACCCGAAGCCCTCCCCGAAACCGTACCCTAAGCCGTACCCTAAGCCTAACCTTAAGCCTAACCCTAACCCTAGGCTACCCTTGACTTCTTCTGCCTCCAATAGATTTCCTAAGCACTAGTGTTTTAAGGAACAGCTTAAAAAGAGAATCCTAATGTGATTTCTTTATAATGGGTGTGTTCCTTATCTTATCCTAGTGTCTAAACTCTTCTCAATGGCTGGACCCCCAAATAATATTCCTTTACGTGCTAATGTTTATCTAGAGAGTATGATAGGTTTAATAACTACCCTAACCCTAACACGTACCCTAACCCTAACCCCTACCCTAACACTAACGTGTACCCTAACCCTAACCCCTACCCTAACCCTAACACGTACCCTAATCCTAACCCGTACCCTAAACCGAGCCCTAACCCTAACACTAACCCAAACCCTAACCCTAACCCATACCTTACGCCGTACCCGAACCCCTCCCCGAACCCGTACCCTAAGCCGTACCCTAAGCCTAACCCTATGCCTAACACTAACCCTAGGCTGCCCTTGACTGCTTCTGCCTCCAATAGATTTCCTAAGCACTAGTGTTTTAAGGAACAGCTTAAAAAGAGAATCCTAATGTGATTTCTTTATAATGGGTGTGTTCCTTATCTAATCCTAGTGTCTAAACTCTTCTCCATGGCTGGACCCCCAAATAATATTCCTTTACGTGCTAAGGGGTATCTAGAGAGTGGGATATGTTTAATAACTACCCTAACCCTAACGCGTACCCTAACCCTAACCCCTACCCTAACCCTAACACGTACCCTAATCCTAACCCGTACCCTAAACCGAGCCCTAACCCTAAAACTAACCCTAACCCTAACCCTAACCCATACCCTACGCCGTACCCGAAGCCCTCCCCGAACCCGTACCCTAAGCCTAACCCTAAGCCTAACCCTAACCCTAGGCTACCCTTGACTGCTTCTGCCTCCAATAGATTTCCTAAGCACTAGTGTTTTAACGAACAGCTTAAAAAGAGAATCCTAATGTGATTTCTTTATAATGGGTGTGTTCCTTATCTAATCCTAGTGTCTAAACTCTTCTCCATGGCTGGACCCCCAAATAATATTCCTTTATGTGCTAAGGGGTATCTAGAGAGTGGGATAGGTTTAATCACTACCCTAACCCTAACGCGTACCATAACCCTAATCGCTACCCTAACCCTAACACGTACCCTAATCCTAACCCGTAACCTAAACCGAGCCCTAACCCTAACACTAACCCTAACCCTAACCCTAACCCATACCCTACGCCGTACCCGAAGCCCTCCCCGAACCCGTACCCTAAGCCGTACCCTAAGCCTACCCCTAAGCCTAATCCTAACCCTAGGCTACCCTTGACTGCTTCTGCCTCCAATAGATTTCCTAAGCACTAGTGTTTTAAGGAACAGCTTAAAAAGAGAATCCTAAAGTGATTTCTTTATAATGGGTGTGTTCCTTATCTTATCCTAGTGTCTAAACTCTTCTCCATGGCTGGACCCCCAAATAATATTCCTTTACGTGCTAAGGGTTAACTAGAGAGTGGGATAGGTTTAATAACTACCCTAAACCTAACGCGTACCCTAACGCTAACCCCTACCCTAACCCTAACACGTACCCTAATCCTAACCCGTAACCTAAACCGAGCCCCAACCCTAACACTAACCCTAACACTAACCCTAAACCATACCCTACGCCGTACCCGAAGCCCTCCCCGAACCCGGACCCTAAGCCGTACCCTAAGCCTAACCCTAAGCCTAACCCTAACCCTAGGCTACCCTTGACTGCTTCTGCCTCCAATAGATTTCCTAAGCACTAGTGTTGTAAGGAACAGCTTAAAAAGAGAATCCTAATGTGATTTCTTTATAATGTGTGTGTTCCTTATATTATCTTAGTGTCTAAACTCTTCTCCATGGCTGGACCCCCAAATAATATTCCTTTACGTGCTAAGGGGTATCTAGAGAGTGGGATAGGTTTAATAACTACCCTAACCCTAACGCGTACCCTAACCCTAACCCCTACCATAAACCTAACACGTACCCTAATCCTAACCCGTACCCTAAACCGAGCCCTAACCCTAACACTAACCCTAACCCTAACCCTAACCCATACCCTACGCCGTACCCGAAGCCCTCCCCGAACCCGTACCCTAAGCCGTACCCTAAGCCTAACCCTAAGCCTAACCCTAACCCTAGGCTACCCTTGACTGCTTCTGCCTCCAATAGATTTCCTAAGCACTAGTGTTTTAAGGAACAGCTTAAAAAGAGAATCCTAATGTGATTTCTTTATAATGGGTGTGTTCCTTATCTTATCCTAGTGTCTAAACTCTTCTCCATGGCTGGACCCCCAAATAATATTCCTTTACGTGCTAAGGGGTAACTAGAGAGTGGGATAGGTTTAATAACTACCCTAACCCCAACGCGTACCCTAACGCTAACCCCTACCCTAACCCTAACACGTACCCTAATCCTAATCCGTACCCTAAACCGAGCCCTAAACCTAACACTAACCCTAACCCTAACTCTAACCCATACCCTACGCCATACCCGAAGCCCTCCCCAAACCCGTACCCTAAACAGTACCCTAAGCCTAACCCTAAGCCTAACCCTAACCCTAGGCTACCCTTGACTGCTTCTGCCTCCAATAGATTTCCTAAGCACTAGTGTTTTAAGGAACAGCTTAAAAAGAGAATCCTAATGTGATTTCTTTATAATGTGTGTGTTCCTTATATTATCTTAGTGTCTAAACTCTTCTCCATGGCTGGACCCCAAAATAATATTCCTTTACGTGCTAAGGGGTATCTAGAGAGTGGGATAGGTTTAATCACTACCTTAACCGTAACGCGTACCCTAAACCTAACCCCTACCCTAACCCTAACACGTACCCTAATCCTAACCCGTACCCTAAACCGAGCCCTAACCCTAACACTAACCCTAACCCTAACCCTAACCCATACCCTACACCGTACCCGAAGCCCTCCCCGAACCCGTACCCTAAGCCGTACCCTAAGCCTAACCCTAACCCTAGGCTACCCTTGACTGCTTCTGCCTCCAATAGATTTCCTAAGCACTAGTGTTTTAAGGAACAGCTTAAAAAGAGAATCCTAATGTGATTTCTTTATAATGGGTGTGTTCCTTATCTTATCCTAGTGTCTAAACTCTTCTCCATGGCTGGACCCCCAAATAATATTCCTTTACGTGCTAAGGGGTAACTAGAGAGTGGGATAGGTTTAATAACTACCCTAACCCTAACGCGTACCCTAACGCTAACCCCTACCCTAACCCTAACACGTACCCTAATCCTAACCCATACCCTAAACCGAGCCCTAACCCTAACACTAACCCTAACCCTAACCCTAACCCATACCCTACGCCGTACCCAAAGCCCTCCCCGAAACCGTATAGTAAGCCGTACCCTAAGCCTAACCCTAAGCCTAACCCTAACCCTAGGCTACCCTTGACTGCTTCTGCCTCCAATAGATTTCCTAAGCACTAGTGTTTTAAGGAACAGCTTAAAAAGAGAATCCTAATGTGATTTCTTTATAATGGGTGTGTTCCTTATCTAATCCTAGTGTCTAAACTCTTCTCCATGGCTGGACCCCCAAATAATATTCCTATATGTGCTAAGGGGTATCTAGAGTGTGGGATAGGTTTAATCACTACCCTAACCCTAACGCGTACCATAACCCTAACCCCTACCCTAACCCTAACACGTACCCTAATCCTAAACCGTACCCTAAACCGAGCCCTAACCCTAACACTAACCCTAACCCTAACCCTAACCCATACCCTACACCGTACCCGAAGCCCTCTCCGAACCCGTACCCTAAGCCGTACCCTAAGCCTACCCCTAAGCCTAACCCTAACCCTAGGCTACCCTTGACTGCTTCTGCGTCCAATAGATTTCCTAAGCACTAGTGTTTTAAGGAACAGCTTAAAAAGAGAATCCTAATGTGATTTCTTTATAATGTGTGTGTTCCTTATATTATCTTAGAGTCTAAACTCTTCTCCATGGCTGGACCCCCAAATAATATTCCTTTACGTGCTAAGGGGTATCTAGAGAGTGGGATAGGTTTAATAACTACCCTAAACCTAACGCGTACCCTAACCCTAACCCCTACCCTAACCCTAACACGTACCCTAATCCTAACCTGTACCCTAAACCGAGCCCTAACCCTAACCCTCACCCATACCCTACGCCGTACCCGAAACCCTCCCCGAACCCGTACCCTAAGCCGTACCCTAAGCCTAACCCTAAGCCTAACCCTAACCCTAGGCTACCCATGACTGCTTCTGCCTCCAATATATTTCCTAAGCACTAGTGTTTTAAGGAACAGCTTAAAAAGAGAATCCTAATGTGATTTCTTTATAATGGGTGTGTTCTTATCTGATCCTAGTGTCTAAACTCTTCTCCATGGCAGGACCCCCAAATAATATTCCTTTACGTGCTAAGGGGTATCTAGAGAGTGGGATATGTTTAATAACTACCCTAACCCTAACGCGTACCCTAACCCTAACCCCTACCCTAACCCTAACACGTACCCTAATCCTAACCCGTACCCTAAACCGAGCCCTAACCCTAACACTAACCCTAACACTAACCCTAACCCATACCCTACGCCGTACCCGAAGCCCTCCCCGAAACCGTACCCTAAGCCGTACCCTAAGCCTAACCTTAAGCCTAACCCTAACCC
This sequence comes from Balaenoptera physalus, assembly GCF_965194825.1. Classification (NCBI taxonomy): domain Eukaryota; kingdom Metazoa; phylum Chordata; class Mammalia; order Artiodactyla; family Balaenopteridae; genus Balaenoptera; species Balaenoptera physalus. The sequence continues at coordinate 309,411 of NW_028125873.1, forward strand.
TAGGCTACCCTTGACTTCTTCTGCCTCCAATAGATTTCCTAAGCACTAGTGTTTTAAGGAACAGCTTAAAAAGAGAATCCTAATGTGATTTCTTTATAATGGGTGTGTTCCTTATCTTATCCTAGTGTCTAAACTCTTCTCAATGGCTGGACCCCCAAATAATATTCCTTTACGTGCTAATGTTTATCTAGAGAGTATGATAGGTTTAATAACTACCCTAACCCTAACACGTACCCTAACCCTAACCCCTACCCTAACACTAACGTGTACCCTAACCCTAACCCCTACCCTAACCCTAACACGTACCCTAATCCTAACCCGTACCCTAAACCGAGCCCTAACCCTAACACTAACCCAAACCCTAACCCTAACCCATACCTTACGCCGTACCCGAACCCCTCCCCGAACCCGTACCCTAAGCCGTACCCTAAGCCTAACCCTATGCCTAACACTAACCCTAGGCTGCCCTTGACTGCTTCTGCCTCCAATAGATTTCCTAAGCACTAGTGTTTTAAGGAACAGCTTAAAAAGAGAATCCTAATGTGATTTCTTTATAATGGGTGTGTTCCTTATCTAATCCTAGTGTCTAAACTCTTCTCCATGGCTGGACCCCCAAATAATATTCCTTTACGTGCTAAGGGGTATCTAGAGAGTGGGATATGTTTAATAACTACCCTAACCCTAACGCGTACCCTAACCCTAACCCCTACCCTAACCCTAACACGTACCCTAATCCTAACCCGTACCCTAAACCGAGCCCTAACCCTAAAACTAACCCTAACCCTAACCCTAACCCATACCCTACGCCGTACCCGAAGCCCTCCCCGAACCCGTACCCTAAGCCTAACCCTAAGCCTAACCCTAACCCTAGGCTACCCTTGACTGCTTCTGCCTCCAATAGATTTCCTAAGCACTAGTGTTTTAACGAACAGCTTAAAAAGAGAATCCTAATGTGATTTCTTTATAATGGGTGTGTTCCTTATCTAATCCTAGTGTCTAAACTCTTCTCCATGGCTGGACCCCCAAATAATATTCCTTTATGTGCTAAGGGGTATCTAGAGAGTGGGATAGGTTTAATCACTACCCTAACCCTAACGCGTACCATAACCCTAATCGCTACCCTAACCCTAACACGTACCCTAATCCTAACCCGTAACCTAAACCGAGCCCTAACCCTAACACTAACCCTAACCCTAACCCTAACCCATACCCTACGCCGTACCCGAAGCCCTCCCCGAACCCGTACCCTAAGCCGTACCCTAAGCCTACCCCTAAGCCTAATCCTAACCCTAGGCTACCCTTGACTGCTTCTGCCTCCAATAGATTTCCTAAGCACTAGTGTTTTAAGGAACAGCTTAAAAAGAGAATCCTAAAGTGATTTCTTTATAATGGGTGTGTTCCTTATCTTATCCTAGTGTCTAAACTCTTCTCCATGGCTGGACCCCCAAATAATATTCCTTTACGTGCTAAGGGTTAACTAGAGAGTGGGATAGGTTTAATAACTACCCTAAACCTAACGCGTACCCTAACGCTAACCCCTACCCTAACCCTAACACGTACCCTAATCCTAACCCGTAACCTAAACCGAGCCCCAACCCTAACACTAACCCTAACACTAACCCTAAACCATACCCTACGCCGTACCCGAAGCCCTCCCCGAACCCGGACCCTAAGCCGTACCCTAAGCCTAACCCTAAGCCTAACCCTAACCCTAGGCTACCCTTGACTGCTTCTGCCTCCAATAGATTTCCTAAGCACTAGTGTTGTAAGGAACAGCTTAAAAAGAGAATCCTAATGTGATTTCTTTATAATGTGTGTGTTCCTTATATTATCTTAGTGTCTAAACTCTTCTCCATGGCTGGACCCCCAAATAATATTCCTTTACGTGCTAAGGGGTATCTAGAGAGTGGGATAGGTTTAATAACTACCCTAACCCTAACGCGTACCCTAACCCTAACCCCTACCATAAACCTAACACGTACCCTAATCCTAACCCGTACCCTAAACCGAGCCCTAACCCTAACACTAACCCTAACCCTAACCCTAACCCATACCCTACGCCGTACCCGAAGCCCTCCCCGAACCCGTACCCTAAGCCGTACCCTAAGCCTAACCCTAAGCCTAACCCTAACCCTAGGCTACCCTTGACTGCTTCTGCCTCCAATAGATTTCCTAAGCACTAGTGTTTTAAGGAACAGCTTAAAAAGAGAATCCTAATGTGATTTCTTTATAATGGGTGTGTTCCTTATCTTATCCTAGTGTCTAAACTCTTCTCCATGGCTGGACCCCCAAATAATATTCCTTTACGTGCTAAGGGGTAACTAGAGAGTGGGATAGGTTTAATAACTACCCTAACCCCAACGCGTACCCTAACGCTAACCCTACCCTAACCCTAACACGTACCCTAATCCTAATCCGTACCCTAAAACCGAGCCCTAAACCTAACACTAACCCTAACCCTAACTCTAACCCATACCCTACGCCATACCCGAAGCCCTCCCCAAACCCGTACCCTAAACAGTACCCTAAGCTAACCCTAAGCCTAACCCTAACCCTAGGCTACCCTTGACTGCTTCTGCCTCCAATAGATTTCCTAAGCACTAGTGTTTTAAGGAACAGCTTAAAAAGAGAATCCTAATGTGATTTCTTTATAATGTGTGTGTTCCTTATATTATCTTAGTGTCTAAACTCTTCTCCATGGCTGGACCCCAAAATAATATTCCTTTACGTGCTAAGGGGTATCTAGAGAGTGGGATAGGTTTAATCACTACCTTAACCGTAACGCGTACCCTAAACCTAACCCTACCCTAACCCTAACACGTACCCTAATCCTAACCCGTACCCTAAACCGAGCCCTAACCCTAACACTAACCCTAACCCTAACCCTAACCCATACCCTACACCGTACCCGAAGCCCTCCCCGAACCCGTACCCTAAGCCGTACCCTAAGCCTAACCCTAACCCTAGGCTACCCTTGACTGCTTCTGCCTCCAATAGATTTCCTAAGCACTAGTGTTTTAAGGAACAGCTTAAAAAGATTATCCTAATGTGATTTCTTTATAATGGGTGTGTTCCTTATCTTATCCTAGTGTCTAAACTCTTCTCCATGGCTGGACCCCAAATAATAATATTCCTTTACGTGCTAAGGGGTAACTAGAGAGTGGGATAGGTTTAATAACTACCCTAACCCTAACGCGTACCCTAACGCTAACCCCTACCCTAACCCTAACACGTACCCTAATCCTAACCCATACCCTAAACCGAGCCCTAACCCTAACACTAACCCTAACCCTAACCCTAACCCATACCCTACGCCGTACCCAAAGCCCTCCCCGAAACCGTATAGTAAGCCGTACCCTAAGCCTAACCCTAAGCCTAACCCTAACCCTAGGCTACCCTTGACTGCTTCTGCCTCCAATAGATTTCCTAAGCACTAGTGTTTTAAGGAACAGCTTAAAAAGAGAATCCTAATGTGATTTCTTTATAATGGGTGTGTTCCTTATCTAATCCTAGTGTCTAAACTCTTCTCCATGGCTGGACCCCCAAATAATATTCCTATATGTGCTAAGGGGTATCTAGAGTGTGGGATAGGTTTAATCACTACCCTAACCCTAACGCGTACCATAACCCTAACCCCTACCCTAACCCTAACACGTACCCTAATCCTAAACCGTACCCTAAACCGAGCCCTAACCCTAACACTAACCCTAACCCTAACCCTAACCCATACCCTACACCGTACCCGAAGCCCTCTCCGAACCCGTACCCTAAGCCGTACCCTAAGCCTACCCCTAAGCCTAACCCTAACCCTAGGCTACCCTTGACTGCTTCTGCGTCCAATAGATTTCCTAAGCACTAGTGTTTTAAGGAACAGCTTAAAAAGAGAATCCTAATGTGATTTCTTTATAATGTGTGTGTTCCTTATATTATCTTAGAGTCTAAACTCTTCTCCATGGCTGGACCCCCAAATAATATTCCTTTACGTGCTAAGGGGTATCTAGAGAGTGGGATAGGTTTAATAACTACCCTAACCCTAACGCGTACCCTAACCCTAACCCCTACCCTAACCCTAACACGTACCCTAATCCTAACCTGTACCCTAAACCGAGCCCTAACCCTAACCCTCACCCATACCCTACGCCGTACCCGAAACCCTCCCCGAACCCGTACCCTAAGCCATACCCTAAGCCTAACCCTAAGCCTAACCCTAACCCTAGGCTACCCATGACTGCTTCTGCCTCCAATATATTTCCTAAGCACTAGTGTTTTAAGGAACAGCTTAAAAAGAGAATCCTAATGTGATTTCTTTATAATGGGTGTGTTCTTATCTGATCCTAGTGTCTAAACTCTTCTCCATGGCAGGACCCCCAAATAATATTCCTTTACGTGCTAAGGGGTATCTAGAGAGTGGGATATGTTTAATAACTACCCTAACCCTAACGCGTACCCTAACCCTAACCCCTACCCTAACCCTAACACGTACCCTAATCCTAACCCGTACCCTAAACCGAGCCCTAACCCTAACCCTAACCCTAACCCATACCCTACGCCGTACCCGAAGCCCTCCCCGAAACCGTACCCTAAGCCGTACCCTAAGCCTAACCCTAAGCCTAACCCTAACCCTAGGCTACCCTTGACTTCTTCTGCCTCCAATAGATTTCCTAAGCACTAGTGTTTTAAGGAACAGCTTAAAAAGAGAATCCTAATGTGATTTCTTTATAATGGGTGTGTTCCTTATCTTATCCTAGTGTCTAAACTCTTCTCCATGGCTGGACCCCCAAATAATATTCCTTTACGTGCTAATGTTTATCTAGAGAGTATGATAGGTTTAATAACTACCCTAACCCTAACACGTACCCTAACCCTAACCCCTACCCTAACACTAACGTGTACCCTAACCCTAACCCCTACCCTAACCCTAACACGTACCCTAATCCTAACCCGTACCCTAAACCGAGCCCTAACCCTAACACTAACCCAAACCCTAACCCTAACCCATACCTTACGCCGTACCCGAACCCCTCCCCGAACCCGTACCCTAAGCCGTACCCTAAGCCTAACCCTATGCCTAACACTAACCCTAGGCTGCCCTTGACTGCTTCTGCCTCCAATAGATTTCCTAAGCACTAGTGTTTTAAGGAACAGCTTAAAAAGAGAATCCTAATGTGATTTCTTTATAATGGGTGTGTTCCTTATCTAATCCTAGTGTCTAAACTCTTCTCCATGGCTGGACCCCCAAATAATATTCCTTTACGTGCTAAGGGGTATCTAGAGAGTGGGATATGTTTAATAACTACCCTAACCCTAACGCGTACCCTAACCCTAACCCCTACCCTAACCCTAACACGTACCCTAATCCTAACCCGTACCCTAAACCGAGCCCTAACCCTAAAACTAACCCTAACCCTAACCCTAACCCATACCCTACGCCGTACCCGAAGCCCTCCCCGAACCCGTACCCTAAGCCTAACTCTAAGCCTAACCCTAACCCTAGGCTACCCTTGACTGCTTCTGACTCCAATAGATTTCCTAAGCACTAGTGTTTTAAGGAACAGCTTAAAAAGAGAATCCTAATGTGATTTCTTTATAATGGGTGTGTTCCTTATCTTATCCTAGTGTCTAAACTCTTCTCCATGGCTGGACCCCGAAATAATATTCCTTTACGGGCTAAGGGGTAACTAGAGAGTGGGATAGGTTTAATAACTACCCTAACCCTAACGCTTACCCTAACGCTAACCGCTACCCTAACCCTAACACGTACCCTAATCCTAACCCGTACCCTAAACCGAGCCCTAACCCTAACACTAACCCTAACCCTAACCCTAACCCATACCCTACGCCGTATCCGAAGCCCTCCCCGAACCCGTACCCTAAGCCGTACCCTAAGCCTAAACCTAAGCCTAACCCTAACCCTAGGCTACCCTTGACTGCTTCTGCCTCCAATACATTTCCTAAGCACTAGTGTTTTAACGAACAGCTTAAAAAGAGAATCCTAATGTGATTTCTTTATAATGGGTGTGTTCCTTATCTAATCCTAGTGTCTAAACTCTTCTCCATGGCTGGACCCCCAAATAATATTCCTTTATGTGCTAAGGGGTATCTAGAGAGTGGGATAGGTTTAATCACTACCCTAACCCTAACGCGTACCATAACCCTAATCGCTACCCTAACCCTAACACGTACCCTAATCCTAACCCTACCCTAAACCGAGCCCTAACCCTAACACTAACCCTAACCCTAACCCTAACCCATACCCTACGCCGTACCCGAAGCCCTCCCCGAACCCGTACCCTAAGCCGTACCCTAAGCCTACCCCTAAGCCTAATCCTAACCCTAGGCTACCCTTGACTGCTTCTGCCTCCAATAGATTTCCTAAGCACTAGTGTTTTAAGGAACAGCTTAAAAAGAGAATCCTAAAGTGATTTCTTTATAATGGGTGTGTTCCTTATCTTATCCTAGTGTCTAAACTCTTCTCCATGGCTGGACCCCCAAATAATATTCCTTTACGTGCTAAGGGTTAATTAGAGAGTGGGATAGGTTTAATAACTACCCTAAACCTAACGCGTACCCTAACGCTAACCCCTACCCTAACCCTAACACGTACCCTAATCCTAACCCGTAACCTAAACCGAGCCCCAACCCTAACACTAACCCTAACACTAACCCTAAACCATACCCTACGCCGTACCCGAAGCCCTCCCCGAACCCGGACCCTAAGCCGTACCCTAAGCCTAACCCTAAGCCTAACCCTAACCCTAGGCTACCCTTGACTGCTTCTGCCTCCAATAGATTTCCTAAGCACTAGTGTTGTAAGGAACAGCTTAAAAAGAGAATCCTAATGTGATTTCTTTATAATGTGTGTGTTCCTTATATTATCTTAGTGTCTAAACTCTTCTCCATGGCTGGACCCCCAAATAATATTCCTTTACGTGCTAAGGGGTATCTAGAGAGTGGGATAGGTTTAATAACTACCCTAACCCTAACGCGTACCCTAACCCTAACCCCTACCATAACCCTAACACGTACCCTAATCCTAACCCGTACACTAAACCGAGCCCTAACCCTAACACTAACCCTAACCCTAACCCTAACCCATACCCTACGCCGTACCCGAAGCCCTCCCCGAACCCGTACCCTAAGCCGTACCCTAAGCCTAACCCTAAGCCTAACCCTAACCCTAGGCTACCCTTGACTGCTTCTGCCTCCAATAGATTTCCTAAGCACTAGTGTTTTAAGAAACAGCTTAAAAAGAGAATCCTAATGTGATTTCTTTATAATGGGTGTGTTCCTTATCTTATCCTAGTGTCTAAACTCTTCTCTATGGCTGGACCCCCAAATAATATTCCTTTACGTGCTAAGGGGTAACTAGAGAGTGGGATAGGTTTAATAACTACCCTAACCCTAACGCGTACCCTAACGCTAACCGCTACCCTAACCCTAACACGTACGCTAATCCTAACCGGTACCCTAAACCGAGCCCTAACCCTAACACTAACCCTAACCCTAACCCTAACCCATACCCTATGCCGTACCCGAAGCCCTCCCCGAACCCGTACCCTAAGCCGTACCCTAAGCCTAAACCTAAGCCTAACCCTAACCCTAGGCTACCCTTGACTGCTTCTGCCTCCAATAGATTTCCTAAGCACTAGTGTTTTAAGGAACAGCTTAAAAAGAGAATCCTAATGTGATTTCTTTATAATGGGTGTGTTCCTTATCTAATCCTAGTGTCTAAACTCTTCTCCATGGCTGGACCCCCAAATAATATTCCTTTATGTGCTAAGGGGTATCTAGAGTGTGGGAAAGGTTTAATCACTACCCTAACCCTAACGCGTACCATAACCCTAACACCTACCCTAACCCTAACACGTACCCTAATCCTAACCCGTACCCTAAACCGAGCCCTATCCCTAACACTAACCCTAACCCTAACCCTAACCCATACCCTACGCCGTACCCGAAGCCCTCCCCGAACCCGTACCCTAAGCCGTACCCTAAGCCTACCCCTAAGCCTAACCCTAACCCTAGGCTACCCTTGACTGCTTCTGCCTCCAATAGATTTCCTAAGCACTAGTGTTTTAAGGAACAGCTTAAAAAGAGAATCCTAATGTGATTTCTTTATAATGTGTGTGTTCCTTATATTATCTTAGAGTCTAAACTCTTCTCCATGGCTGGACCCCCAAATAATATTCCTTTACGTGCTAAGGGGTATCTAGAGAGTGGGATAGGTTTAATAACTACCCTAACCCTAACCCCTACCCTAACCCTAACACGTACCCTAATCCTAACCTGTACCCTAAACCGAGCCCTAACCCTAACCCTCACTCATACCCTACGCCGTACCCGAAACCCTCCCCGAAACCGTACCCTAAGCCGTACCCTAAGCCTAACCCTAAGCCTAACCCTAACCCTAGGCTACCCTTGACTGCTTCTGCCTCCAATATATTTCCTAAGCACTAGTGTTTTAAGGAACAGCTTAAAAAGAGAATCCTAATGTGATTTCTTTATAATGGGTGTGTTCTTATCTGATCCTAGTGTCTAAACTCTTCTCCATGGCAGGACCCCCAAATAATATTCCTTTACGTGCTAAGGGGTATCTAGAGAGTGGGATATGTTTAATAACTACCCTAACCCTAACGCGTACCCTAACCCTAACCCCTACCCTAACCCTAACACGTACCCTAATCCTAACCCGTACCCTAAACCGAGCCCTAACCCTAACTCTAACCCTAACCCTAACCCTAACCCATACCCTACGCCGTACCCGAAGCCCTCCCCGAACCCGTACCCTAAGCCGTACCCTAAGCCTAACCCTAAGCCTAACCCTAACCCTAGGCTACCCTTGACTTCTTCTGCCTCCAATAGATTTCCTAAGCACTAGTGTTTTAAGGAACAGCTTAAAAAGAGAATCCTAAAGTGATTTCTTTATAATGGGTGTGTTCCTTATCTTATCCTAGTGTCTAAACTCTTCTCCATGGCTGGACCCCCAAATAATATTCCTTTACGTGCTAAGGGTTAATTAGAGAGTGGGATAGGTTTAATAACTACCCTAAACCTAACGCGTACCCTAACCCTAACCCCTACCCTAACCCTAACACGTACCCTAATCCTAACCCGTAACCTAAACCGAGCCCCAACCCTAACACTAACCCTAACACTAACCCTAAACCATACCCTACGCCGTACCCGAAGCCCTCCCCGAACCCGGACCCTAAGCCGTACCCTAAGCCTAACCCTAAGCCTAACCCTAACCCTAGGCTACCCTTGACTGCTTCTGCCTCCAATAGATTTCCTAAGCACTAGTGTTGTAAGGAACAGCTTAAAAAGAGAATCCTAATGTGATTTCTTTATAATGTGTGTGTTCCTTATATTATCTTAGTGTCTAAACTCTTCTCCATGGCTGGACCCCCAAATAATATTCCTTTACGTGCTAAGGGGTATCTAGAGAGTGGGATAGGTTTAATAACTACCCTAACCCTAACGCGTACCCTAACCCTAACCCCTACCATAACCCTAACACGTACCCTAATCCTAACCCGTACACTAAACCGAGCCCTAACCCTAACACTAACCCTAACCCTAACCCTAACCCATACCCTACGCCGTACACGAAGCCCTCCCCGAACCCGTACCCTAAGCCGTACCCTAAGCCTAACCCTAAGCCTAACCCTAACCCTAGGCTACCCTTGACTGCTTCTGCCTCCAATAGATTTCCTAAGCACTAGTGTTTTAAGAAACAGCTTAAAAAGAGAATCCTAATGTGATTTCTTTATAATGGGTGTGTTCCTTATCTTATCCTAGTGTCTAAACTCTTCTCTATGGCTGGACCCCCAAATAATATTCCTTTACGTGCTAAGGGGTAACTAGAGAGTGGGATAGGTTTAATAACTACCCTAACCCTAACGCGTACCCTAACGCTAACCGCTACCCTAACCCTAACACGTACGCTAATCCTAACCGGTACCCTAAACCGAGCCCTAACCCTAACACTAACCCTAACCCTAACCCTAACCCATACCCTATGCCGTACCCGAAGCCCTCCCCGAACCCGTACCCTAAGCCGTACCCTAAGCCTAAACCTAAGCCTAACCCTAACCCTAGGCTACCCTTGACTGCTTCTGCCTCCAATAGATTTCCTAAGCACTAGTGTTTTAAGGAACAGCTTAAAAAGAGAATCCTAATGTGATTTCTTTATAATGGGTGTGTTCCTTATCTTATCCTAGTGTCTAAACTCTTCTCCATGGCTGGACCCCCAAATAATATTCCTTTACGTGCTAATGTTTATCTAGAGAGTATGATAGGTTTAATAACTACCCTAACCCTAACACGTACCCTAACCCTAACCCCTACCCTAACACTAACGTGTACCCTAACCCTAACCCCTACCCTAACCCTAACACGTACCCTAATCCTAACCCGTACCCTAAACCGAGCCCTAACCCTAACACTAACCCAAACCCTAACCCTAACCCATACCTTACGCCGTACCCGAACCCCTCCCCGAACCCGTACCCTAAGCCGTACCCTAAGCCTAACCCTATGCCTAACACTAACCCTAGGCTGCCCTTGACTGCTTCTGCCTCCAATAGATTTCCTAAGCACTAGTGTTTTAAGGAACAGCTTAAAAAGAGAATCCTAATGTGATTTCTTTATAATGGGTGTGTTCCATATCTAATCCTAGTGTCTAAACTCTTCTCCATGGCTGGACCCCCAAATAATATTCCTTTATGTGCTAAGGGGTATCTAGAGAGTGGGATAGGTTTAATCACTACCCTAACCCTAACGCGTACCCTAACCCTAACCCCTAACCTAACCCTAACACGTACCCTAATCCTAACCCGTACCCTAAACCGAGCCCTAACACTAACACTAACCCTAACCCTAACCCTAACCCATACCCTACGCCGTACCCGAAGCCCTCCCCGAACCCGTACCCTAAGCCGTACCCTAAGCCTAACCCTAAGCCTAACCCTAACCCTAGGCTACCCTTCACTGCTTCTGCCTCCAATAGATTTCCTAAGCACTAGTGTTTTAAGGAACAGCTTAAAAAGAGAATCCTAATGTGATTTCTTTATAATGTGTGTGTTCCTTATATTATCTTAGTGTCTAAACTCTTCTCCATGGCTGGACCCCCAAATAATATTCCTTTACGTGCTAAGGGGTATCTAGAAAGTGGGATAGGTTTAATAACTACCCTAACCCTAACGCGTACCCTAACCCTAACCCCTACCATAACCCTAACACGTACCCTAATCCTAACCCGTACCCTAAACCGAGCCCTAACCCTAACACTAACCCTACCCCTAACCCTAACCCATACCCTACGCCGTACCCGAAACCCTCCCCGAACCCGTACCCTAAGCCGTACCCTAAGCCTAACCCTAAGCCTAACCCTAACCCTAGGCTACCCTTGACTGCTTCTGCCTCCAATATATTTCCTAAGCACTAGAGTTTTAAGGAACAGCTTAAAAAGAGAATCCTAATGTGATTTCTTTATAATGGGAGTGTTCCTTATCTGATCCTAGTGTCTAAACTCTTCTCCATGGATGGACCCCCAAATAATATTCCTTTACGTGCTAAGGGGTATCTAGAGAGTGGGATATGTTTAATAACTACCCTAACCCTAACGCGTACCCTAACCCTAACCCCTACCATAACCCTAACACGTACCCTAATCCTAACCCGTACCCTAAAACTAACCCTAACCCTAACCCTAACCCATACCCTACGCCGTACCCGAAGCCCTCCCCGAACCCGTACCCTAAGCCGTACCCTAAGCCTACCCCTAAGCCTAACACTAACCCTAGGCTACCCTTGACTGCTTCTGCCTCCAATAGATTTCCTAAGCACTAGTGTTTTAAGGAACAGCTTAAAAAGAGAATCCTAATGTGATTTCTTTATAATGTGTGTGTTCCTTATATTATCTTAGTGTCTAAACTCTTCTCCATGGCTGGACCCCCAAATAATATTCCTTTACGTGCTAAGGGGTATCTAGAGAGTGGGATAGGTTTAATAACTACCCTAACCCTAACGCGTACCCTAACCCTAACCCCTAACCTAACCCTAACACGTACCCTAATCCTAACCCGTACCCTAAACCGAGCCCTAACCCTAACACTAACCCTAACCCTAACCCTAACCCATACCCTACGCCGTACCCGAAGCCCTCCCCGAACCCGTACCCTAAGCCGTACCATAAGCCTAACCCTAAGCCTAACCCTAACCCTAGGCTACCCTTGACTGCTTCTGCCTCCAATAGATTTCCTAAGCACTAGTGTTTTAAGGAACAGCTTAAAAAGAGAATCCTAATGTGATTTCTTTATAATGGGTGTGTTCCTTATCTTATCCTAGTGTCTAAACACTTCTCCATGGCTGGACCCCCAAATAATATTCCTTTACGTGCTAAGGGGTAACTAGAGAGTGGGATAGGTTTAATAACTACCCTAACCCTAACGCGTACCCTAACGCTAACCCCTACCCTAACCCTAACACGTACCCTAATCCTAACCCGTAACCTAAACCGAGCCCTAACCCTAACACTAACCCTAACCCTAACCCTAACCCATACCCTACGCCGTACCCGAAGCCCTCCCCGAACCCGTACCCTAAGCCGTACCCTAAGCCTAACCCTAAGCCTAACCCTAACCCTAGGCTACCCTTGACTGCTTCTGCCTCCAATAGATTTCCTAAGCACTAGTGTTTTAAGGAACAGCTTAAAAAGAGAATCCTAATGTGATTTCTTTATAATGTGTGTGTTCCTTATATTACCTTAGTGTCTAAACTCTTCTCCATGGCTGGACCCCCAAATAATATTCCTTTACGTGCTAAGGGGTATCTAGAAAGTGGGATAGGTTTAATAACTACCCTAACCCTAACGCGTACCCTAACCCTAACCCCTACCATAACCCTAACACGTACCCTAATCCTAACCCGTACCCTAAACCGAGCCCTAACCCTAACACTAACCCTAACCCTAACCCTAACCATACCCTACGCCGTACCCGAAACCCTCCCCGAACCCGTACCCTAAGCCGTACCCTAAGCCTAACCCTAACCCTAGGCTACCCTTGACTGCTTCTGCCTCCAATAGATTTCCTAAGCACTAGTGTTTTAAGGAACAGCTTAAAAAGAGAATCCTAATGTGATTTCTTTATAATGGGTGTGTTCCTTATCTTATCCTAGTGTCTAAACTCTTCTCCATGGCTGGACCCCCAAATAATATTCCTTTACGGGCTAAGGGGTAACTAGAGAGTGGGATAGGTTTAATAACTACCCTAACCCTAACGCGTACCCTAACGCTAACCGCTACCCTAACCCTAACACATACCCTAATCCTAACCCGTACCCTAAACCTAGCCCTAGCCCTAACCCTAACCCATACCCTACGCCGTATCCGAAGCCCTCCCCGAACCCGTACCCTAAGCCGTACCCTAAGCCTAAACCTAAGCCTAACCCTAACCCTAGGCTACCCTTGACTGCTTCTGCCTCCAATAGATTTCCTAAGCACTAGTGTTTTAACGAACAGCTTAAAAAGAGAATCCTAATGTGATTTCTTTATAATGGGTGTGTTCCTTATATTATCTTAGTGTCTAAACTCTTCTCCATGGCTGGACCCCCAAATAATATTCCTTTACGTGCTAAGGGGTATCTAGAGAGTGGGATAGGTTTAATCACTACCCTAACCCCAACGCGTACCATAACCCTAACCCCTACCCGAACCCTAACACGTACCCTAATCCTAACCCGTACCCTAAACCGAGCCCTAACCCTAACACTAACCCTAACCCTAACCCTAACCCAAACCCTACGCCGTACCCGAAGCCCTCCCCGAACCCGTACCCTAAGCCGTACCCTAAGCCTAACCCTAAGCCTAACCATAACCCTAGGCTACCCTTGACTGCTTCTGCCTCCAATAGATTTCCTAAGCACTAGTGTTTTAAGGAACAGCTTAAAAAGAGAATCCTAATGTGATTTCTTTATAATGTGTGTGTTCCTTATATTATCTTAGAGTCTAAACTCTTCTCCATGGCTGGACCCCCAAATAATATTCCTTTACGTGCTAAGGGGTATCTAGAGAGTGGGATAGGTTTAATAACTACCCTAACCCTAACCCCTACCCTAACCCTAACACGTACCCTATTCCTAACCTGTACCCTATACCGAGCCCTAACCCTAACCCTAACACATACCCTACGCCGTACCCGAAGCCCTCCCCGAACCCGTACCCTAAGCCGTACCCTAAGCCTAACCCTAAGCCTAACCCTAACCCTAGGCTACCCTTGACTTCTTCTGCCTCCAATAGATTTCCTAAGCACTAGTGTTTTAAGGAACAGCTTAAAAAGAGAATCCTAATGTGATTTCTTTATAATGGGTGTGTTCCTTATCTTATCCTAGTGTCTAAACTATTCTCCATGGCTGGACCCCCAAATAATATTCCTTTACGTGCTAAGGGGTAACTAGAGAGTGGGATAGGTTTAATAACTACCCTAACCCTAACGCGTACCCTAACGCTAACCGCTACCCTAACCCTAACACGTACCCTAATCCTAACCCGTACCCTAAACCGAGCCCTAACCCTAACACTAACCCTAACCCTAACCCTAACCCATACCCTACGCCGTACCCGAAGCCCTCCCCGAACCCGTACCCTAAGCCGTACCCTAAGCCTAAACCTAAGCCTAACCCTAACCCTAGGCTACCCTTGACTGCTTCTGCCTCCAATAGATTTCCTAAGCACTAGTGTTTTAAGGAACAGCTTAAAAAGAGAATCCTAATGTGATTTCTTTATAATGGGTGTGTTCCTTATCTAATCCTAGTGTCTAAACTCTTCACCATGGCTGGACCCCCAAATAATATTCCTTTATGTGCTAAGGGGTATCTAGAGAGTGGGATAGGTTTAATCACTACCCTAACCCTAACGCGTACCATAACACTAACCCCTACCCTAACCCTAACACGTACCCTAATCCTAACCCGTACCCTAAACCGAGCCCTAACCCTAACACTAACCCTAACCCTAACCCTAACCCATACCCTACGCCGTACCCGAAGCCCTCCCCGAACCCCTACCCTAAGCCGTACCCTAAGCCTACCCCTAAGCCTAATCCTAACCCTAGGCTACCCTTGACTGCTTCTGCCTCCAATAGATTTCCTAAGCACTAGTGTTTTAAGGAACAGCTTAAAAAGAGAATCCTAATGTGATTTCTTTATAATGGGTGTGTTCCTTATCTTATCCTAGTGTCTAAACTCTTCTCCATGGCTGGACCCCCAAATAATATTCCTTTACGGGCTAAGGGGTAACTAGAGAGTGGGATAGGTTTAATAACTACCCTAACCCTAACGCGTACCCTAACGCTAACCGCTACCCTAACCCTAACACATACCCTAATCCTAACCCGTACCCTAAACCTAGCCCAAGCCCTAACCCTAACCCATACCCTACGCCGTATCCGAAGCCCTCCCCGAACCCGTACCCTAAGCCGTACCCTAAGCCTAAACCTAAGCCTAACCCTAACCCTAGGCTACCCTTGACTGCTTCTGCCTCCAATAGATTTCCTAAGCACTAGTGTTTTAACGAACAGCTTAAAAAGAGAATCCTAATGTGATTTCTTTATAATGGGTGTGTTCCTTATATTATCTTAGTGTCTAAACTCTTCTCCATGGCTGGACCCCCAAATAATATTCCTTTACGTGCTAAGGGGTATCTAGAGAGTGGGATAGGTTTAATCACTACCCTAACCCCAACGCGTACCATAACCCTAACCCCTACCCGAACCCTAACACGTACCCTAATCCTAACCCGTACCCTAAACCGAGCCCTAACCCTAACACTAACCCTAACCCTAACCCTAACCCAAACCCTACGCCGTACCCGAAGCCCTCCCCGAACCCGTACCCTAAGCCGTACCCTAAGCCTAACCCTAAGCCTAACCATAACCCTAGGCTACCCTTGACTGCTTCTGCCTCCAATAGATTTCCTAAGCACTAGTGTTTTAAGGAACAGCTTAAAAAGAGAATCCTAATGTGATTTCTTTATAATGTGTGTGTTCCTTATATTATCTTAGAGTCTAAACTCTTCTCCATGGCTGGACCCCCAAATAATATTCCTTTACGTGCTAAGGGGTATCTAGAGAGTGGGATAGGTTTAATAACTACCCTAACCCTAACCCCTACCCTAACCCTAACACGTACCCTATTCCTAACCTGTACCCTAAACCGAGCCCTAACCCTAACCCTAACACATACCCTACGCCGTACCCGAAGCCCTCCCCGAACCCGTACCCTAAGCCGTACCCTAAGCCTAACCCTAAGCCTAACCCTAACCCTAGGCTACCCTTGACTTCTTCTGCCTCCAATAGATTTCCTAAGCACTAGTGTTTTAAGGAACAGCTTAAAAAGAGAATCCTAATGTGATTTCTTTATAATGGGTGTGTTCCTTATCTTATCCTAGTGTCTAAACTATTCTCCATGGCTGGACCCCCAAATAATATTCCTTTACGTGCTAAGGGGTAACTAGAGAGTGGGATAGGTTTAATAACTACCCTAACCCTAACGCGTACCCTAACGCTAACCGCTACCCTAACCCTAACACGTACCCTAATCCTAACCCGTACCCTAAACCGAGCCCTAACCCTAACACTAACCCTAACCCTAACCCTAACCCATACCCTACGCCGTACCCGAAGCCCTCCCCGAACCCGTACCCTAAGCCGTACCCTAAGCCTAAACCTAAGCCTAACCCTAACCCTAGGCTACCCTTGACTGCTTCTGCCTCCAATAGATTTCCTAAGCACTAGTGTTTTAAGGAACAGCTTAAAAAGAGAATCCTAATGTGATTTCTTTATAATGGGTGTGTTCCTTATCTAATCCTAGTGTCTAAACTCTTCACCATGGCTGGACCCACAAATAATATTCCTTTATGTGCTAAGGGGTATCTAGAGAGTGGGATAGGTTTAATCACTACCCTAACCCTAACGCGTACCATAACACTAACCCCTACCCTAACCCTAACACGTACCCTAATCCTAACCCGTACCCTAAACCGAGCCCTAACCCTAACACTAACCCTAACCCTAACCCTAACCCATACCCTACGCCGTACCCGAAGCCCTCCCCGAACCCCTACCCTAAGCCGTACCCTAAGCCTACCCCTAAGCCTAATCCTAACCCTAGGCTACCCTTGACTGCTTCTGCCTCCAATAGATTTCCTAAGCACTAGTGTTTTAAGGAACAGCTTAAAAAGAGAATCCTAATGTGATTTCTTTATAATGGGTGTGTTCCTTATCTTATCCTAGTGTCTAAACTCTTCTCCATGGCTGGACCCCCAAATAATATTCCTTTACGGGCTAAGGGGTAACTAGAGAGTGGGATAGGTTTAATAACTACCCTAACCCTAACGCGTACCCTAACGCTAACCGCTACCCTAACCCTAACACATACCCTAATCCTAACCCGTACCCTAAACCTAGCCCAAGCCCTAACCCTAACCCATACCCTACGCCGTATCCGAAGCCCTCCCCGAACCCGTACCCTAAGCCGTACCCTAAGCCTAAACCTAAGCCTAACCCTAACCCAAGGCTACCCTTGACTGCTTCTGCCTCCAATAGATTTCCTAAGCACTAGTGTTTTAACGAACAGCTTAAAAAGAGAATTCTAATGTGATTTCTTTATAATGGGTGTGTTCCTTATCTAATCCTAGTGTCTAAACTCTTCTCCATGGCTGGACCCCCAAATAATATTCCTTTATGTGCTAAGGGGTATCTAGAGAGTGGGATAGGTTTAATCACTACCCTAACCCTAACGCGTACCATAACCCTAACCGCTACCCTAACCCTAACACGTACCCTAACCCTAACCCGTACCCTAAAACTAACCCTAACCCTAACCCTAACCCATACCCTACGCCGTACCCGAAGCCCTCCCCGAACCCGTACCCTAAGCCGTACCCTAAGCCTACCCCTAAGCCTAACACTAACCCTAGGCTACCCTTGACTGCTTCTGCCTCCAATAGATTTCCTAAGCACTAGTGTTTTAAGGAACAGCTTAAAAAGAGAATCCTAATGTGATTTCTTTATAATGGGTGTGTTCCTTATATTATCTTAGTGTCTAAACTCTTCTCCATGGCTGGACCCCCAAATAATATTCCTTTACGTGCTAAGGGGTATCTAGAGAGTGGGATAGGTTTAATAACTACCCTAACCCTAACGCGTACCCTAACCCTAACCCCTAACCTAACCCTAACACGTACCCTAATCCTAACCCGTACCCTAAACCGAGCCCTAACCCTAACACTAACCCTAACCCTAACCCTAACCCATACCCTACGCCATACCCGAAGCCCTCCCCGAACCCGTACCCTAAGCCGTACCATAAGCCTAACCCTAAGCCTAACCCTAACCCTAGGCTACCCTTGACTGCTTCTGCCTCCAATAGATTTCCTAAGCACTAGTGTTTTAAGGAACAGCTTAAAAAGAGAATCCTAATGTGATTTCTTTATAATGGGTGTGTTCCTTATCTTATCCTAGTGTCTAAACACTTCTCCATGGCTGGACCCCCAAATAATATTCCTTTACGTGCTAAGGGGTAACTAGAGAGTGGGATAGGTTTAATAACTACCCTAACCCTAACGCGTACCCTAACGCTAACCCCTACCCTAACCCTAACACGTACCCTAATCCTAACCCGTAACCTAAACCGAGCCCTAACCCTAACACTAACCCTAACCCTAACCCTAACCCATACCCTACGCCGTACCCGAAGCCCTCCCCGAACCCGTACCCTAAGCCGTACCCTAAGCCTAACCCTAAGCCTAACCCTAACCCTAGGCTACCCTTGACTGCTTCTGCCTCCAATAGATTTCCTAAGCACTAGTGTTTTAAGGAACAGCTTAAAAAGAGAATCCTAATGTGATTTCTTTATAATGTGTGTGTTCCTTATATTACCTTAGTGTCTAAACTCTTCTCCATGGCTGGACCCCCAAATAATATTCCTTTACGTGCTAAGGGGTATCTAGAAAGTGGGATAGGTTTAATAACTACCCTAACCCTAACGCGTACCCTAACCCTAACCCCTACCATAACCCTAACACGTACCCTAATCCTAACCCGTACCCTAAACCGAGCCCTAACCCTAACACTAACCCTAACCCTAACCCTAACCCATACCCTACGCCGTACCCGAAACCCTCCCCGAACCCGTACCCTAAGCCTAAACCTAAGCCTAACCCTAACCCTAGGCTACCCTTGACTGCTTCTGCCTCCAATAGATTTCCTAAGCACTAGTGTTTTAAGGAACAGCTTAAAAAGAGAATCCTAATGTGATTTCTTTATAATGGGTGTGTTCCTTATCTTATCCTAGTGTCTAAACTCTTCTCCATGGCTGGACCCCCAAATAATATTCCTTTACGGGCTAAGGGGTAACTAGAGAGTGGGATAGGTTTAATAACTACCCTAACCCTAACGCGTACCCTAACGCTAACCGCTACCCTAACCCTAACACATACCCTAATCCTAACCCGTACCCTAAAACTAGCCCTAGCCCTAACCCTAACCCATACCCTACGCCGTATCCGAAGCCCTCCCCGAACCCGTACCCTAAGCCGTACCCTAAGCCTAAACCTAAGCCTAACCCTAACCCTAGGCTACCCTTGACTGCTTCTGCCTCCAATAGATTTCCTAAGCACTAGTGTTTTAACGAACAGCTTAAAAAGAGAATCCTAATGTGATTTCTTTATAATGGGTGTGTTCCTTATATTATCTTAGTGTCTAAACTCTTCTCCATGGCTGGACCCCCAAATAATATTCCTTTACGTGCTAAGGGGTATCTAGAGAGTGGGATAGGTTTAATCACTACCCTAACCCCAACGCGTACCATAACCCTAACCCCTACCCGAACCCTAACACGTACCCTAATCCTAACCCGTACCCTAAACCGAGCCCTAACCCTAACACTAACCCTAACCCTAACCCTAACCCAAACCCTACGCCGTACCCGAAGCCCTCCCCGAACCCGTACCCTAAGCCGTACCCTAAGCCTAACCCTAAGCCTAACCATAACCCTAGGCTACCCTTGACTGCTTCTGCCTCCAATAGATTTCCTAAGCACTAGTGTTTTAAGGAACAGCTTAAAAAGAGAATCCTAATGTGATTTCTTTATAATGTGTGTGTTCCTTATATTATCTTAGAGTCTAAACTCTTCTCCATGGCTGGACCCCCAAATAATATTCCTTTACGTGCTAAGGGGTATCTAGAGAGTGGGATAGGTTTAAAAACTACCCTAACCCTAACGCGTACCCTAACCCTAACCCCTACCCTAACCCTAACACGTACCCTAATCCTAACCCGTACCCTAAACCGAGCCCTAACCCTAACCCTCACCCTAACCCTAACCCTAACCCATACCCTACGCCGTACCCGAAGCCCTCCCCGAACCCATACCCTAAGCCGTACCCTAAGCCTAAACCTAAGCCTAACCCTAACCCTAGGCTACCCTTGACTGCTTCTGCCTCCAATAGATTTCCTAAGCACTAGTGTTTTAAGGAACAGCTTAAAAAGAGAATCCTAATGTGATTTCTTTATAATGGGTGTGTTCCTTATCTAATCCTAGTGTCTAAACTCTTCACCATGGCTGGACCCCCAAATAATATTCCTTTATGTGCTAAGGGGTATCTAGAGAGTGGGATAGGTTTAATCACTACCCTAACCCTAACGCGTACCATAACACTAACCCCTACCCTAACCCTAACACGTACCCTAATCCTAAACCGTACCCTAAACCGAGCCCTAACCCTAACACTAACCCTAACCCTAACCCTAACCCATACCCTACGCCGTACCCGAAGCCCTCCCCGAACCCATACCCTAAGCCGTACCCTAAGCCTAAACCTAAGCCTAACCCTAACCCTAGGCTACCCTTGACTGCTTCTGCCTCCAATAGATTTCCTAAGCACTAGTGTTTTAAGGAACAGCTTAAAAAGAGAATCATAATGTGATTTCTTTATAATGTGTGTGTTCCTTATATTATCTTAGAGTCTAAACTCTTCTCCATGGCTGGACCCCCAAATAATATTCCTTTACGTGCTAAGGGGTATCTAGAGAGTGGGATAGGTTTAATAACTACCCTAACCCTAACCCCTACCCTAACCCTAACACGTACCCTATTCCTAACCTGTACCCTAAACCGAGCCCTAACCCTAACCCTAACACATACCCTACGCCGTACCCGAAGCCCTCCCCGAACCCGTACCCTAAGCCGTACCCTAAGCCTAACCCTAAGCCTAACCCTAACCCTAGGCTACCCTTGACTTCTTCTGCCTCCAATAGATTTCCTAAGCACTAGTGTTTTAAGGAACAGCTTAAAAAGAGAATCCTAATGTGATTTCTTTATAATGGGTGTGTTCCTTATCTTATCCTAGTGTCTAAACTATTCTCCATGGCTGGACCCCCAAATAATATTCCTTTACGTGCTAAGGGGTAACTAGAGAGTGGGATAGGTTTAATAACTACCCTAACCCTAACGCGTACCCTAACGCTAACCGCTACCCTAACCCTAACACGTACCCTAATCCTAACCCGTACCCTAAACCGAGCCCTGACCCTAACACTAACCCTAACCCTAACCCTAACCCATACCCTACGCCGTACCCGAAGCCCTCCCCGAACCCGTACCCTAAGCCGTACCCTAAGCCTAAACCTAAGCCTAACCCTAACCCTAGGCTACCCTTGACTGCTTCTGCCTCCAATAGATTTCCTAAGCACTAGTGTTTTAAGGAACAGCTTAAAAAGAGAATCCTAATGTGATTTCTTTATAATGGGTGTGTTCCTTATCTAATCCTAGTGTCTAAACTCTTCACCATGGCTGGACCCCCAAATAATATTCCTTTATGTGCTAAGGGGTATCTAGAGAGTGGGATAGGTTTAATCACTACCCTAACCCTAACGCGTACCATAACACTAACCCCTACCCTAACCCTAACACGTACCCTAATCCTAACCCGTACCCTAAACCGAGCCCTAACCCTAACACTAACCCTAACCCTAACCCTAACCCATACCCTACGCCGTACCCGAAGCCCTCCCCGAACCCCTACCCTAAGCCGTACCCTAAGCCTACCCCTAAGCCTAATCCTAACCCTAGGCTACCCTTGACTGCTTCTGCCTCCAATAGATTTCCTAAGCACTAGTGTTTTAAGGAACAGCTTAAAAAGAGAATCCTAATGTGATTTCTTTATAATGGGTGTGTTGCTTATTTTATCCTAGTGTCTAAACTCTTCTCCATGGCTGGACCCCCAAATAATATTCCTTTTCGTGCTAAGGGGTAACTAGAGAGTGGGATAGGTTTACTAACTACCCTAAAGCTAACGCGTACCCTAACGCTAACCCCTACCCTAACCCTAACACGTACCCTAATCCTAACCCGTAACCTAAACCGAGCCCCAACCCTAACACTAACCCTAAACCTAACCCTAAACCATACCCTACGCCGTACACGAAGCCCTCCCCGAACCCGTACCCTAAGCCGTACCCTAAGCCTAACCCTAAGCCTAACCCTAACCCTAGGCTACCCTTGACTGCTTCTGCCTCCAATAGATTTCCTAAGCACTAGTGTTTTAAGGAACAGCTTAAAAAGAGAATCCTAATGTGATTTCTTTATAATGTGTGTGTTCCTTATATTATCTTAGAGTCTAAACTCTTCTCCATGGCTGGACACCCAAATAATATTCCTTTACGTGCTAAGGGGTATCTAGAGAGTGGGATAGGTTTAATAACTACCCTAACCCTAACGCGTACCCTAACCCTAACCCCTACCCTAACCCTAACACGTACCCTAATCCTAACCTGTACCCTAAACCGAGCCCTAACCCTAACCCTAACCCATACCCTACGCCGTACCCGAAGCCCTCCCCGAACCCGTACCCTAAGCCGTACCCTAAGCCTAACCCTAAGCCTAACCCTAACCCTAGGCTACCCTTGACTTCTTCTGCCTCCAATAGATTTCCTAAGCACTAGTGTTTTAAGGAACAGCTTAAAAAGAGAATCCTAATGTGATTTCTTTATAATGGGTGTGTTCCTTATCTTATCCTAGTGTCTAAACTATTCTCCATGGCTGGACCGCCAAATAATATTCCTTTACGTGCTAAGGGGTAACTAGAGAGTGGGATAGGTTTAATAACTACCCTAACCCTAACGCGTACCCTAACGCTAACCGCTACCCTAACCCTAACACGTACCCTAATCCTAACCCGTACCCTAAACCGAGCCCTAACCCTAACACTAACCCTAACCCTAACCCTAACCCATACCCTACGCCGTACCCTAAGCCGTACCCTAAGCCTAAACCTAAGCCTAACCCTAACCCTAGGCTAACCTTGACTGCTTCTGCCTCCAATAGATTTCCTAAGCACTAGTGTTTTAAGGAACAGCTTAAAAAGAGAATCCTAATGTGATTTCTTTATAATGGGTGTGTTCCTTATCTAATCCTAGTGTCTAAACTCTTCACCATGGCTGGACCCCCAAATAATATACCTTTATGTGCTAAGGTGTATCTAGAGAGTGGGATAGGTTTAATCACTACCCTAACCCTAACGCGTACCATAACACTAAACCCTACCCTAACCCTAACACGTACCCTAATCCTAACCCGTACCCTAAACCGAGCCCTAACCCTAACACTAACCCTAACCCTAACCCTAACCCATACCCTACGCCGTACCCGAAGCCCTCCCCGAACCCCTACCCTAAGCCGTACCCTAAGCCTACCCCTAAGCCTAATCCTAACCCTAGGCTACCCTTGACTGCTTCTGCCTCCAATAGATTTCCTAAGCACTAGTGTTTTAAGGAACAGCTTAAAAAGAGAATCCTAATGTGATTTCTTTATAATGGGTGTGTTGCTTATTTTATCCTAGTGTCTAAACTCTTCTCCATGGCTGGACCCCCAAATAATATTCCTTTACGTGCTAAGGGGTAACTAGAGAGTGGGATAGGTTTAATAACTACCCTAAACCTAACGCGTTCCCTAACGCTAACCCCTACCCTAACCCTAACACGTACCCTAATCCTAACCCGTAACCTAAACCGAGCCCCAACCCTAACACTAACCCTAACCCTAACCCTAAACCATACCCTACGCCGTACCCGAAGCCCTCCCCGAACCCGTACCCTAAGCCGTACCCTAAGCCTAACCCTAAGCCTAACCCTAACCCTAGGCTACCCTTGACTGCTTCTGCCTCCAATAGATTTCCTAAGCACTAGTGTTTTAAGGAACAGCTTAAAAAGAGAATCCTAATGTGATTTCTTTATAATGGGTGTGTTCCTTATCTAATCCTAGTGTCTAAACTCTTCTCCATGGCTGGACCCCCAAATAATATTCCTTTACGTGCTAATTGTTTATCTAGAGAGTATGATAGGTTTAATAACTACCCTAACTCTAACACGTACCCTAACCCTAACCCATACCCTAACACTAACGCGTACCCTAACCCTAACCCCTACCCTAACCCTAACACGTACCCTAATTCTAACCCGTACCCTAAACCGAGACCTAACCCTAACACTAACCCAAACCCTAACCCTAACCCATACCTTACGCCGTACCCGAACCCCTCCCCGAACCCGTACCCTAAGCCGTACCCTAAGCCTAACCCTATGCCTAACACTAACCCTAGGCTACCCTTGACTGCTTCTGCCTCCAATAGATTTCCTAAGCACTAGTGTTTTAAGGAACAGCTTAAAAAGAGAATCCTAATGTGATTTCTTTATAATGGGTGTGTTCCTTATCTAATCCTAGTGTCTAAACTCTTCTCCATGGCTGGACCCCCAAATAATATTCCTTTATGTGCTAAGGGGTATCTAGAGAGTGGGATAGGTTTAATCACTACCCTAACCCTAACGCGTACCCTAACCCTAACCCCTACCCTAACCCTAACACGTACCCTAATCCTAACCCGTACCCTAAACCGAGCCCTAACACTAACACTAACCCTAACCCTAACCCTAACCCATACCCTACGCCGTACCCGAAGCCCTCCCCGAACCCGTACCCTAAGCCGTACCCTAAGCCTAACCCTAAGCCTAACCCTAACCCTAGGCTACCCTTCACTGCTTCTGCCTCCAATAGATTTCCTAAGCACTAGTGTTTTAAGGAACAGCTTAAAAAGAGAATCCTAATGTGATTTCTTTATAATGTGTGTGTTCCTTATATTATCTTAGTGTCTAAACTCTTCTCCATGGCTGGACCCCCAAATAATATTCCTTTACGTGCTAAGGGGTATGTAGAAAGTGGGATAGGTTTAATAACTACCCTAACCCTAACGCGTACCCTAACCCTAACCCCTACCATAACCCTAACACGTACACTAATCCTAACCCGTACCCTAAACCGAGCCCTAACCCTAACACTAACCCTAACCCTAACCCTAACCCATACCCTACGCCGTACCCGAAACCCTCCCCGAACCCGTACCCTAAGCCGTACCCTAAGCCTAACCCTAAGCCTAACCCTAACCCTAGGCTACCCTTGACTGCTTCTGCCTCCAATATATTTCCTAAGCACTAGAGTTTTAAGGAACAGCTTAAAAAGAGAATCCTAATGTGATTTCTTTATAATGGGTGTGTTCCTTATCTGATCCTAGTGTCTAAACTCTTCTCCATGGCTGGACCCCCAAATAATATTCCTTTACGTGCTAAGCGGTATCTAGAGAGTGGGATATGTTTAATAACTACCCTAACCCTAACGCGTACCCTAACCCTAACCCCTACCCTAACCCTAACACGTACCCTAATCCTAACCCCTACCCTAAACCGAGCCCTAACCCTAAAACTAACCCTAACCCTAACCCTAACCCATACCCTACGCCGTACCCGAAGCCCTCCCCGAACCCGTACCCTAAGCCTAACCCTAAGCCTAACCCTAACCCTAGGCTACCCTTGACTGCTTCTGCCTCCAATAGATTTCCTAAGCACTAGTGTTTTAAGGAACAGCTTAAAAAGAGAATCCTAATGTGATTTCTTTATAATGGGTGTGTTCCTTATCTTATCATAGTGTCTAAACTCTTCTCCATGGCTGGACCCCCAAATAATATTCCTTTACGGGCTAAGGGGTAACTAGAGAGTGGGATAGGTTTAATAACTACCCTAACCCTAACGCGTACCCTAACGCTAACCGCTACCCTAACCCTAACACGTACCCTAATACTAACCCGTACCCTAAACCGAGCCCTAACACTAACACTAACCCTAACCCTAACCCTAACCCATACCCTACGCCGTACCCGAAGCCCTCCCCGAACCCGTACCCTAAGCCGTACCCTAAGCCTAACCCTAAGCCTAACCCTAACCCTAGGCTACCCTTGACTGCTTCTGCCTCCAATAGATTTCCTAAGCACTAGTGTTTTAAGGAACAGCTTAAAAAGAGAATCCTAATGTGATTTCTTTATAATGTGTGTGTTCCTTATATTATCTTAGTGTCTAAACTCTTCTCCATGGCTGGACCCCCAAATAATATTCCTTTACGTGCTAAGGGGTATCTAGAGAGTGGGATAGGTTTAATAACTACCCTAACCCTAACGCGTACCCTAACCCTAACCCCTAACCTAACCCTAACACGTACCCTAATCCTAACCCGTACCCTAAACCGAGCCCTAACCCTAACACTAACCCTAACCCTAACCCATACCCTACGCCGTACCCGAAGCCCTCCCCGAACCCGTACCCTAAGCCGTACCATAAGCCTAACCCTAGGCCTAACCCTAACCCTAGGCTACCCTTGACTGCTTCTGCCTCCAATAGATTTCCTAAGCACTAGTGTTTTAAGGAACAGCTTAAAAAGAGAATCCTAATGTGATTTCTTTATAATGGGTGTGTTCCTTATCTTATCCTAGTGTCTAAACACTTCTCCATGGCTGGACCCCCAAATAATATTCCTTTACGTGCTAAGGGGTAACTAGAGAGTGGGATAGGTTTAATAACTACCCTAACCCTAACGCGTACCTTAACGCTAACCCCTACCCTAACCCTAACACGTACCCTAATCCTAACCCGTAACCTAAACCGAGCCCTAACCCTAACACTAACCCTAACCCTAACCCTAACCCATACCCTACGCCGTACCCGAAGCCCTCCCCGAACCCGTACCCTAAGCCGTACCCTAAGCCTAACCCTAAGCCTAACCCTAACCCTAGGCTACCCTTGACTGCTTCTGCCTCCAATAGATTTCCTAAGCACTAGTGTTTTAAGGAACAGCTTAAAAAGAGAATCCTAATGTGATTTCTTTATAATGTGTGTGTTCCTTATATTATCTTAGTGTCTAAACTCTTCTCCATGGCTGGACCCCCAAATAATATTCCTTTACGTGCTAAGGGGTATCTAGAGAGTGGGATAGGTTTAATCACTACCCTAACCCTAACGCGTACCATAACCCTAACCCCTACCCTAACCCTAACACGTACCCTAATCCTAACCCGTAACCTAAACCGAGCCCTAACCCTAACACTAACCCTAATCCTAACCCTAACCCAAACCCTACGCCGTACCCGAAGCCCTCCCCGAACCCGTACCCTAAGCCGTACCCTAAGCCTAACCCTAAGCCTAACCATAACCCTAGGCTACCCTTGACTGCTTCTGCCTCCAATAGATTTCCTAAGCACTAGTGTTTTAAGGAACAGCTTAAAAAGAGAATCCTAATGTGATTTCTTTATAATGTGTGTGTTCCTTATATTATCTTAGAGTCTAAACTCTTCTCCATGGCTGGACCCCCAAATAATATTCCTTTACGTGCTAAGGGGTATCTAGAGAGAGGGATAGGTTTAATAACTACCCTAACCCTAACGCGTACCCTAACCCTAACCCCTACCCTAACCCTAACACGTACCCTAATCCTAACCCGTACCCTAAACCGAGCCCTAACCCTAACACTCACCCTAACCCTAACCCTAACCCATACCCTACGCCGTACCCGAAGCCCTCCCCGAACCCGTACCCTAAGCCGTACCTTAAGCCTAAACCTAAGCCTAACCCTAACCCTAGGCTACCCTTGACTGCTTCTGCCTCCAATAGATTTCCTAAGCACTAGTGTTTTAAGGAACAGCTTAAAAAGAGAATCCTAAAGTGATTTCTTTATAATGGGTGTGTTCCTTATCTAATCCTAGTGTCTAAACGCTTCACCATGGCTGGACCTCCAAATAATATTCCTTTATGTGCTAAGGGGTATCTAGAGAGTGGGATAGGTTTAATCACTACCCTAACCCTAACGCGTACCATAACACTAACCCCTACCCTAACCCTAACACGTACCCTAATCCTAACCCGTACCCTAAACCGAGCCCTAACCCTAACACTAACCCTAACCCTAACCCTAACCCATACCCTATGCCGTACCCGAAGCCCTCCCTGAACCCGTACCCTAAGCCGTACCCTAAGCCTACCCCTAAGACTAATCCTAACCCTAGGCTACCCTTGACTGCTTCTGCCTCCAATAGATTTCCTAAGCACTAGTGTTTTAAGGAACAGCTTAAAAAGAGAATCCTAATGTGATTTCTTTATAATGGGTGTGTTGCTTATCTTATCCTAGTGTCTAAACTCTTCTCCATGGCTGGACCCCCAAATAATATTCCTTTACGTGCTAAGGGGTAACTAGAGAGTGGGATAGGTTTAATAACGACCCTAAACCTAACGCGTAACCTAACGCTAACCCCTACCCTAACCCTAACATGTACCCTAATCCTAACCCGTAACCTAAACCGAGCCCCAACCCTAACACTAACCCTAACCCTAACCCTAAATCATACCCTACGCCGTACCCGAAGCCCTCCCCGAACCCGTACCCTAAGCCGTACCCTAAGCCTAACCCTAAGCCTAACCCTAACCCTAGGCTACCCTTGACTGCTTCTGCCTCCAATAGATTTCCTAAGCACTAGTGTTTTAAGGAACAGCTTAAAAAGAGAATCCTAATGTGATTTCTTTATAACGGGTGTGTTCCTTATCTAATCCTAGTGTCTAAACTCTTCTCCATGTCTGGACCCCCAAATAATATTCCTTTACGTGCTAAGGGGTATCTAGAGAGTGGGATAGGTTTAATCACTACCCTAACCCTAACGCGTACCATAACCCTAACCCCTACCCTAACCCTAACACGTACCCTAATCCTAACCCGTACCCTAAACCGAGCCCTAACCCTAACACTAACCCTAACCCTAACCCTAACCCATACCCTACACCGTACCCGAAGCCCTCCCCGAACCCGTACCCTAAGCCGTACCCGAAGCCTACCCCTAAGCCTAACCCTAACTCTAGGCTACCCTTGACTGCTTCTGCCTCCAATAGATTTCCTAAGCACTAGTGTTTTAAGGAACAGCTTAAAAAGAGAATCCTAATGTGATTTCTTTATAATGTGTGTGTTCCTTATATTATCTTAGAGTCTAAACTCTTCTCCATGGCTGGACCCCCAAATAATATTCCTTTACGTGCTAAGGGGTATCTAGAGAGTGGGATAGGTTTAATAACTACCCTAACCCTAACGCGTACCCTAACCCTAACCCCTACCCTAACCCTAACACGTACCCTAATCCTAACCTGTACCCTAAACCGAGCCCTAACCCTAACCCTAACACATACCCTACGCCGTACCCGAAGCCCTCCCCGAACCCATACCCTAAGCCGTACCCTAAGCCTAACCCTAAGCCTAACCCTAACCCTAGGCTACCCTTGACTTCTTCTGCCTCCAATAGATTTCCTAAGCACTAGTGTTTTAAGGAACAGCTTAAAAAGAGAATCCTAATGTGATTTCTTTATAATGGGTGTGTTCCTTATCTTATCCTAGTGTCTAAACTATTCTCCATGGCTGGACCCCAAAATAATATTCCTTTACGTGCTAAGGGGTAACTAGAGAGTGGGATAGGTTTAATAACTACCCTAACCCTAACGCGTACCCTAACGCTAACCGCTACCCTAACCCTAACACGTACCCTAATCCTAACCCGTACCCTAAACCGAGCCCTAACCCTAACACTAACCCTAACCCTAACCCTAACCCATACCCTACACCATACCCGAAGCCCTCCCCGAACCCGTACCCTAAGCCGTACCCTAAGCCTAAACCTAAGCCTAACCCTAACCCTAGGCTACCCTTGACTGCTTCTGCCTCCAATAGATTTCCTAAGCACTAGTGTTTTAATGAACAGCTTAAAAAGAGAATCCTAATGTGATTTCTTTATAATGGGTGTGTTCCTTATCTAATCCTAGTGTCTAAACTCTTCACCATGGCTGGACCCCCAAATAATATTCCTTTATGTGCTAAGGGGTATCTAGAGAGTGGGATAGGTTTAATCACTACCCTAACCCTAACGCGTACCATAACACTAACCCCTACCCTAACCCTAACACGTACCCTAATCCTAACCCGTACCCTAAACCGAGCCCTAACCCTAACACTAACCCTAACCCTAACCCTAACCCATACCCTACGCCGTACCCGAAGCCCTCCCCGAACCCCTACCCTACGCCGTACCCGAAGCCCTCCCCGAACCCCTACCCTAAGCCGTACCCTAAGCCTACCCCTAAGCCTAATCCTAACCCTAGGCTACCCTTGACTGCTTCTGCCTCCAATAGATTTCCTAAGCACTAGTGTTTTAAGGAACAGCTTAAAAAGAGAATCCTAATGTGATTTCTTTATAATGGGTGTGTTGCTTATTTTATCCTAGTGTCTAAACTCTTCTCCATGGCTGGACCCCCAAATAATATTCCTTTACGTGCTAAGGGGTACCTAGAGAGTGGGATAGGTTTAATAACTACCCTAAACCTAACGAGTACCCTAACGCTAACCCCTACCCTAACCCTAACACGTACCCTAATCCTAACCCGTAACCTAAACCGAGCCCCAACCCTAACACTAACCCTAACCCTAACCCTAAACCATACCTTACGCCGTACCCGAAGCCCTCCCCGAACCCGTACCCTAAGCCGTACCCTAAGCCTAACCCTAAGCCTAACCCTAACCCTAGGCTACCCTTGACTGCTTCTGCCTCCAATAGATTTCCTAAGCACTAGTGTTTTAAGGAACAGCTTAAAAAGAGAATCCTAATGTGATTTCTTTATAATGTGTGTGTTCCTTATATTATCTTAGAGTCTAAACTCTTCTCCATGGCTGGACCCCCAAATAATATTCCTTTACGTGCTAAGGGGTATCTAGAGAGTGGGATAGGTTTAATAACTACCCTAACCCTAACGCGTACCCTAACCCTAACCCCTACCCTAACCCTAACACGTACCCTAATCCTAACCTGTACCCTAAACCGAGCCCTAACCCTAACCCTAACCCATACCCTACGCCGTACCCGAAGCCCTCCCCGAACCCGTACCCTAAGCCGTACCCTAAGCCTAAACCTAAGCCTAACCCTAACCCTAGGCTACCCTTGACTGCTTCTGCCTCCAATAGATTTCCTAAGCACTAGTGTTTTAACGAACAGCTTAAAAAGAGAATCCTAATGTGATTTCTTTATAATGGGTGTGTTCCTTATCTAATCCTAGTGTCTAAACTCTTCTCCATGGCTGGACCCCCAAATAATATTCCTTTATGTGCTAAGGGGTATCTAGAGAGTGGGATAGGTTTAATCACTACCCTAACCCTAACGCGTACCATAACCCTAACCGCTACCCTAACCCTAACACGTACCCTAATCCTAACCCGTACCCTAAACCGAGCCCTAACCCTAACACTAACCCTAACCCTAACCCATACCCTACGCCGTACCCGAAGCCCTCCCCGAACCCGTACCCTAAGCCGTACCCTAAGCCTACCCCTAAGCCTAACCCTAACCCTAGGCTACCCTTGACTGCTTCTGCCTCCAATAGATTTCCTAAGCACAAGTGTTTTAAGGAACAGCTTAAAAAGAGAATCCTAATGTGATTTCTTTATAATGTGTGTGTTCCTTATATTATCTTCGTGTCTAAACTCTTCTCCATGGCTGGACCCCCAAATAATATTCCTTTACGTGCTAAGGGGTATCTAGAGAGTGGGATAGGTTTAATAACTACCCTAACCCTAACGCGTACCCTAACCCTAACCCCTAACCTAACCCTAACACGTACCCTAATCCTAACCCGTACCCTAAACCGAGCCCTAACCCTAACACTAACCCTAACCCTAACCCTAACCCATACCCTACGCCGTACCCGAAGCCCTCCCCGAACCCGTACCCTAAGCCGTACCCTAAGCCTAACCCTAAGCCTAACCCTAACCCTAGGCTACCCTTGACTGCTTCTGCCTCCAATAGATTTCCTAAGCACTAGTGTTTTAAGGAACAGCTTAAAAAGAGAATCCTAATGTGATTTCTTTATAATGTGTGTGTTCCTTATATTATCTTAGTGTCTAAACTCTTCTCCATGGCTGGACCCCCAAATAATATTCCTTTACGTGCTAAGGGGTATCTAGAGCGTGGGATAGGTTTAATCACTACCCTAACCCTAACGCGTACCATAACCCTAACCCCTACCCTAACCCTAACACGTACCCTAATCCTAACCCGTACCCTAAACCGAGCCCTAACCCTAACACTAACCCTAACCCTAACCCTAACCCAAACCCTACGCTGTACCCGAAGCCCTCCCCGAACCCGTACCCTAAGCCGTACCCTAAGCCTAACCCTAAGCCTAACCCTAACACTAGGCTACCCTTGACTGCTTCTGCCTCCAATAGATTTCCTAACCACTAGTGTTTTAAGGAACAGCTTAAAAAGAGAATCCTAATGTGATTTCTTTATAATGTGAGTGTTCCTTATATTATCTTAGAGTCTAAACTCTTCTCCATGGCTGGACCCCCAAATAATATTCCTTTACGTGCTAAGGGGTATCTAGAGAGTGGGATAGGTTTAATAACTACCCTAACCCTAACGCGTACCCTAACCCTAACCCCTACCCTAACCCTAACACGTACCCTAATCCTAACCCGTACCCTAAACCGAGCTCTAACCCTAACCCTCACCCTAACCCTAACCCTAACCCATACCCTACGCCGTACCCGAAGCCCTCCCCGAACCCGTACCCTAAGCCGTACCCTAAGCCTAAACCTAAGCCTAACCCTAACCCTAGGCTACCCTTGACTGCTTCTGCCTCCAATAGATTTCCTAAGCACTAGTGTTTTAAGGAACAGCTTAAAAAGAGAATCCTAATGTGATTTCTTTATAATGGGTGTGTTCCTTATCTAATCCTAGTGTCTAAACTCTTCACCATGGGTGGACCCCCAAATAATATTCCTTTATATGCTAAGGGGTATCTAGAGAGTGGGATAGGTTTAATCACTACCCTAACCCTAACGCGTACCATAACACTAACCCCTACCCTAACCCTAACACGTACCCTAATCCTAAACCGTACCCTAAACCGAGCCCTAACCCTAACACTAACCCTAACCCTAACCCTAACCCATACCCTACGCCGTACCCGAAGCCCTCCGCGAACCCGTACCCTAAGCCGTACCCTAAGCCTACCCCTAAGCCTAATCCTAACCCTAGGCTACCCTTGACTGCTTCTGCCTCCAATAGATTTCCTAAGCACTAGTGTTTTAAGGAACAGCTTAAAAAGAGAATCCTAATGTGATTTCTTTATAATGGGTGTGTTGCTTATCTTATCCTAGTGTCTAAACTCTTCTCCATGGCTGGACCCCCAAATAATATTCCTTTACGTGCTAAGGGGTAACTAGAGAGTGGGATAGGTTTAATAACGACCCTAAACCTAACGCGTACCCTAACGCTAACCCCTACCCTAACCCTAACATGTACCCTAATCCTAACCCGTAACCTAAACCGAGCCCCAACCCTAACACTAACCCTAACCCTAACCCTAAACCATACCCTACGCCGTACCCGAAGCCCTCCCCGAACCTGTACCCTACGCCGTACCCTAAGCCTAACCCTAAGCCTAACCCTAACCCTAGGCTACCCTTGACTGCTTCTGCCTCCAATAGATTTCCTAAGCACTAGTGTTTTAAGGAACAGCTTAAAAAGAGAATCCTAATGTGATTTCTTTATAACGGGTGTGTTCCTTATCTAATCCTAGTGTCTAAACTCTTCTCCATGGCTGGACCCCCAAAAAATATTCCTTTACGTGCTAAGGGGTATCTAGAGAGTGGGATAGGTTTAATCACTACCCTAACCCTAACGCGTACCATAACCCTAACCCCTACCCTAACCCTAACACGTACCCTAATCCTAACCCGTACCCTAAACCGAGCCCTAACCCTAACACTAACCCTAACCCTAACCCTAACCCATACCCTACACCGTACCCGAAGCCCTCCCCGAACCCGTACCCTAAGCCGTACCCTAAGCCTACCCCTAAGCCTAACCCTAACTCTAGGCTACCCTTGACTGCTTCTGCCTCCAATAGATTTCCTAAGCACTAGTGTTTTAAGGAACAGCTTAAAAAGAGAATCCTAATGTGATTTCTTTATAATGTGTGTGTTCTTTATATTATCTTAGAGTCTAAACTCTTCTCCATGGCTGGACCCCCAAATAATATTCCTTTACGTGCTAAGGGGTATCTAGAGAGTGGGATAGGTTTAATAACTACCCTATCCCTAACGCGTACCCTAACCCTAACCCCTACCCTAACCCTAACACGTACCCTAATCCTAACCTGTACCCTAAACCGAGCCCTAACCCTAACCCTAACACATACCCTACGCCGTACCCGAAGCCCTCCCCGAACCCATACCCTAAGCCGTACCCTAAGCCTAACCCTAAGCCTAACCCTAACCCTAGGCTACCCTTGACTTCTTCTGCCTCCAATAGATTTCCTAAGCACTAGTGTTTTAAGGAACAGCTTAAAAAGAGAATCCTAATGTGATTTCCTTATAATGGGTGTGTTCCTTATCTTATCCTAGTGTCTAAACTATTCTCCATGGCTGGACCCCAAAATAATATTCCTTTACGTGCTAAGGGGTAACTAGAGAGTGGGATAGGTTTAATAACTACCCTAACCCTAACGCGTACCCTAACGCTAACCGCTACCCTAACCCTAACACGTACCCTAATCCTAACCCGTACCCTAAACCGAGCCCTAACCCTAACACTAACCCTAACCCTAACCCTAACCCATACCCTACGCCATACCCGAAGCCCTCCCCGAACCCGTACCCTAAGCCGTACCCTAAGCCTAAACCTAAGCCTAACCCTAACCCTAGGCTACCCTTGACTGCTTCTGCCTCCAATAGATTTCCTAAGCACTAGTGTTTTAATGAACAGCTTAAAAAGAGAATCCTAATGTGATTTCTTTATAATGGGTGTGTTCCTTATCTAATCCTAGTGTCTAAACTCTTCACCATGGCTGGACCCCCAAATAATATTCCTTTATGTGCTAAGGGGTATCTAGAGAGTGGGATAGGTTTAATCACTACCTTAACCCTAACGCGTACCATAACACTAACCCCTACCATAACCCTAACACGTACCCTAATCCTAACCCGTACCCTAAACCGAGCCCTAACCCTAACACTAACCCTAACCCTAACCCTAACCCATACCCTACGCCGTACCCGAAGCCCTCCCCGAACCCCTACCCTAAGCCGTACCCTAAGCCTACCCCTAAGCCTAATCCTAACCCTAGGCTACCCTTGACTGCTTCTGCCTCCAATAGATTTCCTAAGCACTAGTGTTTTAAGGAACAGCTTAAAAAGAGAATCCTAATGTGATTTCTTTATAATGGGTGTGTTGCTTATTTTATCCTAGTGTCTAAACTCTTCTCCATGGCTGGACCCCCAAATAATATTCCTTTACGTGCTAAGGGGTAACTAGAGAGTGGGATAGGTTTAATAACTACCCTAAACCTAACGCGTACCCTAACGCTAACCCCTACCCTAACCCTAACACGTACCCTAATCCTAACCCGTAACCTAAACCGAGCCCCAACCCTAACACTAACCCTAACCCTAACCCTAAACCATACCCTACGCCGTACCCGAAGCCCTCCCCGAACCCGTACCCTAAGCCGTACCCTAAGCCTAACCCTAAGCCTAACCCTAACCCTAGGCTACCCTTGACTGCTTCTGCCTCCAATAGATTTCCTAAGCACTAGTGTTTTAAGGAACAGCTTAAAAAGAGAATCCTAATGTGATTTCTTTATAATGTGTGTGTTCCTTATATTATCTTAGAGTCTAAACTCTTCTCCATGGCTGGACCCCCAAATAATATTCCTTTACGTGCTAAGGGGTATCTAGAGAGTGGGATAGGTTTAATAACTACCCTAACCCTAACGCGTACCCTAACCCTAACCCCTACCCTAACCCTAACACGTACCCTAATCCTAACCTGTACCCTAAACCGAGCCCTAACCCTAACCCTAACCCATACCCTACGCCGTACCCGAAGCCCTCCCCGAACCCGTACCCTAAGCCGTACCCTAAGCCTAAACCTAAGCCTAACCCTAACCCTAGGCTACCCTTGACTGCTTCTGCCTCCAATAGATTTCCTAAGCACTAGTGTTTTAACGAACAGCTTAAAAAGAGAATCCTCATGTGATTTCTTTATAATGGGTGTGTTCCTTATCTAATCCTAGTGTCTAAACTCTTCTCCATGGCTGGACCCCCAAATAATATTCCTTTATGTGCTAAGGGGTATCTAGAGAGTGGGATAGGTTTAATCACTACCCTAACCCTAACGCGTACCATAACCCTAACCGCTACCCTAACCCTAACACGTACCCTAATCCTAACCCGTACCCTAAACCGAGCCCTAACCCTAACACTAACCCTAACCCTAACCCTAACCCATACCCTACGCCGTACCCGAAGCCCTCCGCGAACCCGTACCCTAAGCCGTACCCTAAGCCTACCCCTAAGCCTAATCCTAACCCTAGGCTACCCTTGACTGCTTCTGCCTCCAATAGATTTCCTAAGCACTAGTGTTTTAAGGAACAGCTTAAAAAGAGAATCCTAATGTGATTTCTTTATAATGGGTGTGTTGCTTATCTTATCCTAGTGTCTAAACTCTTCTCCATGGCTGGACCCCCAAATAATATTCCTTTACGTGCTAAGGGGTAACTAGAGAGTGGGATAGGTTTAATAACGACCCTAAACCTAACGCGTACCCTAACGCTAACCCCTACCCTAACCCTAACATGTACCCTAATCCTAACCCGTAACCTAAACCGAGCCCCAACCCTAACACTAACCCTAACCCTAACCCTAAACCATACCCTACGCCGTACCCGAAGCCCTCCCCGAACCTGTACCCTACGCCGTACCCTAAGCCTAACCCTAAGCCTAACCCTAACCCTAGGCTACCCTTGACTGCTTCTGCCTCCAATAGATTTCCTAAGCACTAGTGTTTTAAGGAACAGCTTAAAAAGAGAATCCTAATGTGATTTCTTTATAACGGGTGTGTTCCTTATCTAATCCTAGTGTCTAAACTCTTCTCCATGGCTGGACCCCCAAAAAATATTCCTTTACGTGCTAAGGGGTATCTAGAGAGTGGGATAGGTTTAATCACTACCCTAACCCTAACGCGTACCATAACCCTAACCCCTACCCTAACCCTAACACATACCCTAATCCTAACCCGTACCCTAAACCGAGCCCTAACCCTAACACTAACCCTAACCCTAACCCTAACCCATACCCTACACCGTACCCGAAGCCCTCCCCGAACCCGTACCCTAAGCCGTACCCTAAGCCTACCCCTAAGCCTAACCCTAACTCTAGGCTACCCTTGACTGCTTCTGCCTCCAATAGATTTCCTAAGCACTAGTGTTTTAAGGAACAGCTTAAAAAGAGAATCCTAATGTGATTTCTTTATAATGTGTGTGTTCTTTATATTATCTTAGAGTCTAAACTCTTCTCCATGGCTGGACCCCCAAATAATATTCCTTTACCTGCTAAGGGGTATCTAGAGAGTGGGATAGGTTTAATAACTACCCTAACCCTAACGCGTACCCTAACCCTAACCCCTACCCTAACCCTAACACGTACCCTAATCCTAACCTGTACCCTAAACCGAGCCCTAACCCTAACCCTAACACATACCCTACGCCGTACCCGAAGCCCTCCCCGAACCCATACCCTAAGCCGTACCCTAAGCCTAACCCTAAGCCTAACCCTAACCCTAGGCTACCCTTGACTTCTTCTGCCTCCAATAGATTTCCTAAGCACTAGTGTTTTAAGGAACAGCTTAAAAAGAGAATCCTAATGTGATTTCCTTATAATGGGTGTGTTCCTTATCTTATCCTAGTGTCTAAACTATTCTCCATGGCTGGACCCCCAAATAATATTCCTTTACGTGCTAAGGGGTAACTAGAGAGTGGGATAGGTTTAATAACTACCCTAACCCTAACGCGTACCCTAACGCTAACCGCTACCCTAACCCTAACACGTACCCTAATCCTAACCCGTACCCTAAACCGAGCCCTAACCCTAACACTAACCCTAACCCTAACCCTAACCCATACCCTACGCCATACCCGAAGCCCTCCCCGAACCCGTACCCTAAGCCGTACCCTAAGCCTAAACCTAAGCCTAACCCTAACCCTAGGCTACCCTTGACTGCTTCTGCCTCCAATAGATTTCCTAAGCACTAGTGTTTTAATGAACAGCTTAAAAAGAGAATCCTAATGTGATTTCTTTATAATGGGTGTGTTCCTTATCTAATCCTAGTGTCTAAACTCTTCACCATGGCTGGACCCCCAAATAATATTCCTTTATGTGCTAAGGGGTATCTAGAGAGTGGGATAGGTTTAATCACTACCCTAACCCTAACGCGTACCATAACACTAACCCCTACCATAACCCTAACACGTACCCTAATCCTAACCCGTACCCTAAACCGAGCCCTAACCCTAACACTAACCCTAACCCTAACCCTAACCCATACCCTACGCCGTACCCGAAGCCCTCCCCGAACCCCTACCCTAAGCCGTACCCTAAGCCTACCCCTAAGCCTAATCCTAACCCTAGGCTACCCTTGACTGCTTCTGCCTCCAATAGATTTCCTAAGCACTAGTGTTTTAAGGAACAGCTTAAAAAGAGAATCCTAATGTGATTTCTTTATAATGGGTGTGTTGCTTATTTTATCCTAGTGTCTAAACTCTTCTCCATGGCTGGACCCCCAAATAATATTCCTTTACGTGCTAAGGGGTAACTAGAGAGTGGGATAGGTTTAATAACTACCCTAAACCTAACGCGTACCCTAACGCTAACCCCTACCCTAACCCTAACACGTACCCTAATCCTAACCCGTAACCTAAACCGAGCCCCAACCCTAACACTAACCCTAACCCTAACCCTAAACCATACCCTACGCCGTACCCGAAGCCCTCCCCGAACCCGTACCCTAAGCCGTACCCTAAGCCTAACCCTAAGCCTAACCCTAACCCTAGGCTACCCTTGACTGCTTCTGCCTCCAATAGATTTCCTAAGCACTAGTGTTTTAAGGAACAGCTTAAAAAGAGAATCCTAATGTGATTTCTTTATAATGTGTGTGTTCCTTATATTATCTTAGAGTCTAAACTCTTCTCCATGGCTGGACCCCCAAATAATATTCCTTTACGTGCTAAGGGGTATCTAGAGAGTGGGATAGGTTTAATAACTACCCTAACCCTAACGCGTACCCTAACCCTAACCCCTACCCTAACCCTAACACGTACCCTAATCCTAACCTGTACCCTAAACCGAGCCCTAACCCTAACCCTAACCCATACCCTACGCCGTACCCGAAGCCCTCCCCGAACCCGTACCCTAAGCCGTACCCTAAGCCTAACCCTAAGCCTAACCCTAACCCTAGGCTACCCTTGACTGCTTCTGCCTCCAATAGATTTCCTAAGCACTAGTGTTTTAAGGAACAGCTTAAAAAGAGAATCCTAATGTGATTTCTTTATAATGTGTGTGTTCCTTATATTATCTTAGTGTCTAAACTCTTCTCCATGGCTGGACCCCCAAATAATATTCCTTTACGTGCTAAGGGGTATCTAGAGAGTGGGATAG
The DNA here is from genome assembly GCF_965194825.1 of Balaenoptera physalus. Classification (NCBI taxonomy): domain Eukaryota; kingdom Metazoa; phylum Chordata; class Mammalia; order Artiodactyla; family Balaenopteridae; genus Balaenoptera; species Balaenoptera physalus. Next base: position 349,365 of record NW_028125873.1, read on the forward strand.
GTTTAATCACTACCCTAACCCTAACGCGTACCATAACCCTAACCCCTACCCTAACCCTAACACGTACCCTAATCCTAACCCGTACCCTAAACCGAGCCCTAACCCTAACACTAACCCTAACCCTAACCCTAACCCAAACCCTACGCTGTACCCGAAGCCCTCCCCGAACCCGTACCCTAAGCCGTACCCTAAGCCTAACCCTAAGCCTAACCCTAACACTAGGCTACCCTTGACTGCTTCTGCCTCCAATAGATTTCCTAACCACTAGTGTTTTAAGGAACAGCTTAAAAAGAGAATCCTAATGTGATTTCTTTATAATGTGAGTGTTCCTTATATTATCTTAGAGTCTAAACTCTTCTCCATGGCTGGACCCCCAAATAATATTCCTTTACGTGCTAAGGGGTATCTAGAGAGTGGGATAGGTTTAATAACTACCCTAACCCTAAAGCGTACCCTAACCCTAACCCCTACCCTAACCCTAGCACGTACCCTAATCCTAACCCGTACCCTAAACCGAGCCCTAACCCTAACACTAACCCTAACCCTAACCCTAACCCATACCCTACACCGTACCCGAAGCCCTCCCCGAACCCGTACCCTAAGCCGTACCCTAAGCCTACCCCTAAGCCTAACCCTAACTCTAGGCTACCCTTGACTGCTTCTGCCTCCAATAGATTTCCTAAGCACTAGTGTTTTAAGGAACAGCTTAAAAAGAGAATCCTAATGTGATTTCTTTATAATGTGTGTGTTCCTTATATTATCTTAGAGTCTAAACTCTTCTCCATGGCTGGACCCCCAAATAATATTCCTTTACGTGCTAAGGGGTATCTAGAGAGTGGGATAGGTTTAATCACTACCCTAACCCTAATGCGTACCCTAACCCTAACCCCTACCCTAACCCTAACACGTACCCTAATCCTAACCCGTACCCTAAACCGAGCTCTAACCCTAACCCTCTCCCTAACCCTAACCCTAACCCATACCCTACGCCGTACCCGAAGCCCTCCCCGAACCCGTACCCTAAGCCGTACCCTAAGCCTAAACCTAAGCCTAACCCTAACCCTAGGCTACCCTTGACTGCTTCTGCCTCCAATAGATTTCCTAAGCACTAGTGTTTTAAGGAACAGCTTAAAAAGAGAATCCTAATGTGATTTCTTTATAATGGGTGTGTTCCTTATCTAATCCTAGTGTCTAAACTCTTCACCATGGGTGGACCCCCAAATAATATTCCTTTATATGCTAAGGGGTATCTAGAGAGTGGGATAGGTTTAATCACTACCCTAACCCTAACGCGTACCATAACCCTAACCCCTACCCTAACCCTAACACGTACCCTAATCCTAACCCGTACCCTAAACCGAGCCCTAACCCTAACACTAACCCTAACCCTAACCCTAACCCATACCCTACACCGTACCCGAAGCCCTCCCCGAACCCGTACCCTAAGCCGTACCCTAAGCCTACCCCTAAGCCTAACCCTAACTCTAGGCTACCCTTGACTGCTTCTGCCTCCAATAGATTTCCTAAGCACTAGTGTTTTAAGGAACAGCTTAAAAAGAGAATCCTAATGTGATTTCTTTATAATGTGTGTGTTCTTTATATTATCTTAGAGTCTAAACTCTTCTCCATGGCTGGACCCCCAAATAATATTCCTTTACGTGCTAAGGGGTATCTAGAGAGTGGGATAGGTTTAATAACTACCCTATCCCTAACGCGTACCCTAACCCTAACCCCTACCCTAACCCTAACACGTACCCTAATCCTAACCTGTACCCTAAACCGAGCCCTAACCCTAACCCTAACACATACCCTACGCCGTACCCGAAGCCCTCCCCGAACCCATACCCTAAGCCGTACCCTAAGCCTAACCCTAAGCCTAACCCTAACCCTAGGCTACCCTTGACTTCTTCTGCCTCCAATAGATTTCCTAAGCACTAGTGTTTTAAGGAACAGCTTAAAAAGAGAATCCTAATGTGATTTCCTTATAATGGGTGTGTTCCTTATCTTATCCTAGTGTCTAAACTATTCTCCATGGCTGGACCCCAAAATAATATTCCTTTACGTGCTAAGGGGTAACTAGAGAGTGGGATAGGTTTAATAACTACCCTAACCCTAACGCGTACCCTAACGCTAACCGCTACCCTAACCCTAACACGTACCCTAATCCTAACCCGTACCCTAAACCGAGCCCTAACCCTAACACTAACCCTAACCCTAACCCTAACCCATACCCTACGCCATACCCGAAGCCCTCCCCGAACCCGTACCCTAAGCCGTACCCTAAGCCTAAACCTAAGCCTAACCCTAACCCTAGGCTACCCTTGACTGCTTCTGCCTCCAATAGATTTCCTAAGCACTAGTGTTTTAATGAACAGCTTAAAAAGAGAATCCTAATGTGATTTCTTTATAATGGGTGTGTTCCTTATCTAATCCTAGTGTCTAAACTCTTCACCATGGCTGGACCCCCAAATAATATTCCTTTATGTGCTAAGGGGTATCTAGAGAGTGGGATAGGTTTAATCACTACCTTAACCCTAACGCGTACCATAACACTAACCCCTACCATAACCCTAACACGTACCCTAATCCTAACCCGTACCCTAAACCGAGCCCTAACCCTAACACTAACCCTAACCCTAACCCTAACCCATACCCTACGCCGTACCCGAAGCCCTCCCCGAACCCCTACCCTAAGCCGTACCCTAAGCCTACCCCTAAGCCTAATCCTAACCCTAGGCTACCCTTGACTGCTTCTGCCTCCAATAGATTTCCTAAGCACTAGTGTTTTAAGGAACAGCTTAAAAAGAGAATCCTAATGTGATTTCTTTATAATGGGTGTGTTGCTTATTTTATCCTAGTGTCTAAACTCTTCTCCATGGCTGGACCCCCAAATAATATTCCTTTACGTGCTAAGGGGTAACTAGAGAGTGGGATAGGTTTAATAACTACCCTAAACCTAACGCGTACCCTAACGCTAACCCCTACCCTAACCCTAACACGTACCCTAATCCTAACCCGTAACCTAAACCGAGCCCCAACCCTAACACTAACCCTAACCCTAACCCTAAACCATACCCTACGCCGTACCCGAAGCCCTCCCCGAACCCGTACCCTAAGCCGTACCCTAAGCCTAACCCTAAGCCTAACCCTAACCCTAGGCTACCCTTGACTGCTTCTGCCTCCAATAGATTTCCTAAGCACTAGTGTTTTAAGGAACAGCTTAAAAAGAGAATCCTAATGTGATTTCTTTATAATGTGTGTGTTCCTTATATTATCTTAGAGTCTAAACTCTTCTCCATGGCTGGACCCCCAAATAATATTCCTTTACGTGCTAAGGGGTATCTAGAGAGTGGGATAGGTTTAATAACTACCCTAACCCTAACGCGTACCCTAACCCTAACCCCTACCCTAACCCTAACACGTACCCTAATCCTAACCTGTACCCTAAACCGAGCCCTAACCCTAACCCTAACCCATACCCTACGCCGTACCCGAAGCCCTCCCCGAACCCGTACCCTAAGCCGTACCCTAAGCCTAAACCTAAGCCTAACCCTAACCCTAGGCTACCCTTGACTGCTTCTGCCTCCAATAGATTTCCTAAGCACTAGTGTTTTAACGAACAGCTTAAAAAGAGAATCCTCATGTGATTTCTTTATAATGGGTGTGTTCCTTATCTAATCCTAGTGTCTAAACTCTTCTCCATGGCTGGACCCCCAAATAATATTCCTTTATGTGCTAAGGGGTATCTAGAGAGTGGGATAGGTTTAATCACTACCCTAACCCTAACGCGTACCATAACCCTAACCGCTACCCTAACCCTAACACGTACCCTAATCCTAACCCGTACCCTAAACCGAGCCCTAACCCTAACACTAACCCTAACCCTAACCCTAACCCATACCCTACGCCGTACCCGAAGCCCTCCGCGAACCCGTACCCTAAGCCGTACCCTAAGCCTACCCCTAAGCCTAATCCTAACCCTAGGCTACCCTTGACTGCTTCTGCCTCCAATAGATTTCCTAAGCACTAGTGTTTTAAGGAACAGCTTAAAAAGAGAATCCTAATGTGATTTCTTTATAATGGGTGTGTTGCTTATCTTATCCTAGTGTCTAAACTCTTCTCCATGGCTGGACCCCCAAATAATATTCCTTTACGTGCTAAGGGGTAACTAGAGAGTGGGATAGGTTTAATAACGACCCTAAACCTAACGCGTACCCTAACGCTAACCCCTACCCTAACCCTAACATGTACCCTAATCCTAACCCGTAACCTAAACCGAGCCCCAACCCTAACACTAACCCTAACCCTAACCCTAAACCATACCCTACGCCGTACCCGAAGCCCTCCCCGAACCTGTACCCTACGCCGTACCCTAAGCCTAACCCTAAGCCTAACCCTAACCCTAGGCTACCCTTGACTGCTTCTGCCTCCAATAGATTTCCTAAGCACTAGTGTTTTAAGGAACAGCTTAAAAAGAGAATCCTAATGTGATTTCTTTATAACGGGTGTGTTCCTTATCTAATCCTAGTGTCTAAACTCTTCTCCATGGCTGGACCCCCAAAAAATATTCCTTTACGTGCTAAGGGGTATCTAGAGAGTGGGATAGGTTTAATCACTACCCTAACCCTAACGCGTACCATAACCCTAACCCCTACCCTAACCCTAACACATACCCTAATCCTAACCCGTACCCTAAACCGAGCCCTAACCCTAACACTAACCCTAACCCTAACCCTAACCCATACCCTACACCGTACCCGAAGCCCTCCCCGAACCCGTACCCTAAGCCGTACCCTAAGCCTACCCCTAAGCCTAACCCTAACTCTAGGCTACCCTTGACTGCTTCTGCCTCCAATAGATTTCCTAAGCACTAGTGTTTTAAGGAACAGCTTAAAAAGAGAATCCTAATGTGATTTCTTTATAATGTGTGTGTTCTTTATATTATCTTAGAGTCTAAACTCTTCTCCATGGCTGGACCCCCAAATAATATTCCTTTACGTGCTAAGGGGTATCTAGAGAGTGGGATAGGTTTAATAACTACCCTAACCCTAACGCGTACCCTAACCCTAACCCCTACCCTAACCCTAACACGTACCCTAATCCTAACCTGTACCCTAAACCGAGCCCTAACCCTAACCCTAACACATACCCTACGCCGTACCCGAAGCCCTCCCCGAACCCATACCCTAAGCCGTACCCTAAGCCTAACCCTAAGCCTAACCCTAACCCTAGGCTACCCTTGACTTCTTCTGCCTCCAATAGATTTCCTAAGCACTAGTGTTTTAAGGAACAGCTTAAAAAGAGAATCCTAATGTGATTTCCTTATAATGGGTGTGTTCCTTATCTTATCCTAGTGTCTAAACTATTCTCCATGGCTGGACCCCCAAATAATATTCCTTTACGTGCTAAGGGGTAACTAGAGAGTGGGATAGGTTTAATAACTACCCTAACCCTAACGCGTACCCTAACGCTAACCGCTACCCTAACCCTAACACGTACCCTAATCCTAACCCGTACCCTAAACCGAGCCCTAACCCTAACACTAACCCTAACCCTAACCCTAACCCATACCCTACGCCATACCCGAAGCCCTCCCCGAACCCGTACCCTAAGCCGTACCCTAAGCCTAAACCTAAGCCTAACCCTAACCCTAGGCTACCCTTGACTGCTTCTGCCTCCAATAGATTTCCTAAGCACTAGTGTTTTAATGAACAGCTTAAAAAGAGAATCCTAATGTGATTTCTTTATAATGGGTGTGTTCCTTATCTAATCCTAGTGTCTAAACTCTTCACCATGGCTGGACCCCCAAATAATATTCCTTTATGTGCTAAGGGGTATCTAGAGAGTGGGATAGGTTTAATCACTACCCTAACCCTAACGCGTACCATAACACTAACCCCTACCATAACCCTAACACGTACCCTAATCCTAACCCGTACCCTAAACCGAGCCCTAACCCTAACACTAACCCTAACCCTAACCCTAACCCATACCCTACGCCGTACCCGAAGCCCTCCCCGAACCCCTACCCTAAGCCGTACCCTAAGCCTACCCCTAAGCCTAATCCTAACCCTAGGCTACCCTTGACTGCTTCTGCCTCCAATAGATTTCCTAAGCACTAGTGTTTTAAGGAACAGCTTAAAAAGAGAATCCTAATGTGATTTCTTTATAATGGGTGTGTTGCTTATTTTATCCTAGTGTCTAAACTCTTCTCCATGGCTGGACCCCCAAATAATATTCCTTTACGTGCTAAGGGGTAACTAGAGAGTGGGATAGGTTTAATAACTACCCTAAACCTAACGCGTACCCTAACGCTAACCCCTACCCTAACCCTAACACGTACCCTAATCCTAACCCGTAACCTAAACCGAGCCCCAACCCTAACACTAACCCTAACCCTAACCCTAAACCATACCCTACGCCGTACCCGAAGCCCTCCCCGAACCCGTACCCTAAGCCGTACCCTAAGCCTAACCCTAAGCCTAACCCTAACCCTAGGCTACCCTTGACTGCTTCTGCCTCCAATAGATTTCCTAAGCACTAGTGTTTTAAGGAACAGCTTAAAAAGAGAATCCTAATGTGATTTCTTTATAATGTGTGTGTTCCTTATATTATCTTAGAGTCTAAACTCTTCTCCATGGCTGGACCCCCAAATAATATTCCTTTACGTGCTAAGGGGTATCTAGAGAGTGGGATAGGTTTAATAACTACCCTAACCCTAACGCGTACCCTAACCCTAACCCCTACCCTAACCCTAACACGTACCCTAATCCTAACCTGTACCCTAAACCGAGCCCTAACCCTAACCCTAACCCATACCCTACGCCGTACCCGAAGCCCTCCCCGAACCCGTACCCTAAGCCGTACCCTAAGCCTAACCCTAAGCCTAACCCTAACCCTAGGCTACCCTTGACTGCTTCTGCCTCCAATAGATTTCCTAAGCACTAGTGTTTTAAGGAACAGCTTAAAAAGAGAATCCTAATGTGATTTCTTTATAATGTGTGTGTTCCTTATATTATCTTAGTGTCTAAACTCTTCTCCATGGCTGGACCCCCAAATAATATTCCTTTACGTGCTAAGGGGTATCTAGAGAGTGGGATAGGTTTAATCACTACCCTAACCCTAACGCGTACCATAACCCTAACCCCTACCCTAACCCTAACACGTACCCTAATCCTAACCCGTACCCTAAACCGAGCCCTAACCCTAACACTAACCCTAACCCTAACCCTAACCCAAACCCTACGCTGTACCCGAAGCCCTCCCCGAACCCGTACCCTAAGCCGTACCCTAAGCCTAACCCTAAGCCTAACCCTAACACTAGGCTACCCTTGACTGCTTCTGCCTCCAATAGATTTCCTAACCACTAGTGTTTTAAGGAACAGCTTAAAAAGAGAATCCTAATGTGATTTCTTTATAATGTGAGTGTTCCTTATATTATCTTAGAGTCTAAACTCTTCTCCATGGCTGGACCCCCAAATAATATTCCTTTACGTGCTAAGGGGTATCTAGAGAGTGGGATAGGTTTAATAACTACCCTAACCCTAAAGCGTACCCTAACCCTAACCCCTACCCTAACCCTAGCACGTACCCTAATCCTAACCCGTACCCTAAACCGAGCCCTAACCCTAACACTAACCCTAACCCTAACCCTAACCCATACCCTACACCGTACCCGAAGCCCTCCCCGAACCCGTACCCTAAGCCGTACCCTAAGCCTACCCCTAAGCCTAACCCTAACTCTAGGCTACCCTTGACTGCTTCTGCCTCCAATAGATTTCCTAAGCACTAGTGTTTTAAGGAACAGCTTAAAAAGAGAATCCTAATGTGATTTCTTTATAATGTGTGTGTTCCTTATATTATCTTAGAGTCTAAACTCTTCTCCATGGCTGGACCCCCAAATAATATTCCTTTACGTGCTAAGGGGTATCTAGAGAGTGGGATAGGTTTAATCACTACCCTAACCCTAACGCGTACCCTAACCCTAACCCCTACCCTAACCCTAACACGTACCCTAATCCTAACCCGTACCCTAAACCGAGCTCTAACCCTAACCCTCACCCTAACCCTAACCCTAACCCATACCCTACGCCGTACCCGAAGCCCTCCCCGAACCCGTACCCTAAGCCGTACCCTAAGCCTAAACCTAAGCCTAACCCTAACCCTAGGCTACCCTTGACTGCTTCTGCCTCCAATAGATTTCCTAAGCACTAGTGTTTTAAGGAACAGCTTAAAAAGAGAATCCTAATGTGATTTCTTTATAATGGGTGTGTTCCTTATCTAATCCTAGTGTCTAAACTCTTCACCATGGGTGGACCCCCAAATAATATTCCTTTATATGCTAAGGGGTATCTAGAGAGTGGGATAGGTTTAATCACTACCCTAACCCTAACGCGTACCATAACACTAACCCCTACCCTAACCCTAACACGTACCCTAATCCTAACCCGTACCCTAAACCGAGCCCTAACCCTAACACTAACCCTAACCCTAACCCTAACCCATACCCTACGCCGTACCCGAAGCCCTCCGCGAACCCATACCCTAAGCCGTACCCTAAGCCTACCCCTAAGCCTAATCCTAACCCTAGGCTACCCTTGACTGCTTCTGCCTCCAATAGATTTCCTAAGCACTAGTGTTTTAAGGAACAGCTTAAAAAGAGAATCCTAATGTGATTTCTTTATAATGGGTGTGTTGCTTATCTTATCCTAGTGTCTAAACTCTTCTCCATGGCTGGACCCCCAAATAATATTCCTTTACGTGCTAAGGGGTAACTAGAGAGTGGGATAGGTTTAATAACGACCCTAAACCTAACGCGTACCCTAACGCTAACCCCTACCCTAACCCTAACATGTACCCTAATCCTAACCCGTAACCTAAACCGAGCCCCAACCCTAACACTAACCCTAACCCTAACCCTAAACCATACCCTACGCCGTACCCGAAGCCCTCCCCGAACCTGTACCCTACGCCGTACCCTAAGCCTAACCCTAAGCCTAACCCTAACCCTAGGCTACCCTTGACTGCTTCTGCCTCCAATAGATTTCCTAAGCACTAGTGTTTTAAGGAACAGCTTAAAAAGAGAATCCTAATGTGATTTCTTTATAACGGGTGTGTTCCTTATCTAATCCTAGTGTCTAAACTCTTCTCCATGGCTGGACCCCCAAAAAATATTCCTTTACGTGCTAAGGGGTATCTAGAGAGTGGGATAGGTTTAATCACTACCCTAACCCTAACGCGTACCATAACCCTAACCCCTACCCTAACCCTAACACGTACCCTAATCCTAACCCGTACCCTAAACCGAGCCGTAACCCTAACACTAACCCTAACCCTAACCCTAACCCATACCCTACGCCGTACCCGAAGCCCTCCCCGAACCCGTACCCTAAGCTGTACCCTAAGCCTACCCCTAAGCCTAACCCTAACCCTAGGCTACCCTTGACTGCTTCTGCCTCCAATAGATTTCCTAAGCACTAGTGTTTTAAGGAACAGCTTAAAAAGAGAATCCTAATGTGATTTCTTTATAATGGGTGTGTTCCTTATCTTATCCTAGTGTCTAAACTGTTCTCCATGGCTGGACCCCCAAATAATATTCCTTTACGTGCTAAGGGGTAACTAGAGAGTGGGATAGGTTTAATAACTACCCTAACCCTAACGCGTACCCTAACGCTAACCGCTACCCTAACCCTAACACGTACCCTAATCCTAACCCGTACCCTAAACCGAGCCCTAACCCTAACACTAACCCTAACCCTAACCCTAACCCATACCCTACGCCGTACCCGAAGCCCTCCACGAACCCGTACCCTAAGCCGTACCCTAAGCCTAAACCTAAGCCTAACCCTAACCCTAGGCTACCCTTGACTGCTTCTGCCTCCAATAGATTTCCTAAGCACTAGTGTTTTAAGGAACAGCTTAAAAAGAGAATCCTAATGTGATTTCTTTATAATGGGTGTGTTGCTTATCTTATCCTAGTGTCTAAACTGTTCTCCATGGCTGGACCCCCAAATAATATTCCTTTACGTGCTAAGGGGTAACTAGAGAGTGGGATAGGTTTAACAACTACCCTAAACGTAACGCGTACCCTAACGCTAACCCCTACCCTAACCCTAACACGTACCCTAATCCTAACCCGTAACCTAAACCGAGCCCCAACCCTAACACTAACCCTAACCCTAACCCTAAACCATACCCTACGCCGTACCCGAAGCCCTCCCCGAACCCGTACCCTAAGCCGTACCCTAAGCCTAACCCTAAGCCTTACCCTAACCCTAGGCTACCCTTGACTGCTTCTGCCTCCAATAGATTTCCTAAGCACTAGTGTTTTAAGGAACAGCTTAAAAAGAGAATCCTAATGTGATTTCTTTATAATGGGTGTGTTCCTTATCTAATCCTAGTGTCTAAACTCTTCTCCATGGCTGGACGCCCAAATAATATTCCTTTATGTGCTAAGGGGTATCTAGAGAGTGGGATAGGTTTAATCACTACCCTAACCCTAACGCGTACCATAACCCTAACCCCTAACCTAACCCTAACACGTACCCTAATCCTAACCCGTACCCTAAACCGAGCCCTAAACCTAACACTAACCCTAACCCTCACCCTAACCCATACCCTACGCCGTACCCGAAGCCCTCCCCGAACCCGTACCCTAAGCCGTACCCTAAGCCTACCCCTAAGCCTAACCCTAACCCTAGGCTACCCTTGACTGCTTCTGCCTCCAGTAGATTTCCTAAGCACTAGTGTTTTAAGGAACAGCTTAAAAAGAGAATCCTAATGTGATTTCTTTATAATGTGTGTGTTCCTTATATTATCTTAGAGTCTAAACTCTTCTCCATGGCTGGACTCCCAAATAATATTCCTTTACGTGCTAAGGGGTATCTAGAGAGTGGGATAGGTTTAATAACTACCCTAACCCTAACGCGTACCCTAACCCTAACCCCTACCCTAACCCTAACACGTACCCTAATCCTAACCTGTACCCTAAACCGAGCCCTAACCCTAACCCTAACCCATACCCTACGCCGTACCCAAAACCCTCCCCGAACCCGTACCCTAAGCCGTACCCTAAGCCTAACCCTAAGCCTAACCCTAACCCTAGGCTACCCTTGACTGCTTCTGCCTGCAATATATTTCCTAAGCACTAGTGTTTTAAGGAACAGCTTAAAAAGAGAATCCTAATGTGATTTCTTTATAATGGGTGTGTTCTTATCTGATCCTAGTGTCTAAACACTTCTCCATGGCAGGACCCCCAAATAATATTCCTTTACGTGCTAAGGGGTATCTAGAGAGTGGGATATGTTTAATAACTACCCTAACCCTAACACGTACCCTAATCCTAACCCGTACCCTAAACCGAGCCCTAACCCTAAAACTAACCCTAACCCTAACCCTAACCCATACCCTACGCCGTACCCGAAGCCCTCCCCGAACCCGTACCCTAAGCCGTACCCTAAGCCTAACCCTAACCCTAGGCTACCCTTGACTTCTTCTGCCTCCAATAGATTTCCTAAGCACTAGTGTTTTAAGGAACAGCTTAAAAAGAGAATCCTAATGTGATTTCTTTATAATGGGTGTGTTCCTTATCTTATCCTAGTGTCTAAACTCTTCTCCATGGTTGGACCCCCAAATAATATTCCTTTACAGGCTAAGGGGTAACTAGAGAGTGGGATAGGTTTAATAACTACCCTAACCCTAACGCGTACCCTAACGCTAACCGCTACCCTAACCCTAACACGTACCCTAATCCTAACCCGTACCCTAAACCGAGCCCTAATCCTAGCACTAACCCTAACCCTAACCCTAACCCATACCCTACGCCGTACCCGAAGCCCTCCCCGAACCCGTACCCTAAGCCGTACCCTAAGCCTAACCCTAAGCCTAACCCTAACCCTAGGCTACCCTTGACTGCTTCTGCCTCCAATAGATTTCCTAAGCACTAGTGTTTTAAGGAACAGCTTAAAAAGAGAATCCTAATGTGATTTCTTTATAACGGGTGTGTTCCTTATCTAATCCTAGTGTCTAAACTCTTCTCCATGTCTGGACCCCCAAATAATATTCCTTTACGTGCTAAGGGGTATCTAGAGAGTGGGATAGGTTTAATCACTACCCTAACCCTAACGCGTACCATAACCCTAACCCCTACCCTAACCCTAACACGTACCCTAATCCTAACCCGTACCCTAAACCGAGCCCTAACCCTAACACTAACCCTAACCCTAACCCTAACCCATACCCTACACCGTACCCGAAGCCCTCCCCGAACCCGTACCCTAAGCCGTACCCTAAGCCTACCCCTAAGCCTAACCCTAACTCTAGGCTACCCTTGACTGCTTCTGCCTCCAATAGATTTCCTAAGCACTAGTGTTTTAAGGAACAGCTTAAAAAGAGAATCCTAATGTGATTTCTTTATAATGTGTGTGTTCCTTATATTATCTTAGAGTCTAAACTCTTCTCCATGGCTGGACCCCCAAATAATATTCCTTTACGTGCTAAGGGGTATCTAGAGAGTGGGATAGGTTTAATCACTACCCTAACCCTAACGTGTACCCTAACCCTAACCCCTACCCTAACCCTAACACGTACCCTAATCCTAACCTGTACCCTAAACCGAGCCCTAACCCTAACCCTAACACATACCCTACGCCGTACCCGAAGCCCTCCCCGAACCCATACCCTAAGCCGTACCCTAAGCCTAACCCTAAGCCTAACCCTAACCCTAGGCTACCCTTGACTTCTTCTGCCTCCAATAGATTTCCTAAGCACTAGTGTTTTAAGGAACAGCTTAAAAAGAGAATCCTAATGTGATTTCTTTATAATGGGTGTGTTCCTTATCTTATCCTAGTGTCTAAACTATTCTCCATGGCTGGACCCCCAAATAATATTCCTTTACGTGCTAAGGGGTAACTAGAGAGTGGGATAGGTTTAATAACTACCCTAACCCTAACGCGTACCCTAACGCTAACCACTACCCTAACCCTAACACGTACCCTAATCCTAACCCGTACCCTAAACCGAGCCCTAACCCTAACACTAACCCTAACCCTAACCCTAACCCATACCCTACGCCGTACCCGAAGCCCTCCCCGAACCCGTACCCTAAGCCGTACCCTAAGCCTAAACCTAAGCCTAACCCTAACCCTAGGCTACCCTTGACTGCTTCTGCCTCCAATAGATTTCCTAAGCACTAGTGTTTTAATGAACAGCTTAAAAAGACAATCCTAATGTGATTTCTTTATAATGTGTGTGTTCCTTATATTATCTTAGTGTCTAAACTCTTCTCCATGGCTGGACCCCCAAATAATATTCCTTTACGTGCTAAGGGGTATCTAGAGAGTGGGATAGGTTTAATCACTACCCTAACCCTAACGCGTACCATAACCCTAACCCCTACCCTAACCCTAACACGTACCCTAATCCTAACCCGTACCCTAAACCGAGCCCTAACCCTAACACTAACCCTAACCCTAACCCTAACCCAAACCCTACGCCGTACCCGAAGCCCTCCCCGAACCCGTACCCTAAGCCGTACCCTAAGCCGTACCCTAAGCCTAACCCTAACCCTAGGCTACCCTTGACTGCTTCTGCCTCCAATAGATTTCCTAACCACTAGTGTTTTAAGGAACAGCTTAAAAAGACAATCCTAATGTGATTTCTTTATAATGGGTGTGTTCCTTATCTTATCCTAGTGTCTAAACTCTTCTCCATGGCTGGACCCCCAAATAATATTCCTTTACGTGCTAATGTTTATCTAGAGAGTATGATAGGTTTAATAACTACCCTAACCCTAACACGTACCCTAACCCTAACCCCTACCCTAACACTAACGCGTACCCTAACCCTAACCCCTACCCTAACCCTAACACGTACCCTAATCCTAACCCGTACCCTAAACCGAGCCCTAACACTAACACTAAACCAAACCCTAACCCTAACCCATACCTTACGCCGTACCCGAACCCCTCCCTGAACCCGTACCCTAAGCCGTACCCTAAGCCTAACCCTATGCCTAACACTAACCCTAGGCTACCCTTGACTGCTTCTGCCTCCAATAGATTTCCTAAGCACTAGTGTTTTAAGGAACAGCTTAAAAAGAGAATCCTAATGTGATTTCTTTATAATGGGTGTGTTCCTTATCTAATCCTAGTGTCTAAACTCTTCTCCATGGCTGGACCCCCAAATAATATTCCTTTATGTGCTAAGGGGTATCTAGAGAGTGGGATAGGTTTAATCACTACCCTAACCCTAACGCGTACCCTAACCCTAACCCCTACCCTAACCCTAACACGTACCCTAATCCTAACCCGTACCCTAAACCGAGCCCTAACCCTAACACTAACCCTAACCCTAACCCTAACCCATACCCTACGCCGTACCCGAAGCCCTCCCTGAACCCGTACCCTAAGCCGTACCCTAAGCCTAACCCTAAGCCTAACCCTAACCCTAGGCTATCCTTCACTGCTTCTGCCTCCAATAGATTTCCTAAGCACTAGTGTTTTAAGGAACAGCTTAAAAAGAGAATCCTAATGTGATTTCTTTATAATGTGTGTGTTCCTTATATTATCTTAGTGTCTAAACTCTTCTCCATGGCTGGACCCCCAAATAATATTCCTTTACGTGCTAAGGGGTATCTAGAAAGTGGGATAGGTTTAATAACTACCCTAACCCTAACGCGTACCCTAACCCTAACCCCTACCATATCCCTAACACGTACCCTAATCCTAACCCGTACCCTAAACCGAGCCCTAAGCGTAACACTAACCCTAACCCTAACCCTAACCCATACCCTACGCCGTACCCGAAACCCTCCCCGAACCCGTACCCTAAGCCGTACCCTAAGCCTAACCCTAAGCCTAACCCTAACCCTAGGCTACCCTTGACTGCTTCTGCCTCCAATAGATTTCCTAAGGACTAGTGTTTTAAGGAACAGCTTAAAAAGAGAATCCTAATGTGATTTCTTTATAATGGGTGTGTTCCTTATCTTATCCTAGTGTCTAAACTCTTCTCCATGGCTGGACCCCCAAATAATATTCCTTTACGTGCTAATGTTTATCTAGAGAGTATGATAGGTTTAATAACTACCCTAACCCTAACACCTACCGTAACCCTAACCCCTACCCTAACACTAACGCGTACCCTAACCCTAACCCCTACCCTAACCCTAACACGTACCCTAATCCTAACCCGTACCCTAAACCGAGCCCTAACACTAACACTAAACCAAACCCTAACCCTAACCCATACCTTACGCCGTACCCGAACCCCTCCCTGAACCCGTACCCTAAGCCGTACCCTAAGCCTAACCCTATGCCTAACACTAACCCTTGGCTACCCTTGACTGCTTCTGCCTCCAATAGATTTCCTAAGCACTAGTGTTTTAAGGAACAGCTTAAAAAGAGAATCCTAATGTGATTTCTTTATAATGGGTGTGTTCCTTATCTAATCCTAGTGTCTAAACTCTTCTCCATGGCTGGACCCCCAAATAATATTCCTTTATGTGCTAAGGGGTATCTAGAGAGTGGGATAGGTTTAATCACTACCCTAACCCTAACGCGTACCCTAACCCTAACCCCTACCCTAACCCTAACACGTACCCTAATCCTAACCCGTACCCTAAACCGAGCCCTAACCCTAACACTAACCCTAACCCTAACCCTAACCCATACCCTACGCCGTACCCGAAGCCCTCCCTGAACCCGTACCCTAAGCCGTACCCTAAGCCTAACCCTAAGCCTAACCCTAACCCTAGGCTATCCTTCACTGCTTCTGCCTCCAATAGATTTCCTAAGCACTAGTGTTTTAAGGAACAGCTTAAAAAGAGAATCCTAATGTGATTTCTTTATAATGTGTGTGTTCCTTATATTATCTTAGTGTCTAAACTCTTCTCCATGGCTGGACCCCCAAATAATATTCCTTTACGTGCTAAGGGGTATCTAGAAAGTGGGATAGGTTTAATAACTACCCTAACCCTAACGCGTACCCTAACCCTAACCCCTACCATATCCCTAACACGTACCCTAATCCTAACCCGTACCCTAAACCGAGCCCTAAGCGTAACACTAACCCTAACCCTAACCCTAACCCATACCCTACGCCGTACCCGAAACCCTCCCCGAACCCGTACCCTAATCCGTACCCTAAGCCTAACCCTAAGCCTAACCCTAACCCTAGGCTACCCTTGACTGCTTCTGCCTCCAATAGATTTCCTAAGCACTATAGTTTTAAGGAACAGCTTAAAAAGAGAATCCTAATGTGATTTCTTTATAATGGGTGTGTTCCTTATCTGATCCTAGTGTGTAAACTCTTCTCCATGGCTGGACCCCCAAATAATATTCCTTTACGTGCTAAGGGGTATCTAGAGAGTGGGATATGTTTAATAACAACCCTAACCCTAACGCGTACCCTAACCCTAACCCCTACCCTAACCATAACACGTACCCTAATCCTAACCCGTACCCTAAACCGAGCCCTAACCCTAAAACCAACCCTAACCCTAACCCTAACCCATACCCTACGCCGTACCCGAAGCCCTCCCCGAACCCGTACCCTAAGCCTAACCCTAACCCTAGGCTACCCTTGACTGCTTCTGCCTCCAATAGATTTCCTAAGCACTAGTGTTTTAAGGAACAGCTTAAAAAGAGAATCCTAATGTGATTTCTTTATAATGTGTGTGTTCCTTATATTATCTTAGTGTCTAAACTCTTCTCCATGGTTGGACCCCCAAATAATATTCCTTTACGTGCTAAGGGGTATCTAGAGAGTGGGATAGGTTTAATCACTACCCTAACCCTAACGCGTAACATAACCCTAACCCCTACCCTAACCCTAACACGTACCCTAATCCTAACCCATACCCTAAACCGAGTCCTAACCCTATCACTAACCCTAAACCTAACCCTAACCCATACCCTACGCCGTACCCGAAGCCCTCCCCGAACCCGTACCCTAAGCCGTACCCTAAGCCTAACCCTAACCCTAGGCTACCCTTGACTGCTTCTGCCTCCAATAGATTTCCTAAGCACTAGTGTTTTAAGGAACAGCTTAAAAAGAGAATCCTAATGTGATTTCTTTATAATGTGTGTGTTCCTTATATTATCTTAGTGTCTAAACTCTTCTCCATGGCTGGACCCCCAAATAATATTCCTTTACGTGCTAAGGGGTATCTAGAGAGTGGGATAGGTTTAATAACTACCCTAACCCTAACACGTACCCTAACCCTAACCCCTAACCTAACCCTAACACGTACCCTAATCCTAACCCGTACACTAAACCGAGCCCTAACCCTAACACTAACCCTAACCCTAACCCTAACCCATACCCTACGCCGTACCCGAAGCCCTCCCTGAACCCGTACCCTAAGCCGTACCCTAAGCCTACCCCTAAGCCTAACCCTAACCCTAGGCTACCCTTGACTGCTTCTGCCTCCAATAGATTTCCTAAGCACTAGTGTTTTAAGGAACAGCTTAAAAAGAGAATCCTAATGTGATTTCTTTATAATGTGTGTGTTCCTTATATTATCTTAGTGTCTAATCTCTTCTCCATGGCTGGACCCCCAAATAATATTCCTTTACGTGCTAAGGGGTATCTAGAGAGTGGGATACGTTTAATCACTACCCTAACCCTAACGCGTACCATAACCCTAACCCCTACCCTAACCCTAACACGTACCCTAATCCTAACCCGTACCCTAAACCGAGCCCTAACCCTAACACTAACCCTAACCCTAACCCTAACCCATACCCTACGCCGCACCCGAAGCCCTCCCCGAACCCGTACCCTAAGCCGTACCCTAAGCCTAACCCTAAGCCTAACCCTAACCCTAGGCTACCCTTGACTGCTTCTGCCTCCAATAGATTTCCTAAGCACTAGTGTTTTAAGGAACAGCTTAAAAAGAGAATCCTAATGTGATTTCTTTATAATGTGTGTGTTCCTTATATTATCTTAGAGTCTAAACTCTTCTCCATGGCTGGACCCCCAAATAATATTCCTTTACGTGCTAAGGGGTATCTAGAGAGTGGGATAGGTTTAATAACTACTCTAACCCTAACGCGTAACCTAACCCTAACACCTACCCTAACCCTAACACGTACCCTAATCCTAACCTGTACCCTAAACCGAGCCCTAACCCTAACCCTCACCCATACCCTACGCCGTACCCGAAACCCTACCCAAACCCGTACCCTAAGCCGTGCCCTAAGCCTAACCCTAAGCCTAACCCTAACCCTAGGCTACCCTTGACTGCTTCTGCCTCCAATATATTTCCTAAGCACTAGTGTTTTAAGGAACAGCTTAAAAAGAGAATCCTAATGTGATTTCTTTATAATGGGTGTGTTCTTATCTGATCCTAGTGTCTAAACTCTTCTCCATGGCAGGACCCCCAAATAATATTCCTTTACGTGCTAAGGGGTATCTAGAGAGTGGGATATGTTTAATAACTACCCTAACCCTAACGCGTACCCTAACCCTAACCCCTACCCTAACCCTAACACGTACCCTAATCCTAACCCGTACCCTAAACCGAGCCCTAACCCTAACACTAACCCTAACCCTAACCCTAACCCATACCCTACGCCGTACCGGAAGCCCTCCCCGAACCCGTACCCTAAGCCGTACCCTAAGCCTAACCCTAAGCATAACCCTAACCCTAGGCTACCCTTGACTTCTTCTGCCTCCAATAGATTTCCTAAGCACTAGTGTTTTAAGGAACAGCTTAAAAAGAGAATCCTAATGTGATTTCTTTATAATGGGTGTGTTCCTTATCTTATCCTAGTGTGTAAACTCTTCTCCATGGCTGGACCCCCAAATAATATTCCTTTACGTGCTAATGTTTATCTAGAGAGTATGATAGGTTTAATAACTACCCTAACCCTAACACATACCCTAACCCTAACCCCTACCCTAACACTAACGCGTACCCTAACCCTAACCCCTACCCTAACCCTAACACGTACCCTAATCCTAACCCGTACCCTAAACCGAGCCCTAACACTAACAGTAACCCAAACCCTAATCCTAACCCATACATTACGCCGTACCCGAACCCCTCCCCGAACCCGTACCCTAAGCCGTACCCTAAGCCTAACCCTATGCCTAACACTAACCCTAGGCTACCCTTGACTGCTTCTGCCTCCAATAGATTTCCTAAGCACTAGTGTTTTAAGGAAAAGCTTAAAAAGAGAATCCTAATGTGATTTCTTTATAATGGGTGTGTTCCTTATCTAATCCTAGTGTCTAAACTCTTCTCCATGGCTGGACCCCCAAATAATATTCCTTTATGTGCTAAGGGGTATCTAGAGAGTGGGATAGGTTTAATCACTACCTTAACCCTAACGCGTACCCTAACCCTAACCCCTACCCTAACCCTAACACGTACCCTAATCCTAACCCGTACCCTAAACCGAGCCCTAACCCTAACACTAACCCTAACACTAACCCTAACCCATACCCTACGCCGCACCCGAAGCCCTCCCCGAACCCGTACCCTAAGCCGTACCCTAAGCCTACCCCTAAGCCTAACCCTAACCCTAGGCTACCCTTGACTGCTTCTGCCTCCAATAGATTTCCTAAGCACTAGTGTTTTAAGGAACAGCTTAAAAAGAGAATCCTAATGTGATTTCTTTATAATGTGTGTGTTCCTTATATTATCTTAGTGTCTAATCTCTTCTCCATGGCTGGACCCCCAAATAATATTCCTTTACGTGCTAAGGGGTATCTAGAGAGTGGGATACGTTTAATCACTACCCTAACCCTAACGCGTACCATAACCCTAACCCCTACCCTAACCCTAACACGTACCCTAATCCTAACCCGTACCCTAAACCGAGCCCTAACCCTAACACTAACCCTAACCCTAACCCTAACCCATACCCTACGCCGCACCCGAAGCCCTCCCCGAACCCGTACCCTAAGCCGTACCCTAAGCCTAACCCTAAGCCTAACCCTAACCCTAGGCTACCCTTGACTGCTTCTGCCTCCAATAGATTTCCTAAGCACTAGTGTTTTAAGGAACAGCTTAAAAAGAGAATCCTAATGTGATTTCTTTATAATGTGTGTGTTCCTTATATTATCTTAGAGTCTAAACTCTTCTCCATGGCTGGACCCCCAAATAATATTCCTTTACGTGCTAAGGGGTATCTAGAGAGTGGGATAGGTTTAATAACTACTCTAACCCTAACGCGTAACCTAACCCTAACACCTACCCTAACCCTAACACGTACCCTAATCCTAACCTGTACCCTAAACCGAGCCCTAACCCTAACCCTCACCCATACCCTACGCCGTACCCGAACCCCTCCCCGAACCCGTACCCTAAGCCGTACCCTAAGCCTAACCCTATGCCTAACACTAACCCTAGGCTACCCTTGACTGCTTCTGCCTCCAATAGATTTCCTAAGCACTAGTGTTTTAAGGAAAAGCTTAAAAAGAGAATCCTAATGTGATTTCTTTATAATGGGTGTGTTCCTTATCTAATCCTAGTGTCTAAACTCTTCTCCATGGCTGGACCCCCAAATAATATTCCTTTATGTGCTAAGGGGTATCTAGAGAGTGGGATAGGTTTAATCACTACCTTAACCCTAACGCGTACCCTAACCCTAACCCCTACCCTAACCCTAACACGTACCCTAATCCTAACCCGTACCCTAAACCGAGCCCTAACCCTAACACTAACCCTAACACTAACCCTAACCCATACCCTACGCCGCACCCGAAGCCCTCCCCGAACCCGTACCCTAAGCCGTACCCTAAGCCTACCCCTAAGCCTAACCCTAACCCTAGGCTACCCTTGACTGCTTCTGCCTCCAATAGATTTCCTAAGCACTAGTGTTTTAAGGAACAGCTTAAAAAGAGAATCCTAATGTGATTTCTTTATAATGTGTGTGTTCCTTATATTATCTTAGAGTCTAAACTCTTCTCCATGGCTGGACCCCCAAATAATATTCCTTTACGTGCTAAGGGGTATCTAGAGAGTGGGATAGGTTTAATAACTACCCTAACCCTAACGCGTACCCTAACCCTAACCCCTACCCTAACCCTAACACGTACCCTAATCCTAACCCGTACCCTAAACCGAGCCCTAACCCTAACACTAACCCTAACCCTAACCCTAACCCATACCCTACGCCGTACCCGAAGCCCTCCCCGAACCCGTACCCTAAGCCGTACCCTAAGCCTAACCCTAAGCCTAACCCTAACCCTAGGCTACCCTTGACTTCTTCTGCCTCCAATAGATTTCCTAAGCACTAGTGTTTTAAGGAACAGCTTAAAAAGAGAATCCTAATGTGATTTCTTTATAATGGGTGTGTTCCTTATCTAATCCTAGTGTCTAAACTCTTCTCCATGGCTGGACCCCCAAATAATATTCCTTTATGTGCTAAGGGGTATCTAGAGAGTGGGATAGGTTTAATCACTACCCTAACCCTAACGCGTACCCTAACCCTAACCCCTACCCTAACCCTAACACGTACCCTAATCCTAACCCGTACCCTAAACCGAGCCCTAACCCTAACACTAACCCTAACCCTAACCCTAACCCATACCCTACGCCGTACCCGAAGCCCTCCCTGAACCCGTACCCTAAGCCGTACCCTAAGCCTAACCCTAAGCCTAACCCTAACCCTAGGCTATCCTTCACTGCTTCTGCCTCCAATAGATTTCCTAAGCACTAGTGTTTTAAGGAACAGCTTAAAAAGAGAATCCTAATGTGATTTCTTTATAATGTGTGTGTTCCTTATATTATCTTAGTGTCTAAACTCTTCTCCATGGCTGGACCCCCAAATAATATTCCTTTACGTGCTAAGGGGTATCTAGAAAGTGGGATAGGTTTAATAACTACCCTAACCCTAACGCGTACCCTAACCCTAACCCCTACCATATCCCTAACACGTACCCTAATCCTAACCCGTACCCTAAACCGAGCCCTAAGCGTAACACTAACCCTAACCCTAACCCTAACCCATACCCTACGCCGTACCCGAAGCCCTCCCCGAACCCGTACCCTAAGCCTAACCCTAACCCTAGGCTACCCTTGACTGCTTCTGCCTCCAATAGATTTCCTAAGCACTAGTGTTTTAAGGAACAGCTTAAAAAGAGAATCCTAATGTGATTTCTTTATAATGGGTGTGTTCCTTATCTTATACTAGTGTCTAAACTCTTCTCCATGGCTGGACCCCCAAATAATATTCCTTTACGGGCTAAGGGGTAACTAGAGAGTGGGATAGGTTTAATAACTACCCTAACCCTAACGCGTACCCTAACGCTAACCGCTACCCTATCCCTAACACGTACCCTAATCCTAACCCGTACCCTAAACCGAGCCCTAACCCTAACACTAACCCTAACCCTAACCCTAACACATACCCTACACCGTATCCGAAGCCCTCCCCGAACCCATACCCTAAGCCGTACCCTAAGCCTAAACCTAAGCCTAACCCTAACCCTAGGCTACCCTTGACTGCTTCTGCCTCCAATAGATTTCCTAAGCACTAGTGTTTTATCGAACAGCTTAAAAAGAGAATCCTAATGTGATTTCTTTATAATGGGTGTGTTCCTTATCTAATCCTAGTGTCTAAACTCTTCTCCATGGCTGGACCCCCAAATAATATTCCTTTATGTGCTAAGGGGTATCTAGAGAGTGGGATAGGTTTAATCACTACCCTAACCCTAACGCGTACCATAACCCTAACCGCTACCCTAACCCTAACACGTACCCTAATCCTAACGCGTAGCCTAAACCGAGCCCTAACCCTAACACTAACCCTAACCCTAACCCTAACCCATACCCTACGCCGTACCCGAAGCCCTCCCCGAACCCGTACCCTAAGCCTACCCCTAAGCCTAACCCTAACCCTAGGCTACCCTTGACTGCTTCTGCCTCCAATAGATTTCCTAAGCACTAGTGTTTTAAGGAACAGCTTAAAAAGAGAATCCTAATGTGATTTCTTTATAATGTGTGTGTTCCTTATATTATCTTAGTGTCTAAACTCTTCTCCATGGTTGGACCCCCAAATAATATTCCTTTACGTGCTAAGGGGTATCTAGAGAGTGGGATAGGTTTAATCACTACCCTAACCCTAACGTGTAACATAACCCTAACCCCTACCCTAACCCTAACACGTACCCTAATCCTAACCCATACCCTAAACCGAGTCCTAACCCTATCACTAACCCTAAACCTAACCCTAACCCATACCCTACGCCGTACCCGAAGCCCTCCCCGAACCCGTACCCTAAGCCGTACCCTAAGCCTAACCCTAACCCTAGGTTACCCTTGACTGCTTCTGCCTCCAATAGATTTCCTAAGCACTAGTGTTTTAAGGAACAGCTTAAAAAGAGAATCCTAATGTGATTTCTTTATAATGTGTGTGTTCCTTATATTATCTTAGTGTCTAAACTCTTCTCCATGGCTGGACCCCCAAATAATATTCCTTTACGTGCTAAGGGGTATCTAGAGAGAGGGATAGGTTTAATAACTACCCTAACCCTAACACGTACCCTAACCCTAACCCCTAACCTAACACTAACACGTACCCTAATCCTAACCCGTACACTAAACCGAGCCCTAACCCTAACACTAACCCTAACCCTAACCCTAACCCATACCCTACGCCGTACCCGAAGCCCTCCCTGAACCCGTACCCTAAGCCGTACCCTAAGCCTACCCCTAAGCCTAACCCTAACCCTAGGCTACCCTTGACTGCTTCTGCCTCCAATAGATTTCCTAAGCACTAGTGTTTTAAGGAACAGCTTAAAAAGAGAATCCTAATGTGATTTCTTTATAATGTGTGTGTTCCTTATATTATCTTAGTGTCTAATCTCTTCTCCATGGCTGGACCCCCAAATAATATTCCTTTACGTGCTAAGGGGTATCTAGAGAGTGGGATAGGTTTAATCACTACCCTAACCCTAACGCGTACCATAACCCTAACCCCTACCCTAACCCTAACACGTACCCTAATCCTAACCCGTACCCTAAACCGAGCCCTAACCCTAACACTAACCCTAACCCTAACCCTAACCCATACCCTACGCCGCACCCGAAGCCCTCCCCGAACCCGTACCCTAAGCCGTACCCTAAGCCTAACCCTAAGCCTAACCCTAACCCTAGGCTACCCTTGACTGCTTCTGCCTCCAATAGATTTCCTAAGCACTAGTGTTTTAAGGAACAGCTTAAAAAGAGAATCCTAATGTGATTTCTTTATAATGTGTGTGTTCCTTATATTATCTTAGAGTCTAAACTCTTCTCCATGGCTGGACCCCCAAATAATATTCCTTTACGTGCTAAGGGGTATCTAGAGAGTGGGATAGGTTTAATAACTACTCTAACCCTAACGCGTAACCTAACCCTAACACCTACCCTAACCCTAACACGTACCCTAATCCTAACCTGTACCCTAAACCGAGCCCTAACCCTAACCCTCACCCATACCCTACGCCGTACCCGAAACCCTACCCAAACCCGTACCCTAAGCCGTGCCCTAAGCCTAACCCTAAGCCTAACCCTAACCCTAGGCTACCCTTGACTGCTTCTGCCTCCAATATATTTCCTAAGCACTAGTGTTTTAAGGAACAGCTTAAAAAGAGAATCCTAATGTGATTTCTTTATAATGGGTGTGTTCTTATCTGATCCTAGTGTCTAAACTCTTCTCCATGGCAGGACCCCCAAATAATATTCCTTTACGTGCTAAGGGGTATCTAGAGAGTGGGATATGTTTAATAACTACCCTAACCCTAACGCGTACCCTAACCCTAACCCCTACCCTAACCCTAACACGTACCCTAATCCTAACCCGTACCCTAAACCGAGCCCTAACCCTAACACTAACCCTAACCCTAACCCTAACCCATACCCTACGCCGTACCGGAAGCCCTCCCCGAACCCGTACCCTAAGCCGTACCCTAAGCCTAACCCTAAGCATAACCCTAACCCTAGGCTACCCTTGACTTCTTCTGCCTCCAATAGATTTCCTAAGCACTAGTGTTTTAAGGAACAGCTTAAAAAGAGAATCCTAATGTGATTTCTTTATAATGGGTGTGTTCCTTATCTAATCCTAGTGTCTAAACTCTTCTCCATGGCTGGACCCCCAAATAATATTCCTTTATGTGCTAAGGGGTATCTAGAGAGTGGGATAGGTTTAATCACTACCTTAACCCTAACGCGTACCCTAACCCTAACCCCTACCCTAACCCTAACACGTACCCTAATCCTAACCCGTACCCTAAACCGAGCCCTAACCCTAACACTAACCCTAACACTAACCCTAACCCATACCCTACGCCGCACCCGAAGCCCTCCCCGAACCCGTACCCTAAGCCGTACCCTAAGCCTACCCCTAAGCCTAAACCTAACCCTAGGCTACCCTTGACTGCTTCTGCCTCCAATAGATTTCCTAAGCACTAGTGTTTTAAGGAACAGCTTAAAAAGAGAATCCTAATGTGATTTCTTTATAATGTGTGTGTTCCTTATATTATCTTAGAGTCTAAACTCTTCTCCATGGCTGGACCCCCAAATAATATTCCTTTACGTGCTAAGGGGTATCTAGAGAGTGGGATAGGTTTAATAACTACCCTAACCCTAACGCGTACCCTAACCCTAACCCCTACCCTAACCCTAACACGTACCCTAATCCTAACCCGTACCCTAAACCGAGCCCTAACCCTAACACTAACCCTAACCCTAACCCTAACCCATACCCTACGCCGTACCCGAAGCCCTCCCCGAACCTGTACCCTAAGCCGTACCCTAAGCCTAACCCTAAGCCTAACCCTAACCCTAGGCTACCCTTGACTTCTTCTGCCTCCAATAGATTTCCTAAGCACTAGTGTTTTAAGGAACAGCTTAAAAAGAGAATCCTAATGTGATTTCTTTATAATGGGTGTGTTCCTTATCTTATCCTAGTGTCTAAACTCTTCTCCATGGCTGGACCCCCAAATAATATTCCTTTACGTGCTAATGTTTATCTAGAGAGTATGATAGGTTTAGTAACTACCCTAACCCTAACACGTACCCTAACCCTAACCCCTACCCTAACACTAACGCGTACCCTAACCCTAACCCCTACCCTAACCCTAACACGTACCCTAATCCTAACCCGTACCCTAAACCGAGCCCTAACCCTAACACTAACCCTAACCCTAACCCTAACCCATACCCTACGCCGTACCCGAAGCCCTCCCCGAACCCGTACCCTAAGCCGTACCCTAAGCCTAACCCAAAGCCTAACCCTAACCGTAGGCTACCCTTGACTGCTTTTGCCTCCAATAGATTTCCTAAGCACTAGTGTTTTAAGGAACAGCTTAAAAAGAGAATCCTAATGTGATTTCTTTATAATGGGTGTGTTCCTTATCTTATCCTAGTGTCTAAACTCTTCTCCATGGCTGGACCCCCAAATAATATTACTTTACGTGCTAAGGGGTAACTAGAGAGTGGGATAGGTTTAATAACTACCCTAACCCTAACGCGTACCCTAACGCTAACCGCTACCCTAACCCTAACAGGTACCCTAATCCTAACCCGTACCCTAAACCGAGCCCTAACCCTAACACTAACCCTAACCCTAACCCTAACCCATACCCTACGCCGTACCCGAAGCCCTCCCCGAACCCATACCCTAAGCCGTACCCTAACCCTAACCCTAAGCCTAACCCTAACCCTAGGCTACCCTTGACTGCTTCTGCCTCCAATAGATTTCCTAAGCACTAGTGTTTTAAGGAACAGCTTAAAAAGAGAATCCTAATGTGATTTCTTTATAATGTGTGTGTTCCTTATATTATCTTAGAGTCTAAACTCTTCTCCATGGCTGGACCCCCAAATAATATTCCTTTACGTGCTAAGGGGTATCTAGAGAGCGGGATAGGTTTAATAACTACCCTAACCCTAACGCGTAACCTAACCCTAACCCCTACCCTAACCCTAACACGTACCCTAATCCTAACCTGTACCCTAAACCGAGCCCTAACCCTAACCCTCACCCATACCCTACGCCGTACCCGAAACCCTACACGAACCCGTACCCTAAGCCGTACCCTAAGCCTAACCCTAAGCCTAACCCTAACCCTAGGCTACCCTTGACTGCTTCTGCCTCCAATATATTTCCTAAGCACTAGTGTTTTAAGGAACAGCTTAAAAAGAGAATCCTAATGTGATTTCTTTATAATGGGTGTGTTCTTATCTGATCCTAGTGTCTAAACTCTTCTCCATGGCAGGACCCCCAAATAATATTCCTTTACGTGCTAAGGGGTATCTAGAGAGTGGGATATGTTTAATAACTACCCTAACCCTAACGCGTACCCTAACCCTAACCCCTACCCTAACCCTAACACGTACGCTAATCCTAACCCGTACCCTAAACCGAGCCCTAACCCTAACACTAACCCTAACCCTAACCCTAACCCATACCCTACGCCATACCGGAAGCCCTCCCCGAACCCGTACCCTAAGCCGTACCCTAAGCCTAACCCTAAGCCTAACCCTAACCCTAGGCTACCCTTGACTTCTTCTGCCTCCAATAGATTTCCTAAGCACTAGTGTTTTAAGGAACAGCTTAAAAAGAGAATCCTAATGTGATTTCTTTATAATGGGTGTGTTCCTTATCTTATCCTAGTGTCTAAACTCTTCTCCATGGCTGGACCCCCAAATAATATTCCTTTACGTGCTAATGTTTATCTAGAGAGTATGATAGGTTTAATAACTACCCTAACCCTAACACATACCCTAACCCTAACCCCTACCCTAACACTAACGCGTACCCTAACCCTAACCCCTACCCTAACCCTAACACGTACCCTAATCCTAACCCGTACCCTAAACCGAGCCCTAAAACTAACACTAACCCAAACCCTAATCCTAACCCATACATTACGCCGTACCCGAACCCCTCCCCGAACCCGTACCCTAAGCCGTACCCTAAGCCTAACCCTATGCCTAACACTAACCCTAGGCTACCCTTGACTGCTTCTGCCTCCAATAGATTTCCTAAGCACTAGTGTTTTAAGGAACAGCTTAAAAAGAGAATCCTAATGTGATTTCTTTATAATGGGTGTGTTCCTTATCTAATCCTAGTGTCTAAACTCTTCTCCATGGCTGGACCCCCAAATAATATTCCTTTATGTGCTAAGGGGTATCTAGAGAGTGGGATAGGTTTAATCACTACCCTAACCCTAACGCGTACCCTAACCCTAACCCCTACCCTAACCCTAACACGTACCCTAATCCTAACCCGTACCCTAAACCGAGCCCTAACCCTAACACTAACCCTAACCCTAACCCTAACCCATACCCTACGCCGTACCCGAAGCCCTCCCCGAACCCGTACCCTAAGCCGTACCCTAAGCCTAACCCAAAGCCTAACCCTAACCGTAGGCTACCCTTGACTGCTTTTGCCTCCAATAGATTTCCTAAGCACTAGTGTTTTAAGGAACAGCTTAAAAAGAGAATCCTAATGTGATTTATTTATAATGGGTGTGTTCCTTATCTTATCCTAGTGTCTAAACTCTTCTCCATGGCTGGACCCCCAAATAATATTCCTTTACGTGCTAAGGGGTAACTAGAGAGTGGGATAGGTTTAATAACTACCCTAACCCTAACGCGTACCCTAACGCTAACCGCTACCCTAACCCTAACAGGTACCCTAATCCTAACCCGTACCCTAAACCGAGCCCTAACCCTAACACTAACCCTAACACTAACCCTAACCCATACCCTACGCCGTACCCGAAGCCCTCCCCGAAACCGTACCCTAAGCCGTACCCTAAGCCTAAACCTAAGCCTAACCCTAACCCTAGGCTACCCTTGACTGCTTCTGCCTCCAATAGATTTCCTAAGCACTAGTGTTTTAAGGAACAGCTTAAAAAGAGAATCCTAATGTGATTTCTTTATAATGTGTGTGTTCCTTATATTATCTTAGAGTCTAAACTCTTCTCCATGGCTGGACCCCCAAATAATATTCCTTTACGTGCTAAGGGGTATCTAGAGAGTGGGATAGGTTTAATAACTACCCTAACCCTAACGCGTAACCTAACCCTAACCCCTACCCTAACCCTAACACGTACCCTAATCCTAACCTGTACCATAAACCGAGCCCTAACCCTAACCCTCACCCATACCCTACGCCGTACCCGAAACCCTACCCGAACCCGTACCCTAAGCCGTACCCTAAGCCTAACCCTAAGCCTAACCCTAACCCTAGGCTACCCTTGACTGCTTCTGCCTCCAATATATTTCCTAAGCACTAGTGTTTTAAGGAACAGCTTAAAAAGAGAATCCTAATGTGATTTCTTTATAATGGGTGTGTTCTTATCTGATCCTAGTGTCTAAACTCTTCTCCATGGCAGGACCCCCAAATAATATTCCTTTACGTGCTAAGGGGTATCTAGAGAGTGGGATATGTTTAATAACTACCCTAACCCTAACGCGTACCCTAACCCTAACCCCTACCCTAACCCTAACACGTACCCTAATCCTAACCCGTACCCTAAACCGAGCCCTAACCCTAACACTAACCCTAACCCTAACCCTAACCCATACCCTACGCCGTACCGGAAGCCCTCCCCGAACCCGTACCCTAAGCCGTACCCTAAGCCTAACCCTAAGCCTAACCCTAACCCTAGGCTACCCTTGATTTCTTCTGCCTCCAATAGATTTCCTAAGCACTAGTGTTTTAAGGAACAGCTTAAAAAGAGAATCCTAATGTGATTTCTTTATAATGGGTGTGTTCCTTATCTTATCCTAGTGTCTAAACTCTTCTCCATGGCTGGACCCCCAAATAATATTCCTTTACGTGCTAATGTTTATCTAGAGAGTATGATAGGTTTAATAACTACCCTAACCCTAACACATACCCTAACCCTAACCCCTACCCTAACACTAACGCGTACCCTAACCCTAACCCCTACCCTAACCCTAACACGTACCCTAATCCTAACCCGTACCCTAAACCGAGCCCTAAAACTAACACTAACCCAAACCCTAATCCTAACCCATACATTACGCCGTACCCGAACCCCTCCCCGAACCCGTACCCTAAGCCGTACCCTAAGCCTAACCCTATGCCTAACACTAACCCTAGGCTACCCTTGACTGCTTCTGCCTCCAATAGATTTCCTAAGCACTAGTGTTTTAAGGAACAGCTTAAAAAGAGAATCCTAATGTGATTTCTTTATAATGGGTGTGTTCCTTATCTAATCCTAGTGTCTAAACTCTTCTCCATGGCTGGACCCCCAAATAATATTCCTTTATGTGCTAAGGGGTATCTAGAGAGTGGGATAGGTTTAATCACTACCCTAACCCTAACGCGTACCCTAACCCTAACCCCTACCCTAACCCTAACACGTACCCTAATCCTAACCCGTACCCTAAACCGAGCCCTAACCCTAACACTAACCCTAACCCTAACCCTAACCCATACCCTACGCCGTACCCGAAGCCCTCCCCGAACCCGTACCCTAAGCCGTACCCTAAGCCTAACCCTAAGCCTAACCCTAACCCTAGGCTACCCTTCACTGCTTCTGCCTCCAATAGATTTCCTAAGCACTAGTGTTTTAAGGAACAGCTTAAAAAGAGAATCCTAATGTGATTTCTTTATAATGTGTGTGTTCCTTATATTATCTTAGTGTCTAAACTCTTCTCCATGGCTAGACCCCCAAATAATATTCCTTTACGTGCTAAGGGGTATCTAGAAAGTGGGTAGGTTTAATAACTACCCTAACCCTAACGCGTACCCTAACCCTAACCCCTACCATAACCCTCACACGTACCCTAATCCTAACCCGTACCCTAAACCGAGCCCTAACCCTAACACTAACCCTAACCCTAACCCTAACCCATACCCTACGCTGTACCCGAAGCCCTCCCCGAACCCGTACCCTAAGCCGTACCCTAAGCCTAACCCTAAGCCTAACCCTAACCCTAGGCTACCCTTGACTGCTTCTGCCTCCAATAGATTTCCTAAGCACTAGTGTTTTAAGGAACAGCTTAAAAAGAGAATCCTAATGTGATTTCTTTATAATGTGTGTGTTCCTTATATTATCTTAGTGTCTAAACTCTTCTCCATGGCTGGACCCCCAAATAATATTCCTTTACGTGCTAAGGGGTATCTAGAGAGTGGGATAGGTTTAATCACTACCCTAACCCTAACGCGTATCATAACCCTAACCCCTACCCTAACCCTAACACGTACCCTAATCCTAACCCGTACCCTAAACCGAGCCCTAACCCTAACACTAACCCTAACCCTAACCCTAACCCATACCCTACGCCGCACCCGAAGCCCTCCCCGAACCCGTACCCTAAGCCGTACCGTAAGCCTACCCCTAAGCCTAACCCTAACCCTAGGCTACCCTTGACTGCTTCTGCCTCCAATAGATTTCCTAAGCACTAGTGTTTTAAGGAACAGCTTAAAAAGAGAATCCTAATGTGATTTCTTTATAATGTGTGTGTTCCTTATATTATCTTAGAGTCTAAACTCTTCTCCATGGCTGGACCCCCAAATAATATTCCTTTACGTGCTAAGGGGTATCTAGAGAGTGGGATAAGTTTAATAACTACCCTAACCCTAACGCGTACCCTAACCCTAACCACTACCCTAACCCTAACACGTACCCTAATCCTAACCCGTACCCTAAACCGAGCCCTAACCCTAACACTAACCCTAACCCTAACCCTAACCCATACCCTACGCCGTACCCGAAGCCCTCCCCGAACCCGTACCCTAAGCCGTACCCTAAGCCTAACCCTAAGCCTAACCCTAACCCTAGGCTACCCTTGACTTCTTCTGCCTCCAATAGATTTCCTAAGCACTAGTGTTTTAAGGAACAGCTTAAAAAGAGAATCCTAATGTGATTTCTTTATAATGGGTGTGTTCCTTATCTTATCCTAGTGTCTAAACTCTTCTCCATGGCTGGACCCCCAAATAATATTCCTTTACGTGCTAATGTTTATCTAGAGAGTATGATAGGTTTAGTAACTACCCTAACCCTAACACGTACCCTAACCCTAACCCCTACCCTAACACTAACGCGTACCCTAACCCTAACCCCTACCCTAACCCTAACACGTACCCTAATCCTAACCCGTACCCTAAACCGAGCCCTAACCCTAACACTAACCCTAACCCTAACCCTAACCCATACCCTACGCCGTACCCGAAGCCCTCCCCGAACCCGTACCCTAAGCCGTACCCTAAGCCTAACCCAAAGCCTAACCCTAACCGTAGGCTACCCTTGACTGCTTTTGCCTCCAATAGATTTCCTAAGCACTAGTGTTTTAAGGAACAGCTTAAAAAGAGAATCCTAATGTGATTTCTTTATAATGGGTGTGTTCCTTATCTTATCCTAGTGTCTAAACTCTTCTCCATGGCTGGACCCCCAAATAATATTCCTTTACGTGCTAAGGGGTAACTAGAGAGTGGGATAGGTTTAATAACTACCCTAACCCTAACGCGTACCCTAACGCTAACCGCTACCCTAACCCTAACAGGTACCCTAATCCTAACCCGTACCCTAAACCGAGCCCTAACCCTAACACTAACCCTAACCCTAACCCTAACCCATACCCTACGCCGTACCCGAAGCCCTCCCCGAACCCGTACCCTAAGCCGTACCCTAAGCCTAACCCTAAGCCTAACCCTAACCCTAGGCTACCCTTGACTTCTTCTGCCTCCAATAGATTTCCTAAGCACTAGTGTTTTAAGGAACAGCTTAAAAAGAGAATCCTAATGTGATTTCTTTATAATGGGTGTGTTCCTTATCTAATCCTAGTGTCTAAACTCTTCTCCATGGCTGGACCCCCAAATAATATTCCTTTATGTGCTAAGGGGTATCTAGAGAGTGGGATAGGTTTAATCACTACCCTAACCCTAACGCGTACCCTAACCCTAACCCCTACCCTAACCCTAACACGTACCCTAATCCTAACCCGTACCCTAAACCGAGCCCTAACCCTAACACTAACCCTAACCCTAACCCTAACCCATACCCTACGCCGTACCCGAAGCCCTCCCTGAACCCGTACCCTAAGCCGTACCCTAAGCCTAACCCTAAGCCTAACCCTAACCCTAGGCTATCCTTCACTGCTTCTGCCTCCAATAGATTTCCTAAGCACTAGTGTTTTAAGGAACAGCTTAAAAAGAGAATCCTAATGTGATTTCTTTATAATGTGTGTGTTCCTTATATTATCTTAGTGTCTAAACTCTTCTCCATGGCTGGACCCCCAAATAATATTCCTTTACGTGCTAAGGGGTATCTAGAAAGTGGGATAGGTTTAATAACTACCCTAACCCTAACGCGTACCCTAACCCTAACCCCTACCATATCCCTAACACGTACCCTAATCCTAACCCGTACCCTAAACCGAGCCCTAAGCGTAACACTAACCCTAACCCTAACCCTAAC